>NC_079562.1:15451250-15760625 GCF_015846415.1 Triplophysa dalaica
CCTACTCACTGTCTTCACCTCCCTCATCCTCACTACGCCCACATTATGAAGAGAAGAAAAGGGCAGAGGCTGAAGATGAAAACCATCTCTCTTCCACTCACTCTCTCTCTCGCTCGGCTCGCTCTTTTTTCCATTGCTCTGCACATATGAATGCTTAATTAAATGCGCAGCTTGTGCAAAGTATTATTCCAGTTGAGATGCTTATCGCCCATCTATGTAATAAGATCTTTGCAGGCTCACAGCTACATTTCAAGCAAATTTCCTCCTTCTTATTTTTGCTCTCGTACCTCCATTCTGTCGTCTGCGCGGCCTTTCATTGTGTGCACGAGAGGTATGAAAACTGTGTGTTCATATCACAGCAGATACAATTTTGCTTGATTAGCACTTGTATGAAAACAAATGTCGCCGATTGAAAGAAATTAGTTTTACGAAGCTGGTAGGAATGAAACATCATTTTGTGTTTGCTCAATATGAAAATGGATGAAAAGCTATGAGAATGGAAGGTGAGAAAGATGTTCCCTCTCTCTCTCTCTCTCTCTCTCACTTTTAGGTGCGAGCTAATCTGTCTTCAACAGTGTAAAATATGAGGCTGTTTTTGAATGCATCTGTATTCTGAGGGTTAACAACACGATTCATCATTCGCGACTCAAGGATCTCTGAGGGTGGCCTGGCTGCTCTGTGGGAATGTTAGTACATTTCATCTCTTATCTTTATTGTTAATTTTGCTCACTTGCCGTTACTTTCCATCTATTCTTTCACTGTCAAGTTACCTTATTACATTTTTTACATACCGTGGTAGTAACACTGAGAAACTTTAAAGCACACACAGTACATCCCACATTTGATCCCCTTTACGTTTTCAGGCATGCATCATGATAATACCACAGTATCCTATGAAGTAGCATACGGTACTACAATGTGTTTTTTCTACTCGAAACATAACCAGAGAAGCTTTGCACATGACATTCAGATGTGTGACATGCGTGACATCATTCCACAGAGGTGCGATCGAACCCATTCCATAGATTTCTCAGACATATGTCGCAAAAACAACACCGATCCTTGTAGTAGATTTCATCTCACCAGTTAAAATCTCATTTCATGCTGCCAGAGAAAGATCAGACATCGGTCATTACAGACCCGGGCCATGGCCGAGGGTTTTCTCTCTGAGGAATGGAGGCATGAAAGAAGGTAAGAGATCTGGCACAAACACAGGGACGACGATCAGCCTTGCCCTCTAGAAGACATCTTTTTTCCATATTTAGGATATATTGACTAGGTTGTCTTATACTAACATCGCTTCCAGCCTCTTTAAGTCTAAACACACACAGGTGCACAAACACTTGTGTGTTTGGCAAAGATCACTACTGCCTCCCAATGGCCATCTGGGAACTGCACCAATGAGCTTTCAAAAATGTGTAAATTCATGGGAATTTAATATTACTGCTAGACATTGTACTTTTTCTTGTCGGTCTTTTGTCTTCGTATGCATTTGGTATAATGGAAGAGGGTGATAATCTGAAACCTGTGTTCTCAATAGAGCACCATGACTCTCTTATACAGCGAATGCACACAATTGCTGTGCATCACAACATAGACCACAGCTTCAACAAATAAAGCAGTTTTCAACAACCGCACGCCACTGCATTCATTTATTGGGATTTACAAACGTGTCAGTCAAGCAAAACATCCTCAACCCAAAATATGCTGTAGTGCATGGGAAGATATTCAGTTATATAGCACCAGTCAAAGGTTTGAACACATCTACTAGTGATTTATAATAAGAAATAAGAAAACCACTGAAAATTTAAATGAACACACATTGTGCATATGAAATCTAAATTATTTTATATTTATGCGGCTTCAAAAATTTTTCAATAACATTGTATTAACAATAACAAATATTTCACATGATCTTACAAACCTTTTGATATGAAGGCATATATCTGAAAGTTTGAAATACATTTTAGACAAATAATTTTCAGACAAAAAAATCATAGCACCAAATATATATTTCTTTAATTAGAAAACTATGAATTAAATTTTTCATACTTTGATTTGAAGCCGTGCTGTAAATAAAAGCTTATAATATTAACACTTGGATTTATTTTTGTGAAATAGAATCATTAAAAAAAATTCTTTTTAAAATGATGATTTGGAGTGAATAACGAAGAAAAAAGCATTCAACAATAGCTCATAATCATAAGTCTTTCAATACAGTGAAACTTTTATACAGTTTTTTTTTATTTATCTACACGTATATAATACATTAAAAACACTGTGCAATTTATTTCCACCACTATATTAAAAAGATAATACTAATACATAAATAACACTTGTTACGTGTAATTATTCATGTGTAACATTTTACACAATATTCAAAACATATGTACACTCATGACCTCAACTGTATAGACACATAGACATTCGCTGTTCCAGTAAATTGACCCAACATTAGTTGACCCAACAACAGAGAAACTAATTCCCGTTCGGTCTGTTTATGAAAAGAACTCAAAGTCGGCCATCCATCACATTAAAGGCGACTTGTAGTGCGATTTCTTTCAATTACTGACTGGTCGACTCTCTTTAACACCCACAGAGGTCACGGCCCTCGTCGTCAATTACTGAAACAGTCCACACGAACGCTGCTGAACTTCATGATTCACACCAAAGGCCTGTGGTGGCCTCTACCTGACCGCTGCTCTGAGATCAGAGTGAGAAGCAGAGTTGTTATGTCATTATCTGGTGATCATGATGTCATGTTTGAACAATTCTGCGGTAAACTGAGGAACACTACAAATATGTGTAAGAAACGTTCTGCCGTTTCCTTCTAATTTGATTTGGTTCATTTGCGAGGCAGAATCTGTATGGTTTATCTGTATTACCCTACCTCACCTCACCTCACCAGTTTTACATTTTACCTATGTGGGCAATTCCATGGAAAGTCAACCTGAGGAAAAATAAGTTTTTACCATACTGAGACTGTACAGTAGGTCAGATGATCATATTTGGTTGTTCACATACCCATGTGAACTCTTTCTTAGTTTTTAAAGCATTTTTGGCGTTTAAAGCATCGTTTTTTCATTGTCAGGTACTGTAAGTGAATTGTCACATCCATAACAGTCCATATTCCTCATAAATGTACATTTTTATTCATTTTAAATTGATTTGATGGTCTATGAAGAACCATCCCTTCTACATTTGATGGGGATTATCTCTTCTGGTTTGTGTATTTTAGTTGACAGTAAACCTCCAAACTGTGTTGTCTCTCAAAAACGTCCGTCCCTTTTGGCCACATCCATAACGCATTTCTCTCTTTAAAAAAAACCTCCTGCATAGAGTGATATTTTTCTGCTATCTGGACTCTATGATTCAGTATGTTTCTAATAAATACATTCTATGAGAATGTATATTTCAAGTTTTGACTGAAAATGTCACATCCATGCTGGAATAGCCCAGTGAAAGCTGCAATCCATTACGTTTGCAACTCTGTCACCTTCTCTGTTTGAAACATTCAAGTGCAGGCTACTTTATAAACTTAAATCCATGTGTTTACTTGAATCACAGATGTATTTATTGTTTAATGTTTATAAAATAAAAAGTTATGGATAGAATTTACATTCAATTTTAATTTGCAATATATTGAAGTTAATGGTTTGTATAAACTGATGCTACGTGGACCACAGGCTTTTGTTTACAGGGCATTTGTTTAAGAGCTTTAGTCCTACTGTATGGGGAAGTCATTTTATGTAGTCCTAAATAAATGTTACTTTGTATCACATAATCCCGCTTTTCTATGAGCAGTTTTCTATGTTTGCACCTCAACATGCACACACACACACATACAAATTGATTAAAACAATAAATCCATCATAAACAATTTGACAAGAACAAAGGGACTGAATGCAAATGACTGCGAGATGCAGAGCATAGAGAGATGAAGTGTGTGTTTGGGGACTGAGGAAAGATTTAATGTGAGCAATTTTAACATTAAAAAGAGTGGAAGAGGAAACCAAAAAGTAAAGGAAGGAAACTTCAAAATGCTCTTTGAGGAGAATGAGATCACAGGCAGCAATTATATAATTCCTGTCAAGTGATGGTAGAGATAGCCTTGGAGGAATGTGCACGCTCCGGACCGAACTACCGCCTTCTGAGCGGCCCAGAGTTCCCGAGGTCACCCGAAGGTCAACCACAGGAAGACGTGAGGGTAGAGGTTTTAAGTATTGCGTTCGGCTCTCAAATGCTGTCGTTGCACCACTACCGTTTATCGTCCATACTGTTTCCCATAACAACAAGAACCGGCGAGCAGTCAGGGCGTACGTGAGGCGAGTATCTAGAAGAGTTCTCAGATGGCGATGCTGATTTGCACTGGCTGAGCGCCACGTAAAATGACGCCACGTTTGCACTACAGCAATGCCGTCCGCTGGAATGCATAATAGAAGACAAACGTCCCACTCTGTTAGCCTATTTTTGGATTACTGTATTTAAGATGCAAAGTGTGAACTTTGACCCGCGTAAAGGCCCGGGCGGAGGGCAGTGTGGGTGGAGGGCAGGCTGGTGGACGGGTTGGTTCGCGGGGGCAATGAGGGAACGGTGGTTTCATAGAGGGTTCCTAGGGAGAGCGACGTGGCTGGTGGAGGCAGTTTGTCTGCAGAAACGCAGGCAGACTCCGACAGAGATGCCTATCAGAGCTGCTACAGCTTGTTGGGGGGGAGGAGGAAGGGTGAGAAAAAAACATGAGACAGAGAGAGAATGAGAGAAAGGTTGTTTAGACATGTATCCAGGGTGATTTATTCCAAAGCATGTGATGAATTTAAAGAGAACGACTGATTTGATGATTTGGAGGGACGTTTTATAATGCTTTTAATTGTGTCATTTTTTTATGATAAATCATTTTCTGATAAGTAGGCATGGCTATTTGTGATTATTTCACAGATGAGTGTAAACAGTGCGGTGAACAGCAACATAACATCATTAATACAAAAAATCTGTCATCATTTATTCACCCTCATGTTGTTTGAAACCTGTATATGACTGTTTATTCTGTGGAACACAAAAGAAGATATTTTGAGCAATGTCTCAGTGGTTTTGTGTCCATACAATGGAAGTTAATGTGCTCCAATGTTGTTTGCTTACCAACATTCTTCAAAATATCTTCTTTGTGTTCTGCAGAAGGAAGAAAGTCACAAAGGTTTGAAATTACATGATTAAGAGTGAATATTGATAGAATTATGAGTTTTGAAGTGTCACTTTATCTCTGGCATGAGTTTGGGGATGGGACTATCTTTTAGTGTGACCAATGGCAGGAGACTTTGAGAAGATTTAAAAAGATTATTTTTGCAATTCCATTTCATGATACAATTGGTACAGAAATCAAACTTTTTTTAATAATCTCTTCATATTAGAGAATTTACGGTTTAAAGTGTCAATGGAAAAAGCCCTCGTAAAATCTCCCCCAGAGCCGGTCACATACTGTACATGTCCACATACCAGTTATGGCAATCAAAGTGTGTTCTTAATCGTTTAGGCAAGACTCAAATCACCAGGGTCCACGATCAGAACAAATCCTGGTCTGGAATCCTTTGAAAACGTGTTTTTTCCTGAACGGCTTTTAAGTGTTATCCTTAGGATCTTATTCAAGTTCAAGATGTTAGAATTTACCAAATAACATCAACGATTAAATCAACTTATCAGCCAATATAAAAGCGGAAAGTTACAGAGCGTGATTATGGCTTATATTCTGGCTTCCAAAGTCTATTTAAATGCACATGTAGCATAAATCTGTGTTATGGCCCGTGCTGAAACCACCCACAGTGAAACAAAAGGTCCTTTCTAGTCCAGATTATTCCAGATGGCCCAAAGCTAATATACTTACTGGATAATAATTTAACTCATATTACACTTCAATTATTATAAACAATGTTTTAAAATAATGGGTAATTGTTGAAAGTGTTACATTAGCACATTGCTGTAACACTGGTATGACCCAATTATATAAGATGACAAAATGTTGCTTTTGTGTCTTGTCGCTGAAATATAGACACACACTCGCTCACATTTATGCAGTTGACCGGGTCAGATCCATGACCGAGGGTCCTCGAAATGCACAAGATAAAAAAAGGTTATTAGTGTTCACTAAATGAACCTGCAAGTATTTTAAAGTTGTACACTTTTTAAAATTTGCTTTACTACAAAATCTAATGCTAACCTTAGGTATTCTTAAATTTCAAATTAGACATTGTTCAGCCATTTAAAATAAGTATTTTAATACCAAAGGCCATCCTGACAAGGGTTTGACGTGGAAACATCCCATATGAGGCAACGGAACGTAGCATACATTTTTAATTTTTCAGCTGCCTGTCGCGCCATCTTGGGAGGACTGCTGCTAGTACGTTCACCACAGTGTTTTGTTTTTCTTGTTTGATTAGGAAACATACCTACACTCTTAAAATGCCATAGAATAACCTTTTGGTTCCATAAAGAACCTTTAACATCTGGGGCCGGTTGCACCAGTTGCACCATTCAATTTAGATGAAGTGTAACATTACATATAAACAAAATATTTATGGAAGCCTCTTGTCAGGAGTAACTGTAGGAATAAAATAGCAGACTCACTGAACTATCTCGCCTCCATGTGTGCATCTATCTGCCTGTGTTGTGAATGTCAAATTAAAATCATCCAATTTATTTCATTGGCGGTTGGCAGTAAAATTAAATCAGGTTTAACATGTAATTTATTGTGATTTTATTATGCTGTGTTGTTTTAATAAGCATTTGTTAATTAATCTTGTTTAATTGGAAATAATTATGTTATTCATAATAAGGTAGTATTATATTTAATAAAAACACATTTTTACCTTTATTTTTGGGATGTAGAATAAGTTTAAATCAAAAAGCAAAATTCACGACTTCTCAACTTTTTCTTATGAAATTCAAGGCGGCTATTCGACTTTTAAAGATAAACGTCAAATTATGTGACTACATATTAGTTTACGGAGAGCTTCCAAGCTACTAGCTACCTTCTGCTTTAAGAACAAATGGTGCAATCGAATAACATACAGATTTAGTTACTAACTAGCAAGTAGTTACTATCGCAGTGGAGTTTGATCCTCCCAAGATGGCGGCGTACTACAACATCCAACAGGGCGTGACGTCAGCTTCAAATTCTCTGTAATACGAGAACTTTCAAGCTTCAAAGAACCATATAGCAACTCCAAAACCCTGTACAGTAAGAAAATATATATTTTTGGCACCACAAAAAAACACACACTCACACAGAGAGAGAGAGAGAGAGAGAGAGAGAGAGACCAGCAGCTGCATTCAGGAGTGCTAGCATTAGCATTAGCTGTTTACTAATGGATCAGCTGGAGGGGATGTTCTTTTACTCTCTGCAGATTGAGATGACATGCTTCTAAAGCTGAAGGGCCGCAGACAGGACTAATATCGTCTGTCTCCGACACAGCGGCATCAAAGTTGCAATGTGTGTGTGTGTGTGTCCACACACTCTTGAGCCTCTGTTAGCATTTAATCTGATTACATGAATCTGACTGGGGGGCAGCAACAGAGGGGGCGTCAAGAAGTCTAAATTCGTTGGGCTGCAATGACTTATAATCACTTTATACAAGTCATACCCAAAGAATGCCTAATCTATTCTCTGCTTCATGAGCATGCCTAACAAATACAGTATATACGAATGTGTGCGTCTACTGAGAAAATAGAGAAGTTTTTACGCAACTCAGTCCTATGACCCCAACCATGTGGAGGGCTGTTATGTGAACATGGCCGTTTAAATGGTAAAGAGCACCTGATTTATGAGGTAGTAAACAAAGTGAATCAGTGCTTCTTATTATAGAAATAAACAATTCTTCTGCCAAGAAATATTATTCTAACTGTAGCAGGCTTTTTACTTTTACCAGAAAATGTAGCAAAAAATGTGTTTATCCGCAATTCACAGAAATGCTTTTGTAGACATTAATATCAAAAGTGACTTACAGTACATTAAATGTACACACCTATATAATCAGTATGTGTGTTCCCTTTGTATTTAAGCCCACAACCATTTTTTCTTCCAATATAATGCTCAATGGTTTGAGGGACAGGGGCTTTTGTAAGCATTTGTAAGCAAATAATTGTAAGAATTTTATAAGTAAATCCAGCTAATTGTATCAGATTGTTTCCCAGCTAAAAGGAAACGTTCTCAAAACTTTTAATATTTTCAAAAAATATTCCTGCGATAACATTAAAATTGCCTTTTATCAACATTATTAACATGTCATTGCTAAACATTATGAAAAACATCTTTGATCATTTGTGGCACATTCAAAGCATGCAGCGATAACGTTTTCGTAACATAATTAGAATGTTAGCAAAACGTTCTCAACAATTTTTGTTACTTACGATAACACATTGTTCTTAATGTAGGTGTGAAGTTTTTTTAAAGATTTTACAAAAAGTTATTTAAAAAAAAAAAAAAAAAAATGTGTTCCTGTCGCGGTCAGTTCACCCACATTTGCTCAACAAACCGAGCAAGAAAAAGATTTCTGGCTTGCGGTCTCTGAAGGACGGACCAGGCACACACCAGGCATCTGCTGAATGGGACACTGTACCAGGAGTAGCAAATTGAAGTACGTGTAACACGACACAAATGAACAAAAAGTATTTAGCTAATGATTTATTATTTAGGAAGGCTCCTTAACCCCTCCGCTAGGCCTCGACTCTATTGTAGACTGATCTGAGACGAGATAAGAGAATGTCTAATGGCAGTCAGCTGGCAGGTGGGCGAGTGAAGACCCAACGTTTGCCCGGCGCGGGTTAATCTGTGTTAAGTGATATCTGAGCGCTGGCCGACGGCAGCCATGTCACTGAATACATGGGGTTTAGAGCACAGGTAACTCACCTGAGGAGGCAGCTGGACACAAACTCCTGGTAGTAGTCCTGCACACACTCAAAGATTTGTGTTCGCTCATACACAGACTCAAACACACTTTTCTTTTGTACACCTGCAGCTACTGTGTTGTCGTGTTAGGTCATACTAAATTGACTACATCTGAACTGTGTTATTTGATCTACTTTGATAAATAAATAAAAATGTTGTCTTTAGGTGTGCAGCAAGAGAAGCAAGTTGTTAAATGCTTATGTCGAATGTGATAATAATAATAATAACAAAGTTAATAAATGATCATTTAAAGCTACAATCTGTATCTTTTGTACTATTGCAGGTTACTTTGAGTACGATATTTCCTCTGAAATCCTAATTTCTAAATTTTTTTGCAAATGATGTACAGTCTTATATTAATCGGTATATCAATGGTGCAACTTGTTATTAGACTTAAAGGGAGAGTACACAAAATATAAAAATGATGTCATCATTATATGACATATGACAATTGTCTGGAACACAAAAGTAGATATTTTGTGAAATGTGTTTGTGGTTTGTGTTCATAAAGTGGAAGTCAATGGGGTTCAATGTTGTTTGGTTACCAACATTCTTCAAAATATCTTCATTTGTGTTCTGCAGAAGAAAGAAAGTCACACAAGTTTGGTCATTTTTGGTGAACTATTCCTGTAGGTTTTCTATTGGGAGATGATAAAAGAAGCAAAAAAAAAAACATATATATAAATAACAGAACAGAACTAATCATCATACCAGACCTTAAAGTTTATAATTCCTGAAATATAATTTCTGAAAATTTTATTTTAAAGTCCCACTATATGTTATTGACTGTAACTTTGAGAAAGGGCGGAGTTAAAAGAAAGCTCTGTCGGCCATTACATTATTCTCAACAAACAATCACAACGATCAAAATCCATGACATTGAGTGGAATATTAACTTTAAAATATCCTCTTACATGCGGATAAAAAGTTAAAAGACATGTAAAGGGGAATAAACCTAATGTCAAAGCTTTCATTGACAATTTACTTGCATTTCCCGTCGCAAGAAAAGTAGTCCCAAACTAAAAATAACTGAGCCGGAATGCCTACTTACTGCTTCCTAATTCAATATAAAGGCATTAGGATGGCGACCATCACGGACCCTGTAGACTAAAGCGTGCCTGGCTCTCGATTTGGGCAAGAAAATGCCATTTTCCTTCTCTTTGCCTCCTACCGGATGCTATCTGAGTCTCATTCTCGTGTATTAAGCCGAGTGAACAGGAAATCAGTCCATACCAAAAAACAGCAGCGGGGCTTTTTGTTCCACAGCCATAAAGTATAGACCCTGAGTTCCAGGCAGAAGGCTATGACAGAGCAATAATGAACTCTGCGTAATTGGAACAAGGTTTAGGTCTGAAACATCCCTCTCCACAGATTTCACCAGGCTTTTAGCGCTGTCTTCCAAATCAAAGCCAAACGGCCGGCAAAGCAAACAAAGTGCAAACACGAGACACGCAAGCGTAAATGAGGGCTGATGGGTCGGACTTACACCGAGATAGATCCGTAAACCAGCTCGACTGGGGCGTGTGCTTATAAAGCGTACATCACAGCAGTTTTACTACAATAACCCCTGAGGCCTGTTTGAGACATTTACACGGTAACTCTAGAATACAACATCAGTGAAATATCCTCCGCTTTGTTGAGTTCTTTACGTATTACCCTCTACAAAATGGAGTAGTACACTACAAATGAAGTTATCACACAAAAGGCTTGAATGAATAGGGAAGGCTGCATTTGGATGAAACTCTACGTAAACCGGCGGCCATAAACATGCATGGAATAAATCGATCAGAGCCACATGTGGAGCGACACTCAGATAATACAGCCAGGAACGTGCGGGCGTGCACAGAGAGCAAATGAGATCCGCGCCACGCAAACAGAGAGGAAACAGCCGTTCCCTGGAGTTATTTCTAAACCCAGCGGTTTAAACTAGCTTGCCTAATGCAATATTATGTTGTTGTCTCCACAATACCAATATTTTTAGGAATTTATTATTAAATGTAAAAATATGATATAACAGTTTTTGTAAGGCTTGTGTGGTAGACTTAAGCGTTTGTACAGTATGAAATTCAATACACTTAAATAGACAAATAAAATAAAGGTTGCCAACCATCATAGAACCACTTTGGCTGAATAGTGGAAAAGGTTATTTTCACAACAAAAATGAATTGATTTGGTTCCTTTGGGGAACCAAAAATGGTTCTTCAATGGCATTGGTGTGAAGAACCTTTTATAGCACCTTTATTTTTTAGTGTGTATGTCTATGGAAACCCCCCATAAAACATGAAAACCGGTTTGGGTTCTGGTAACCCTGGTGACGTTGTAAGAACCAAATGCACTCACATAGATAGCAGTACCACCCAAAATGAACCATTGTTTTACCACAGTTAAAACCAAACACTGTGGTTACTATAGTAAACCCATGGTTAACACAAAAACCCACAGTTAAACCACAGCTACTGTAGTAAAACTAAGTTTTTTCTTATGGTAATCAATACACAATGGTAACTACATGGTTAATTTCCGTAAAGGTTTTGGCCTTTTGAACTAATTTTCTGCACCCATGGTAAACAGCTTATAGATGATGTGAGCCTCTGAGGTTCAAGGGCTAGAATATAGTTTCTACAGGGAAAAGCCATTATTCCTTAGGAAAGTCCCCATTAAACATGGAAGCCTGTGTAAGTGTGTTTGGCTATGTATTTTTTCTGGTCGGCTTGTAAAGACGCCAATTTGCAGGCATCACATAAATTATACGTGTGAATAATGCGCAAAGACCAAGACTGACATAGCCAAGGTGATTAACTTTGGCTCAGCGCTACCAAACACACACACACCTCACTAATTCCCCGGCCATTCACCGTGTCAAAATGAACATTGAATCTAGTGTCCTTTAATAATTATTGACTTGCATACTGTGTGTTGGTGTGTGAGCTAGAACTTTGTGCATATTACTACGAGGGTGTTTGCGCACTGTGTGCATGTTCACTTAAGTGCGTGCGTGCGTGTGTGTGCGTGTGTGTGTGTGCAAGCTCGTCCTCCGTCAGCCACCAGCCTACAGGGTTGATGTCAATCAAGCGCTTCTGTAATTAAAAGCATCTGGAACAGGCTGCTGGGGAAACCAATCGCTATCAAAGTCCCATTTTCATATGAATGGCCTTTTTTAATTAAACTCAACAGCTAATAAACGCCTGTATCAAAAAGATGGAGGCGTTTACCAGACAAAGAGCTTTCGTCTCAACCAAAGGAAGAGGAAAAGAGACTGGGATGAGAAAGGACGAGAAAAAGAGAGAGAAAGCCCGTAGACGTCGTGCCTTTGAACCTGTTCCTCCTTTTGTTTTTGTTCCGCCGACTATTAACGCGACCGGCCGTTTATTTGGCATTGATGGTATTAAAGCCAGAAATTGACAATGAGAAGAGGGGAGAAAAACAAGGGAGGCTCACTATCTCCGGAGCTGATGAAAAGAGAGGGCCAGAAAACAAACACATCTTGTGTTCGCGAGTGAGGTATAAAAATGAATCAAAACTGTCAACAAACCTTGAACGGCTACAGTTGCTTTTACTTCTAAAGAAAAACAAAGAAAAGCAAGAAGCTATTGTTTGGCTGTTGCCGAAACCTGCTGGGGTGCCACATAATGCCAGGGTGCGTAAACACACAAAGGCTCGGAAAGAAAAACAGGTTTAAATAATATTTTTAAACACCATGGAAATCCTTCAAGGGATGTTTCAGGTTAAGTACAGCACATGCTGTCAATTACTACATTTCTGCTCATCCTTCAGTGTATAGTAGCTATAGAAATGTTCAAATAAAAACTGCTTTATAGGTAGTGTGACGTAAATGTTGAGTCTGCGGTATTATGAAAAAATAACTTGTGTAAAAACTTTGTGCAGTAATATTTAATATTTCTTGACAAAATCATTTTAAACTTGTTTAACTAACTTTTATGTAAACACAAGGAAAGCAGGAAGGGTACAGAACCCTTTCTACGAATAAGAAGTTGAGACAATTTCGACAACACAATTTTCATCCGGTTCATTCCTTTTTAACTTGGCAGAATGTCCTTCGGGAGACTTTTGTTGTAAGTGAATTACTGTATATGTGCTTTTAACCAACAAAAAGTTTCCCTGTGTCAAAATTATTGTTTGACACTGTCACAGAGTTTAACATGAAGCTGGAAAACATTGCCTTGAAGGGAATTGTGGGACATTATAACCCACTGTGGTGTGGCTTGGTTGACTTCAGCAGGCATCCGACTGATTAAAACATTTTCTTTTTGTTAATTATAAGTGACTAATGAAAAGCGCGGCTATTATGGCATTTCCATAGGGTGATCTCTTGACTGCGGCATGCTTTTAGCTCGATTTCATCATGTTAGGCAGGCCTGATATCAGAAGGCTTAATTGGAAATGAGAAACTAAATATCAAATCGGCTTAAAAGCGATGGCTATTATTTCCCGTTGATCTGGGCGTGTGATATTAGGCTCGGTTACGTCATCAGGATTGGCCTTTATAAAGGAGCACAAGTGTTTGCTTTGTTCCTGGTCCGGATAACATTTGTGAAATCAGAGAACCCGCCTGCCTGCTTTTGCTGTTTCATAACCGCGACGTGCACACACGTACACATTTCATAAATTCTGAACAATTACTTCTGGCATTTTGACATGAGGACCTTTAAATGAACTCAGCACAAGATGGTAATTATTTGAACGTTAGGAACGAATCAAAGTTTAATGGGAGTTTTGCATTCAGCATGACACGGTGGCGGTTTATTTCTAGATAAGTTGTGAGGTGTAGGGTTTCCGCACTCCTAACCGAAATCGCCATATAGAGAGACAGTTACAGGTGAATTAACCTCCCAAAGTTGTAATGTCATTTTCCGTTGATAGTGTAATTTTGCTTAATATCTTCACTTACTGATGTAGAGGCTGTAAGACCCCTTCAAAGCCGCCACTTCTGTCGAACAACCTCGCTAATTTCCTCTCTCTCACTTCTTCTCAAACTTTCAACATTGTGACCCCGGGAAACATTTGAAACTATAACAATAAAATGAACTTGTAATGAGCAAAATAATTGCACTTCAAACACGGCACGACTTGTGGAGTTTGCGCGCCCAAGACGGGCCTAATTTATAGATTACATGGCTCATGAGTGCCCAAGTTCAAAACACAGAGAAATTGGTTGTGAAGTGGGGAAAAAGGCCGCCTTCACCGACGAGTCTCCAGCATTCTTTAAACTTGTGTAATGGATATGCTGCGGGCGTTGGGGTGAATTTACCATGCAAAGAATCTCCATTCTGCACGCAGCCACTTCAAAGGAAGGGGAACCGTGTTTCAGGCAGCCAGTGGGGAAGAGGGACGCGGGGAAAAAGAAGCTCGGCAACGTGCGCTCATCTCCCAGAGTGACAGAAAGTGGCGGGGGGCGTTTTAAGAAGCCGAGATCGAGCTGATCTGAGACGAAGTCGACGCAGCAGCGTTTCCTCAATCTTCAAAAAATGGAGAGAAACAAAGCGAAGGCAAAGCGGAGGGAGTCGAAAAGAAAGAATGATGGGAATTAAATGAATAGTTTACCATAAAATCATTTAGTCAACCATCATGTGTTTCCAAATAGGAAGTTCTGTGTATTTTAAGTAACTCAGTAGACTTTTTACATGATGTACTGGTCTTTGTTGTAAGTTAGTACTTAATAAAAGCACATATTAATGCCTTATTCTACATGATCTTATTCTACATAAGAATTACCTTATAATCAGTAAATCGAATTTTATTGATGCAAAAGTTTTATTTGATAATGATTTAATAGATAGAAATGGAACCTAATCTAAAGTGAGACCCAATTATATTGAACAGAAGAACGCAAAGGTACCATAAAATTGTAAAAAACAGTCCACATGATTTACAGTAAATTCAAATCTGAACTTGAGCTCTTAAGTCAAGCATCCTCCATTCAACACTGTCATTATCACTCATAGTTTCATGTGACGGAAGCTATTCATTGACAAGATCCAACTTAAATGACCATTAATGAATCAAACAGTGATGCTTGACTCATGAACGAGCAGATGTCAAAATTTAAGTTTGTTTATCACACAAACTATTGTTGTACACACCGCAACTCCAACCCCAATCTTTGTAATTCTATAAGAAGGACTTTAATTCAGACTTTCTTCGTTGTTCTTTTTTCCAAGAAAGTTTGGAACAACACAAGATTGTGTAAATAATGATAACATTTTTCAGTAACACTCACTATTAAATAGTTAGATGCCTATTTTTAGCATGTTGGCTGTTTATGAGTTCTTATAAAGCACATATTCTACATGACCATATTTTCCCTCCCTAACCCTACCCAATACCTAAACCTAACAACTAACTTACTAACTATAAATAAGCAACAAATACGTTGTTAACTGAGGCAAAACTCATAGTTTATGGTTTATTAATATCGAGAATTGGACCTTAAATAAAAGTGTGACCCATTTTTCATTGTTGGGTGAACTGATCCTTAAAAAGTGTCAGCATTTTTCTATTTGCTGTGTAGGGCATGTACAAAGGTGCCATGTTATATTTTCATATCCACTTGTTGTACACTTGTACAGTGGCAGTAATAACATGCTGTACCTAAATTTAAACATTTAGGTGCATTACTTGTCAAGTTTATTTGTATATTTTTTAGTTCTACCCTCTTTTTTTATCTTCCTTTTAAACGACCCCCTCGTCCCCCGATTTCTCCTCTTCTCTTTCGTCCCCTATTCGCATTTTCAGAGCTTATCTGATTGGCGCGCAGCCGCTGTTTTCATAAAGCACTGTTTTAAGGGTTAGCATATGTACATTAAAAAAACAAGTTTTAACCTCTGTAATCCATACACACACACACACACACACACTACAAGTGGGTCTAGCAGAACTTGGCAACTGGTTCATGGCAGGTTAGTTTAAACATGTCAGATGGTTTCCCCCCTTGTCATTGTCAGTTTATAAACAAATCTCTCTTCTTTCCTCTTTGTCGCTCTCTCAGCCCTCGACGCAAACTACACAATCTACATAAACACAACCCGAACACCTAGCAGAAATCACAGATTCATAACATTTAAATGTGCTTCAAGCAATCGCTTTTGCAACAAACAAGCTTAATAAAACTGCCCCATAATCTTGAGCTCGGATCGAGCGGGAGGGTTTTTGTTGTTGTGCCACGACAAAATAAATAACTTCCTGATACACGCTGACCCATTCCTTCACGCTTGGTTGACTGGACTGTAACTGTATCTCTCTCTCTCTCTCTCCACAGCAGCAGTGGCAGTCTACACAAACCATTAGCTCTCCCATTGGTTTCGGCTAATTTGTCTCCGGTCGCTGCAAGATTTTTGTACCATTGCATCCAATTAAAATTCCTGCATATGTTTTCGCTCAAAATTAGGTTACTTGTGCAAATTCACACTAATTTACTTAGCTCGGCATTCAAAAGTGCTGTTTGTTTAACATGCAACTTGAACCCTACTGTTAACTCACATACATACACACATTCACTGGACAACAGTTCATAGACCGGACGCCTCATTCTGCTCTGCTAACTTTGAAAACCGCTGAACAACTTGATCTAAAACTGAGGTTTGATGGTGGCGATTGCGGGTGATATGTTGGTTATGATTGAAGTTTTTCGGACTGATGTTTGGGTCTGATGGCAATCGAGAAAACTGCTAGGGGAAGCCTACGGACTCAAGGGACATGTACTATATCTCGTAGGATGATGAGGGAAGTCTTTGGGCTGATAAATGGGGAATGCTCCCGGCATGCCCGTAGCCCTTGACCTCTTTGCTTCCAGGTTAAGAGGTGCTTGACATCATCTCGTGCTGGTTTCGAACAGAGAGTGTCATTTGTTCTAACACTGAGATATCCTGTAAGTCTGACGTCTGGCATTTCAAGGAAGTTACCTCTCTCAGACATACAGTACACTGCTGAAGTTGTGTCTCTGGCCCGTGGAGCGCGTGACAGTCATAACTGGGATGCTTTAAAGGCAGTGCGGCATTATAGCACATACCTCGACAACAGCTCACATGGCATTCTCCCACACAGAAAATGATGCGGTTCACTGTGTGTGTTATAGGTGACCGCATTCAGGTGACACGATGTCATAGTTCTCAACTCATCATTCATATCTAAACATGCTGTCATCAAAAAATGTATAAGCTGTTGCACTAAAACATGCAGGAGTTTTATTATGCTAAATTATTTTACAAATAAAATATGGAAAAGGTTTGAAATTACAATGAATTATATATTAGATACGTTTATAGCATTTAACATTTCAAACAAATTCTTATAATATGGATATTGATATGTAAGCTCACGTGACTGTTCAAATTAAATTAAAGATAAATAAATGTAAATAAAATGTATATATATATATATATTTACTGTGAAGCTTTGCCAGTAACTTGTGAATGTAGATTTAATTTACTATTTAGTTTGAAGCATAAATTTATCAAGTTTATGTATTTTTTCTATACATAATATTCTAAATATATTAGGTAATTTCTTTTCTTGGATAAATGTTTTTTATTTCAATTACGATACAAGACAAAAATGCAAGTCTTTTCTTGTTTTTTTCGAATCTCAAAAGTCAAAATGTTTAATTTAAATTCAAGATTTTTTTTCATGGAAAACAGTACTAATAGGAAAGTAGTATTACGTAGTTATTAATTCTACAGTACACTCCAAGAAAAAAAGAGTAGTATTTAGAACTAAAAGTGGTTCTTGGCTCATAACCAAAGGGGAACCACTTTTGGTGCATCAGGGGTTCTTTGGAATGACTGAGGTGCTATATAGACCCGCTGAAGAACCACACAGGGGCTTAACAGGTTCTTAATACCTCTGAAGTAACTCTGAAGCACCAACATATGGAGCTATATAGCACTAAAAGTGATTCCGCTGATTACGATCAAAGAACACTTTTAGTGCTATATAGAACCATTTCTTTAGAGTGTGATCATTGCAAACCTGCTGCAAAACTACAGCAATTTTTTTAGTCTATATACATATATTGTTAAAAAATATACAATTGAAACAAATATATATTGAATAGGCCAAATATAATTACAAATAAATTAAAAAGAGCTATTTATATTAAGGCCTCAACCATTTAAATTTTTTTATGAACAATCCTAATATTTCCTAACATTGGTGCGTTCGGTTTATAATCTCACACAGACTCGATATGACAAACACGACTCTTCACGACTAAACTAGTTACATACAATAATTAAAAGGTTCATTTTTCTAACCCAAACAGCCAACATTAGTATTATCATTCTTCATGTTACTCATTGACTGCTCTCTCTGTTTGAGTAATTACTGACCTCTGTTTCCTTTTCCCAGCTCAAGCGATCTGAGCCGCGCACACAGAGCGTGTTGTGTCTGGATCAGTCAGAGCTAACGGAAGGGTCACGGCTCATTTTGGGGTCCACAGGATTCCCACCGTCACCACATCAGCTTCGCTCTTTCTCCAGAGTTCAACAGGAAGTGAAAGAACAAGACAGAGATGCAGGAACCCAATCGTTTCTTTTGTCAAGTGTGAGAATGTCACAATTGTGATATTTTCTGATTAAAACTTTTGTAAGCAGGGAAAACAAAAAAAGCTTTCCTGTTTCGTGCTATAAACTTAAAATAATAATGTTGTTCTTGTTAATAGCGCGTTATAAACATTACCTGGTCGACATGTACTCAAACACTCTTAAACCGCACTTAAATGACAACACTTAGCTTGAAGTAGTTTACTGCATTCAAAATGGTATAATTTAAATATGAATAATTATAAGACACCAACAAAAGCATAAAGTCACTTAACAACAATGTTATATGCCCAACAACACACAAAAGCTGTGATTAAAAAATACTTTTTTCAAATAATCTACAGTATAACACATTAAAAATGAGTACTGTGCTGCTTAAAAGATAAGAATGAACTATTCACAGTATTCAAAGTCTGAAAACATTAATTATTTTGGTCAGCTTGTCCAAATGTATTATACATTTTTATTTTGAGTGTGTGAAAAATGTTGTCAGTACTTGTTCACAGAATGAAGCCAAAATTATTAAATTAATTGTTATTAAATTATTAAAGTAATTCTAAAACACAATTATAAATAGTAAATCAATTTCTAAAAATATTTTTTTATCAAATTGGGTGACACTTCAGTATAGGGGGCAATTCTCGCTATTTACAAATCATTAACTAAGGCTTTTTCCCCAATACACTCTTAATTTATTGCTTATTAATGGTTAGTAAGGTAGTTGTTATGTTAAGGTATTGGATAGGATTAGGGTTGAAGAGGATGCTCATGTTGAATATTTGCTTTATAAGTACTAATAAACAGCAAATATGTCAATAATAGGCATGCTAATAACAACTAGTTAATAGTGAGAATTGCCCCAACACTTAACATAATTACAAATATTAATATTTACTAAACAACGGTGCGGTCTATAATCTTCCTCCTTTCATATTGTCTTGATATGACTTACATGTTTCATACAGTCATGTTGGCAAACACAATTCAACTGTTGTGCATCCGTAAGTCGATTCATGATGTTAACTGTTATTCAATAGTCTCAAACATGGCTCAAGTCAGATTTGTTTAATAACCATCAAGCAGACAGAAAATTTTTATTAGAATGCACATTATTTGTACAGTAAACTGCTTCACATCCAAGTTTCTCAGTGCTCGACAATTACTTTCTCTACACTTTACATTTTAAGTTTTTTATTTCTTTCGGTCTTTTCATGTGTGTGTGTGTGTGTGTGTGTGGTAGATCTCTTTCACGCAGGGGTAACATGGCCATGGCAAATTAGCAGCAAGGCTCCTTCAATAGACTCTCCTGTTACTGAACATGCATAACCAGCCCAATTCCCTCCCCAGGCATTGAGGAAAAAACAGGGAGCGAGAGAGAAAGAAATGTGCAGGTATGGCATGGAGGGAGAGAGAGAGGGAGGAGAAAGGCAGAAATGACTGTGTAATGTAATCCGTTTAGTGTTCTCGGTTGTTCACATTCCCTTTGGTTGTAAAACCGCAATAACATAAATAACCCCACCACCACTGAATCACAGTAATAACCACAACTACAGCCGCATTATATGTGTATCGGATCATGGCCGCTGCTGCATAATGTTGTTATTATGAAAACGTAAAAACAATGTCACACAACTGAAAACATTCAAACTGGATCCATTAGCTGGCGGAAGGTAGCGTCACCATCGCAATTGAAGACATGATGAACAAAAACGGTTGCTTGAAGAGATTAAATTTAGATCCTCGACTATATTTCAAAACGCACTCATTCACAACTCGTCCAACTTGTCAGACTTCTCAACTTATGTCAAACCTCTTCAAGAAAATGGCCAATAATGAGAAAAAAACACACTGTCAACTCAAAAATGTGTTTATAAAAGACACAAAAAGAGTGTGATCCATCAACCAGTTCTTCAGACAGCTAAAATAAAGAGTTTGACAGCTCTCTTTTCCCTTTATTCAATGTTTAAGTGTTTTAAACACTCTGGACAGATAAAACGGAGCAGGACTGGTCGCAATGACAGACATTGTTGGGCCTTTTGTCATCTCTCCCCTGAACCTGTCCTTCCAGAACTGAGGGAATTGTGTAACTGCAGGTCACAGGTCAACCGGAGGGATAAAAAAAGCGCGAGTGTAAATACACACGAGCATGTGGGTAAATGGGCTCTCGTATCGACATTGTGCCTCGCCGAGACGACAGCCGTCATTTGCATAATTACTTCCCGCACAAACTCACGCACGCACTCTTTATGAGCAACAAGGACACAAAAGTTGAGGGAGATACGCAAACAAAACCCAGAGTGATGAGGGAACAATGGTGTCCTTGAAGGGTCATTTGCTATTCTTAGGAAATATTTTCGCTTAATTGTAGCGTCTGACAAAGGGACGTGAGAAATTGATGCACGTGGGCAAATTACGATTTTGAAATTACTTTCAAAAACTTTCACAACTGCATGCCAGAAGGCACATTAGACATGACTGTAGTTCATTAATAATCAGACCACAACACTTCATGCACATAGTATTTGTTAAGATTGTGGGTCAGTTTAAGGACAGAATAGAAAATACACTTTTTTTTGTGGTCAAATGTGCTCAACTGTATTGACAACAGTCGATAGCCTAAAGTAAGTTTTGATTGATTCCAAATTTAATGTAAGAGGTTTGAAATTATATCGTGTGAGAGTTGAACTTTCTCGTATTAAAGCTGTAATCTGTACGATTTTTATGAGGCGACTAATACAGGAGAATTAGTACAATGTGAATTGTATAAAAACTAGGGCTGTCAAACGATTAATCGTGATTAATCGCATCCAGAATAAAAGTTTGTGTTTACACAATATATGTCGGTGTACTGTGCATATTAATGTTGTATTTATGAACACATACACGTAAATGCATATATCTAATAAAAATATAAAATATATCAGTAAGTAAAGTAAACGTTTATTTACAATTTAAATTATTAGTAAATATAAATGAATACATTTAAATATATCCTAAATATATAGACAAGCATATGTATGTTTTTTGTTTACAAATACAAAATTATTATGCACAGTACACAGATATATTTTATGTAAACACAAATCTTTATTCTGGATGCGATTAATCGGGATTAATCGTTTGACAGAAATAACAAAAACATATGATTAGTTAAGAAAAACTGAAGTCCCACCACTTAACCTAACCATTACTGGTGCAAAATAAAAGTGTAATAAAATGTAGGAATGAGATCATGGTGAATTTGCCACGTTGTTAAATAGTTTTTTTTAATTTTGCAGGAACTTTCACTTTAATTTGCATCAAAATAACAACAAAAAGTATTTTATATAATTTATGTTTCAAACTAAGACGGCAATATAAAAGCACAAATTGCGTCTTTAAATATACATTTTTCAAGTAGTTAACAACATACAAGAGTAATATTTTAAGAATCAAACGCTCTGAAATGTTAAAAAAGTGTATTCCTATAGACCGTTTCATCAAACGCGCATACCTGACTCCCAGTTAACTTCTGGTTTGTGTTTGGCTGTCTAATAATATAACTATTCATATTTGATCTAATTTGTATTCAATTGTATTATTTTACAGTAAAATAATTGTGTAAAATAAACAATAAGTTGAATTTTGTTGTATGTTCATTTTTTAAATAAACAATTTGTTGGAGGGGTCCTGTACATTTAAAGAAGCCGTTTGGTACTTTGACATCAAGCGGTTGATGTAGGTATCGCGGTCTAAATTAGTATCGTAATGTTGTGAAAATGAAACTGTCTACCTGCAGAACTCCTGAAAAGGCACCACGAATTTACAAAGTGCACTAGTATTGATTTGAAGTTCTCTGCCAGGTGAAATATCTTATGTTGAGTAAAGCTCAAATGCAGAGGGACCTCAGTTTACCTGCCACAGTAGACTAAATATGTGGCACACCGTATGAGAGGGGCTGTATTATCTACAGTCTCTTCAGAAGATCTGTCTCTTTGGTTAATGACAGTCAGTTCAGATGGAGATGGGTCTAAGCTGCAGCAGGTGTGGCCAGGCCGGGCAGGGTGGAGGTGGGTGGATGACGGATGATACTGATAGGGTGCGAGAGGTGCGAAGCGGGTTGTGTTATCTTCTGAGCAGGCGGCAGGCCTGTCTGTGTGATGTGTGTGCTGTCGTCATATATTTTATAGCTCTTTTCCTGTCTGTCTCCATCTCTGGAGTAGCACTCATGCTGTAGAAATGAGATTTGAACCCCCCTGTTCTCAACCCACCTCCTTACTCTCACATCCATATATATTGATATTTTAAATGTGTCGCCATTTTGAGAAAGATAATGAAAGATTAAATCCAACATGCAGAAACATTATAAATCATGACCTGTAATAATTAAATGTGTAGTGTAAAATATGTTTGCCATCAGCACCACATGTTATACAAAGACAAGAAAATAATGATCTAAAGAAAAATACGAATTTATTTTATTTATTTATATGACTCAGCAGGTTATATATTCTGTTATTATAAATTTGTGTAGCCGTCTCTGCATCAGATGAGAAACTTCCACATGATTTTCAGAAGGATCTATATTTGGAATGAGGTTTGTAGGTCTTAATGGAGTTCGATTCCTCCGAGTAAACTTAATAAGTCTCAACATTTATTGACCCCTAAGGGCAGACTGAAAAGATTAGACCGTGAAAATTAACCTACAAACAAACCTCAACAGGCAGAACCTGTACCACTGGAGATTTTATATTAAATGCCCACAGTGTGATACGGACAGAATGTCGAATTGATAGTTGTGTTTATTACTAATCAGATTTTTCCAGATCAAAATCTGATAGGATGATCTGCATTACACTATCTGTGATTTTACAATCTAATGACATAATAAATTGAAACAAATTAACTACCATTAGCTTTCCGTATAAAAGGGGTCATGTGGCGCGAATACGTGTTTTTCGGTGTCTTTGGTGTGTTATAAGTTGTCCATGCATGTATTAGACACATGAAATTGCCAAAATGAAAGTGTTGGAACAAAATCCATTCCATCTAAAAGCGAATGCTCATCCAGACCAGCCTGAAACACCTCTTGTAACCACACCCCCACAAATCTACGTCAGTTCGTGGTATAATTTGACTAAGAGGTAAGGTGGGCGTACATGTCAGTACAATTTAGTGAAAATAATATTTTTCGAATATTGTAAGATGCGTTACATTTGCATATCACACTTGGAGTATTCGACCAATCACAACGCACTCGTTAACTGGCCAATCATAGCACACCTTGCTATTCAGAGCGATGAGCTTGCTTAAAAATCTGCACGTTTCAGAGAGGCGGTGCAAAGAGAAGATATAAACCTGCACGGTATGTGGAAAATACAGCATTTTTGAACCTTAAATCGTGAATACACATTATATTACATTATATCTAAAACAAATGATAATAATAATTTAAGCCATGTCATTTGACCACTTTAAGGCTAATGAATTACAGTATCATGAGGAAAAAGGTTTTATTCATCAATTTCATTAATACACGTATTTATATGCATTTATTAAACGTTTCATAAAAGCAATAAGCCACACATTACCGTGCTTTTTGTGATGTTGCGTTTAAACAAGAATGTGAGAAGAATATTTTGCAGCACAGAGATGACAAAATTTCTGCGTCAATTTCTAAAACCTTAGTTGTTAGGTCAAACACATACTTAATATATGCAAAACAAATGTAGTCAATGCAATGTAAGTGGCTTTGGATAAAAGCGTCTGCCAAATACATTAATGTAAATATAATCAATTTTAAAACTACGAATGTATTAAATTCTATTTTTTAACTATACAATACTATGACAATATAAAAATTTTGCATTTATTTTTAAATATATAACAATTCAACTGAACAATCGAAAGTCAATGAAAAAATTAATCTGAAAGAATGTAGTTTCACTGTTAAAAACTAGGTTTGTGACAGTAGCATAAGCATATCTTTCTATACTATACCAACTGAAGTATAACGATACCAAGTAGAATCAAGCTGCTGTGCCCTAACATAACTGGAATTTACAAAATAAACAACATTTCCTTAATACACAGATCTAAACGAAACCTTTTAATTGAATAAACTACTATATACTGTACACTACAATATTGATAGTAATAACTATAGTAATACGATAAATTGTGGTAAATACTTTAGTATATCTACTGGTAAGACTCAAACACACTGGTGTAAATACTAAAGTACACTTGTAGGAGTATTTCCACAATATTTTATTCAAACTCTTTATTCGAAATTTCACACAAACTTTTCGACTTTTTTTGTCCATTTGTTCTTCCACACAGGACGTTTAAACCTGCTCCTTTGTTATTTCAACTATTTATCCGGTTTACTGAAATGTCTTGTCAAGTGGATTGATATCCTGTCTTTATGAAGAATGTGTTGTGGATGTGGATGTTAGTGTTTGATTATAACCTGTCCATATGCAGAATGTGTTGTGAGCGAGCGGTGTGTGTTTGGTTTTTGATGAATGTAGGTAATAGACAGTTACAGATCTGCAGTTATGGCTTCTTTCATTTTATTCCCCCGCTGCTCTCTCGTTCTATTTTATTCTCTCGTGCTGACAGAGACACACGACGTGAAGCATTAACATCCATGCTCGGTGGAAGTGAAGGTGACACATCATCCCTGTGTGTGTCTGTATATGTGCGCGAGTTTCTCTTGGTGTTATTGAGAGCATCCATGTTATCGGGTGCCATTCCAACCTTCGATAACTTCCTAGAATTTCCTCTGCCAGCCATCAACTCTGTCCAACTCCTGTGTGGTCCGTGTATGTCATCTACTGCCTCTCAACATCTCTCACTTTCTACGTGTGTGCGCGCAATGTAGCATTAATGCCTTACCATGATGCCGTTTCACTGGTTATTCTGTCAAATGAAGGGCATTGAAACAACCAAATCTCCATCATTACCACGCTGCCCTCTCTCTCTTTTTCTCTCTCCTCACCTCTTCCCTCTGTCATCTCCGCCTATCAATCAAAAATGTATTAAGTCCAAAGTGGGGCCGATCAAAGGCAGAATTCCTCCGAGGAGGACAGATAAGGCCTATCTCATTAATAAGTGCTTTAGCATCAGAGAAGACCTCTGTCTCCCTCCCCACCCCTGCCTTTGATATCTAATTATCCCCAGCCTCACCCCCCCTTCCATCTACTCTCTATCAGCCATGAAACATGCTACACTGATGTACCTACACACACAGATGGCACGTGAACACGTGAATGCGATGAGAAGCGGACGTAAAGACTGGCAAACAGTCGATTTTGCCGTTTTTAGGAAAATGAGAAAACACCTATTCTGGGTGGTTGCTAGGGTGTTGCTAGGAGGTTGTTAATGTGTTTCTGATAGACGTTAAAGGGATAGTTCACACAAAAATAAAAATTCTACCATTTATTCACACGCGACATTTAAAACGTGTATTTGATGGATGAAAAACAAAAGAAGATATTTTGAAAAATATCTCAGTGGCATTTACAATGGACGTCAAGGGAGTCAAAATTTCCAAAATTCTGTTCTGCATAAGAAAGAAAGTCATACAGGTTTGTAAAGACGTGAGGGCAAGTAAATGATTACAAATAATCATTTGAGTGTTTTTGGTGGTTGCAAGCTAAGACAAAATGAGTAATTACGAGTGGGTCACTCATTTTTCTTTCTCATCCATTTACATGCACATGAATGCTAAAACTGGAAACGCAGGCTTGTGGGAAAGAAGATTGGCATTTTGGCACATTATCAAAGTATAAGATTGGTCAATCTGACCTGTATATTTATATCACAGGAAGACATGTGACCAAAAGAAGAGATCGAAAAGAAAATCAATGATGGAGACACTGACAATGTAAGTATTGCGCAATCCCATTATGTCTTTAAAAGATTATAAAAACACCATTGTAAGATCACCAGTGTAAGCATGATGCAATCCATGACATGCAGATAAAAAAAACATGGGTTTGCGAGTGACATCATATCCAATTGCTGCTCAGTAGTCTCCGTATAAACTTTGCGAGCCGAAAGTCTATTGCGACCGCCCCTTTAGACACCATTATAGCTACACATACAACACACTCTCTTTACTTATGAATTTATGTAAGTGCAGTAATGAAAATGTGAGCTCTACATTACTGCTTACTGTATAAACCTTCTGAAATGCCTACCATGTTTCGTATAAGTGCATTACAGTAAATGCATTTTAAATGCATGCTTTTTTACAAAAACCAAAGAGACGACTCAACTTAATTTTCTGCGGTAATCAACAGCAGGCCACAGATGCTGCCAATACACCCCAAGTTGTATTTACACAGACTATTCCATTAAAGCAAGTCACGATTTTGCGCCGGGGAAGACATACGACACAGCAGAACGCAGCCGGGAGAGAAAGGACCGAGAGAAATGGACAAAAGAAAAGAGGGGGAACGAAATGGAGTGAGACCACGGGAGAAGAAATCAGGCAAAAGGGGCAGAAAGTGTTCTTTCTCTTTTATTTCTCATCCTCCCTAGCTCCTTGGTTTTCTGTAAAAGAAGCTGTGACAGATAAGACTAAAAGGACAGTGAGTCTGTTCTGAACAATCCGTTCACTGTGCCTCGCTCTCTCTTTCCCGGTCGCATCCCCCCTCTCTGCTACTGTTCCTTATGCTTAATGGCCCCCACTCAGATTTCTGTTGATGCCTGTGCTGATAGACCCTCTCTCCTGATAGACCCTCCGCTCTGCCTTCCACTTTCAGACGGTCTATCCTTCTCCAGAAACACACATTCCAAAACAAATGCCCTCAACTCCCGTCATTTACCTCAGCCGTTGTGTCCAAGTGCAGCCAATTCAGAGTCATTTGCAGAGTAATTGAAAAACGGCACGATTTGCTTGCGTGCCGCTATTGGAAAGTGGATGTGTACACGTTTAGATCATCCACTTTAGATAAAGTGGTGATTTAACACATGGAATAGACTTCATTAGAGCATTTTATGTTGTCTTATTCAAGGTAAGCAAGCTTATCGTTTGCATTACTGTAAATCTAGTTTTATCACCAGTGTTTTCAAGGCAGACGAATCAATACACAGGCACCGTGTAGGGTAAAGGTGGCTGTAAATGCCAAGACATCATAATTGAGATGTGTCATTTAACCATTTGGCGGATGCTTTTACGCAAAGCGACTTGGAAATAAGACAAACCAAAGAAGCAATTGCATCAACAAACGGGCAAACATGTGAAAGTACATTTTGCGTAGCAAAGCATACATCACAATATTTTGCCCAAATATGCAAAGGATAGAAGAGCAACATAAATATAGGATCACACATTCAAAAAGACCAGATTGGGCAGTTCTGGTGGAGATAGGAAGAACGCAAGCATGTTACTATGACGTCATCATACTTTATTACAAAATGCAGGGGCTGGACATTTTATAAATGTCAGTTAACAGAAGATTTAAATACAAAGCTTACATTTGTGAAATAAAATAGAAAAATTGGGCCTGAATTTTAAGGATCAATTGAGGGAAATAATAAATTGCGAACAATAAATAAACAAGGAACAAATACATAGACTGAATCCAAAAGCTGACTTTGACTTTGCAGGCGCTTTCTGACACAGTTTGCAGGATTCATAGGCAGTAATGGAAATGTGTTTGAATTATTGGTCATAACCTAGAAACTATTTTAAAACTGAAACACTTTAATTAACTTGTTTTAATTTCTCATTAAAATGCAACCAAAAGTTAGACAGTGAAAAAACAAACATGCTATGGCATTGAAGGAGCAATCTATGCCTGGTTTAAAACAGATTGAATGAAGGTATCCGGGACATAAGAAATTATGAACACTTTGGATTCTGTAGAAGGAAGCAAAATCTTAAAAATGAATGCGCTTCAAAAGGTTTTTCGATGCCATTGAAGAACCACTTTTTGTCTAAACGGTTCTATAAGGAACCTTTAACACCCGAAGAACCTTTCTGCTTCACAAAAGCTTCTTTGTGGCCCAAAAAGGTTCTTTATGAAAAGATAAGAAAGAGATGCTTCTTTGTGGAACCCAAAAACTGATTCTTCTTTGGCATCACTGTCAAGAACCATTTATGCACCTTAAAGAGTTCAGGGCACAAAGAAGTCTTATTATATCAATTTAATTGTTTTAACATATTATAACAGTATACATATATGGTATTAAGGGTGGCAAAATATTCTAATTTTTATCAAAATGTAATTGTTAGTTATTATGTTGGTAGATAGCAACCCTGAACCTATTGTTAACCAAAGTATTTGTAATTTACTATTTTTGACTACTTTAGAAAAGGTAAACAAACCTGGTCCAACTTCCCATTTCACATTTTAACACTGCACAAATGAACAGAATACAACCAAATCCAAATGTTAAGAGAATAACTTTAAGATTTAATAATTATTTATTATTATTATTATTATTTATTATTATTTAATAAGATTGAAAATATAATAAAACCGGAAGTGTTTCTGGACCAGTGTCTGCATTTTGTAAAGTTGTCAACTAATCAGTTTTGTCATGGATAATAGATATAGATTTTTGTCAAACCAATAAGTTTTATGACACAGATGTGTTACTGAGCATTGGACACGTGTGTTGTGAGCCTGTTAAGCGTGAATGATAGAGAGTAGATGAATGCAATGATTTACTGTCCTTACTACCTGTAATGTGGCGCATAATGCACACACACACACAGTCGAACACAATTAACAGACTCGAGCAACCTGGAGGAGTATGAAAAACATTCTCCTTCAGTGGAAATATTACTAATCGCTCGGGGCTGTTCTGAGCAAACAGGCAGAGGATTTAGCAGAACAAAACAGAGCAAACACACCCCATAAGGCGCACAAAGACTCAAAGGCAACTTTAAATACGGCCTTCATCTTCGCTCCCCTTGTTATGAAGACGCCAGTCTTGAAAGAGCGCGAAAGCACGCATTAAACGCTGGAAAAATTGCGCGTCAAAAACTCAGGTCACACTGCTTCCAAAGAGAGGAAATTTTAATCCAATCAGAGAGTCTTCTCTTCGCTTCCCTCTGCTCTTTTCATGAGCTTAAGACACAAATTAAACAAGAAAACAGCAAAACTAATTAATTTACTGATCATGAAAAACGGCCCGTTTTGTATTTTATAGAAGCGAACGACGCGCAAAGGATGTGAGAGAGAAAAACAGAAGGACCGGCGGCAATAAGAATTGTTTTTCTTGCCATGTATACTGTATGTTAAATGTTGAGCTGAAAGTCTCCCGTCAGTGAATAAAGACACGGTTTTGTGTTCGGATAAAAAATCCCCGGAACTACAAAACATACATGCCTAATGTACAGAAACTGATGGCAAAGACCGTTCGCCCAGGGCCTGCGCAAGGATTTATACAAAAAAAACTTTACACAATCATAAACACACTGTTCCTCATACACAAACCTTAACCTTTTTCTTTCCTTGAGTTTTTCTCCTCTCTGGCTCCGTGACCTGTAGTTGTTCTGAGTCCCGAGGGCTTGAATAACTGTCTGGTGCCAGCCTTCTGCACCCAGAGGCGTATTGGAGATGAGACAGGGGGGGCGGAAAGAAGGCTGATGTGTGTTCAGTGTGTGTGCCTCTGTCCGTTCGTTGTGTTCCCTTTACCTGACCCCGATCATGAGATCTGGAATCAGCCACGGCGGGCTACTACAAGCACAAAAGCTAATAAAACTATCTGGCCTGTTTCGTGTCTCCCAAAGCAGCATTCCCAGAATTCCCTTTGTGATTTCATATTGTTCTCGTCGATAATTGATGCCTGCTACGGACGAACAGGGATGCTCCTGGAAATATATATATTCATAATCGTGTAAGTGTCACTTTTCATAGCTGTCTCGAGCAATAATCTCATTCCTCCGTGTGCTGTGGACACAAGGGCTACTGCTGTGCGTTGCCCCAGGGCAGGACTCTCTCTCTGGGCATGAGGGGCCTGGCTCCCTGGGTGGTTTGGCCTGGACGAAGGCTCTCGTGCACAATGACGGGTCTGGTTGTGATTTTGTGTCTGAATGTTCGCTGCTTTTCCCAGGGATCCCGGGTAATATAGAGGTCAGGAAGGTGCCAGACAGTATGTTTTGGAGACCGTGTGAGTGTGTGTGTGGCATGGTGTTTAATTTTACACATAAGTTTGTCGAAGATTTTCTTTAAATGTTGATTGATTGTCTGTTTTGCAGTGCCTGACAGCATATTTTCACCAACATAAATAATAATTTTGTTGATAATGATATGCAAAATCACAGGCACAAGACAAAACAAAACAACCTTTCACGCAGCTCAAGTGGGTTGAAGTATTGTTCTTTCATAAACGTTGCATATGAATTTTTTCTGGAAACATTTATTTTATCTCAATGTTGTTAGTGTTATGTTTTAATAAGCACAGTTTGTCACAATGCGTCGCTGTTGTTGACAAAATCAAAAGCCTTTCATCAATGAACAATTTAATTGGAAAGTTTCACCTCAAATTCAAATTCTGTCATCGTTTATTTAGCATCAAGGCACTCAAAACCTGTATATGACTCTTTGTATGTAACACAAAAAAGATATTTTGAGTAGTTTTGTGTTCATACAATGAAAATCGACGGGGAAAATGTTGTTCGGTTATCAACATTTCTTGCTTTGTAGGAGAAAGAAAGTCATTCAGGTTTGGACATGACATGAACATGAAGAAATGAAAGAAATTTCGTTTTTGGATGAACTGTCCCTTTAACAGGGAGAAGAATGTCTAAATCAGAGACAGCGGCGCTCCCCCAGCTTTTCTTAACAACTCAAAGCAAATAAACATTGTCATCCTCTGATCATGCTTGCCAGACGTGCACGTTCACTGGGGTAATCACATCTCCACCACCTCCCGTTTCCTACATGCCACTTAAAACAGGAAGTGACACGCTTAAAATGTTACTATTGGGTCGGGATTGATTTGACTCAGGAACAAAAAGGTCAATCAAAAACGGTTCTCAAGGCCACTCGGAATGACAATTACACTTACATTTCGGCTTTCTGTACTCCCACACGTCCAGCTAATCTCCGACAGGAAAAGATCCGGGGCATTCCTAACAAGTTCAGGGAACGCAGGGGTACTGGGTCAGTGTTGACTTTGGATCCTCGTGGACCTGCCCCTTTCATAAACGTCTTTCAAAATCTAAATTTGCCAAAGGCCGACAAATTCATCAAGCACAAATAATTGCTTCTTAGACTTGGTTTGATTCATGCAATCACCCGGCGCGGTGAGGTGACCTGCTAGGGGGTGAGGGCTTGTTGTGATATGGGGCGGGGCGTGGAGGAAGAACCCAAAGGTCATGGCCAGGTCAGCATAACCCGTCAAAAAGCGAAACAGATGGGAGAGTAGCACGCCGTTCGAAAACTTTATCTTCAGATATTTTTGTTCTTCAGGAGGGATTATGCTGGTTTTAGCTCAAGTGTACGTCCTGTTTTCTTAGCGGAACCAAAATCGTCGTCTCAAGCCGCATAAGACGGTGATATTTGGGTGATGCCAACACAGTGTAAACAGTGTAACCTTTTAATACCTCTGCAAATCTCGCCTCAGACCTCTGAAAAAACAGAGCTCACAGGTCAAATCCAAAAAAGGTTGCTAGAGAAAATCTAATTTAAAGTGTGCGTTTTGTTTGGGCTTTATACATGTATATATGGGGGTTTCATACGTTTTTGAAACTTGCACATAAACTATAACTATAATGTTATTATTTCAGGAGACAAATATTATCGTGCAAACTATTTTATTTCATTAGAATACTTTTTTTGTTTAACATGAAGAAAAGTATAGGCACACCTTCAATGCTGTTTAAGAAGCATATAAATATTTATATTAAATAATAAATAATGTATTTGTATATAAATAAACTTTTAATATAAATTATTATTATTATTTATGAAATTAAACGTTTTATAATAATATGTGTTTATTCTGATAATTTAACACAAAATAACTTATTTTATTTTTATATTAAATAAACCACATCCAGGAGACCAACAGTATACATTTAAGACATCACACATCACACACATTTCCACATATTTTAAATCATCATATATTGCTTAAATCTGGCTTCTAATTCAATTTGGGTCTGTAGATGAATGGTAAATGACAAACTCGGTCTGAGTTAATGAAAGAGCGGCACACTCCCGAACAATTTTCCCAGATTGCACCAGGATTCCTGTCGTCCGCCTGTCTGCCCTCTCTTTTACTCTTTTACTTTCTATTTTTGAGTTTTTGTTTGCTTGTTTCTCGTCTTATCATACCATCTGGAATTCAACTCCATGGTTCTGATAAACAAGTGGCACCACTTTGTCTCTCTCTCTCTCTCTCTCACTCACTCACTTTCTCAGATGAAATTGTGATTTAACAGGCATGACAGTGCGGGCACAAGACTCCCAGCATGTGAAAACAAAACAAAAAAACAAATCAATAAGATAAGTTTGAAATATGTGCAGAATCTTATCGTCATAGAAACCAAAAAAAGTGCAAAACTGGTGGAGCTGCTCCTTTGCAGTGAGGTGTGAGCGAGAAAGAGACATACAGTATCAGACAACAATAAGCAGACTGTGACTTCACACTCTGGCATTTCTTGCAAGAGTCATCTGAGATGTGTACGAGGTTTCAACATCATGGACATCATGAACCGATAGTCAGATAATGCTGCAGTTTGGTGAGACTAAACTGATAGCAAATGGAGATCTTAGTTCAGGAAATAGATCTTCCAAAAATAAAAATTAAATCATAATTTGATCGACCTCACGTCATTCCAAACCTGTTAGATTTTTTCTTCTTCTGCAGAACACAAAAGAAGATATTTTGAAGGACGCTAGAAACCAAACAACACTAACCACCATTGACTTCCATTGTATGAACACAAAACCACTGTGACATTTCTCAAAATACCTTTCTGTCTGAAAGAAGAGTCAAGTTTTGAAAGACAGGAATACATGATGACAGCCTGCAAATAAATTAAGTTCTTCTGTATGAAAATTCATCACCATTTATTATTACTCCAAACCGAAATGGCTTTCCTCTTTTCAGGGAAACACAAAAGGAGATTTCAAGACATGTTGAATATTCTAGTTGTGGTTTTCTGTATGACGGTGAAAGGTGACTAAAGACGACACGTAAACTGAAATTGTCTAAAGTTTGGCAAGTAAATTATGAAGAATTTTTCATTTTTGAATGAATCATAACTGTACATCTATGATGAATTAGGCCTATAACACTTTTCTCATTTACTTCTGTTTTTATTTATCCTATGAAATAAAAGATCAGTTTTTTTATATCAAGGCATTTGTCAATATTGGTGAGTGCATTAACTAACATGACGTAACAGTGAGCAATATAGTTTTCAGCATTAAATAATCCCTGTTAATGTCAATACATTTATTCATGTAAGTTCAGGGTGCATAAACAAAAATATGAACAAAGTTTGATTTAAAAAATGTATTAGTAAATGCTGAAATGAACATGAACGAAGATGAATAAATGCTGTTGAAGAACATTGTTCGAGTTAGACAATGCAATAACAAATCGTTAACAAATTCAACCTTATCAAGTGTTACAAAAAAAAACATAACTAAGAACTGAAATCCTGCACTCTAAAACAAATCTTTAATATTAGGGCACAATATACTATATTAATATGAAGGAATTTCCGTATTCATGTTTTACTGTTGTTTTACCAGTATTTTACATTTTACACCTCATTGTATTACATTGCAGCATTAACGGAAATGTCTGTGAAATAAAGAAAATGTACTGGTAATTTTCTGCCAGTACTTTATCCGTTTTTATTTACAGGATTTTTTTACAGTGCTTTGACGGATCGTTGAGCAACCTCAGAGCAGCAACATTTCTTCTGGGCCAGTCTTACATAAATCAAGATGCTGTAAATTTAAACCTAAAACTTCAAGCTCTAAAGTGCTCCCATTTTCCACAAGTATACATGAAAATGTAGATACAGGGCCTAACATAAGCAATTCAGGCAAATCTGATTGAATGAAGCCCAAAATCACATGATTCAATTCACAAGGCGCTGAAGGAAAAGCGAGAAATAAATGAATGCTTTCTTTAACCACTCCAAGCATGAGGGAGAAATGAAAGAAGCAGACAGTAAAACACAAAGAGCACATTAAGAAGAACAAGATCGTAAGAGCAAGCATACAAGGCAAGGAAGGAGACTAGAGGGAGATAAACCCCGGATGGCCATGCAGGTGATTCCAACCTCGGTCAGGTGTGTCCAAACAGCGTCGTTCTGAGACAGACAGGCGGGCACGGGCGGGCAGACTGGCGTCAGTGGCCACACGCATGCCCCGTCACACCACGCGCCAAGGACCCGCATACCGGCGCTCCCACACGCGTGCACACAATGAGAGCTCAGTGCTGCATCACGCATCAACGACAACAGAAATGTGAAATATTCAAACAGGGACAAAGGTACGGCACAAGAGCGGTGTGAGGGGTTCGCTGCGGACCATCGAGGGGCAAGAAATGGGCCGACGGGTGTAGAACGAGGCTGAGATGTGGAGATCAAAGCGTGAGATGACATGACGAAGCAACTTTACAGGACTTTGATGGAGTCCAGATCATTCAGGGTGAAGGTCAAGGCCATTAGATGCGGCTCAAGAGAAATGAGGTCATAGTTAGTGTTTAGCGACACACCGCTGCGGGATTCTTCATTACCTTTAGAACTTCCGCTGCTTGAATGATAATGAATCAGATCCTGTTACCTGTGATGCGTGCAGACAAGCGTGACACAGAGTACTGACAGACTGCAAAGACATTAAAATACGGACAGATTAGAATGACACTGCTGTAGAGATAGCAAAATATGGACAACCTAGAATACTGTAGTTTTAACACACTAGAGAACACCAAAAGACTAGAATAACAATCATATTCTAATAAACAAAATAAATTCTGTTGTCAAAATAATGCATAATGATAGCTCAACACGACTAACTACAGACACGAGAAATGTCATAGTGGATCATTGAAACAGGTTCACGGTATATGAACGTGAATTAGCTACTTACTGTAATTTTGCAATAATTGTTATCTTGGCATTAATTGCTAATTTGTTCTCGACGTTTAGTAACATGAGCAAATATTGTCTCATTATATGTCTAATTATATTCATGATGACTGAATAGAGGTCCATCCTATTTCATCAAAGTCCACATAACAGTGATATATTGACAGAGAAACATTAATATACTAATAAACTAGAATGACTTGAATGACATTCAAATAACGACACCACAGCATTATTAAAATACTGACAGACAGCTACATTAATAATGGACTGTTGTATAGTAACAAACTAGAGAAAGTTCAGTTAAAACAGCTCTGAGAGACTATCAAACAACATTTATAGAGATTTTAGCACCAGTTTGTTTGACATTTTAATAGAAGTTATTATATTTAAATAAAAATATATAAAAAGCTTTTGTTAAATATTTTGTTTCTAAAGATTTTGACTAAATCAGACTCTATGGGGCGGTTTCCCAGACAGGAATTATCTTAAACATCCTAGTTTGACCAAGGCCTAGCCCTGTTTTAACTCGTTTTTAAAACTTACTTTACAAAGTAAGGGAATCTTGAGACAAAACAATCACACTGATATGTTTTAAGATATGTTAATGCAAGTTGTTTTCGATTAAGATGCCTCGATTATTTAAGTTAGTCTGGTACTAGGTTTAAACCCTGTCTCGGAAAAACGCCCCTACTTAAGCTTAAAGTGCTTTTTACCATCAATATATATGATGTTTATACTGTATATATATATATATATATATATATACCTATATATATATATATATATATATATATATACAAAATGTGAATTTATATGTATTAGTAGAGTTAATATTATAAATTTGAAAAGATGAGAATTATCTAAACATTATGGGGTGGTTTCCCAGACAGGGCTGAAGTCTAGTCCCAGATTAATTTAAATGTTAGAGGTGTCTTGATCAAACACAACTTGCACTGAAATATCTTACAACATATCAGTGCATTTGTTTTGTCTCAAGATGCACACTATTGTTTTTTGTAAAGCATGTTTTTTTTAAACCATCATAGTTTAACTAAGGAATACTCCAGGTTTAATCTAATCCCTGTCCGGGAAACTGCCTCAAAATGGTTTAGAATTTGATACCATGATTTCTGAAACAAATTAGCGCTAGCATATACGTTGTAATCAATTAATGTAAATATAAAAACATGTCTTTGTTTAATAGTTTTGATTTATGTTTTGGTGAACATACCTTTCCCTACTTCACAACCCACATATTCATCTGCAAAGAAGCTTTACTTTTATTAAATATTGTATACAGTAAATAAAACATTTATGTATTGCAATATTAGTCTACTGATCATTGATTTTTTGTAAATGATGCACACCTGAGGTTGTGATTGATTACATTTCTAACTTAGTTAGAATCTAAACTATTATTGAAAAAATATGTATTTAAAAATATTGAAACCAATAAACAAGGAATATCAGCAACAGCAGCCAGGTCATGGTAAAAACAGAAATCTCAAAATAAATGAAGTTACCATTGAACGTTTTTAGCTTGCAGATATCATACATGCCTACATGTAATCCCTAATATCAAGTCGTTTTTTTATAACAATCAAGTTGAGGATTCTCAATTTCTGTCAAATTATGCGTCATTGCAAGAGGAAAACTCTTACATGAAATCCTGTGCTGCCATCTGGTGGACACCACATCCAGTTCAACACAGTAACTTTACTGCCCTCTAGTGTCTAAAGTTAGAGACTTCGCTGGACAGTGATTGAATAAATTACTATATATTATATAAGTTATTGTAAGCACAATATATATTTTATATCACCATTCAACTTAGTTAATCAATGTTAAACAGTTATAATGGCCCAAACGAAGTACCATACCTCTATGAAGGCCATATCTATCCTTTAGTGGTATTGAGAAGCACATCTGTTCTGCGTTAACAAACCCTCTGGCCTCGCAGACTCCTCAAATACAGCTCAACTCCTGAACTTCCGACATGATCTGGGTCAATTCCCCTGCCCTCGCCCTCAAGGAAACACACACTTCTAATCACGGCTGAAGAAGCACAACACACTTTAAAAGCACAAAACTCTCAAGCACATACACATCAAACTAACATGGTGAACAGTGATCAAATGTACTTGTTAATATCTCTGCATAGGGAAAATAAAACTCTCATTTTAAGAAAGCTTCTTGCACGAGTTATCGATGACGATGCTGATGTCTGATGTCACCTCCCAAATGGGGATTCTGAACAGTATTAGCAAACTTCAAAACTATCAAGAATTAATGAAACTTAAGTCGACTTAATTCCCGCAAGTTTAGCATTGAATTAATTAAACAGACTGATAACAGAAAGTATGCGATTCATAGAAGGTGTTGCCAAACATGGATGGAATCCAAGGAATACAGAAGTGATTCGAACAGGGGTTTAATATAAACAGATCAACAGAACAACAAAACAAAACTTAGACAATGTGTTGTTGATCGTGCTTAGCAAAGAGAAACAACGTAAAGAAATAAATCAAAAAGAAATAAATCAAATTCAGGCGGAATATATTGTGGACAGTTTATAGAAAAGACCGGGGCTAGTTGTCACACTGGGAAGTTTTAAGTAAGGCAAAATCTTAGTCACCATATGGTTTTGAGAAACAATTGTCTGCTTTCTCTGCAATGGTTCTTTAGGTTGGTTTAAATCAGAATAAAAAAAAAAAGTTTTAATTAAAATAATATTTTTGAGAACGTTGTCCTCCAGATTAAGTACCAGACTCAAGGTCATTCCTTTTTGTTCATTAACATTGGTTATTATTAATGTTTAGCTTAATAATACTTTCGTTACTGTATATCATTTTAATAAAAATATTCAGTTTGTAATTTAACTGGAATAGCTTGGTCAATTTTAGTCATGCCCTAAATCCACTGCTGTGTTTTTTCGATTCACAGTGATGGCCATTTATAGCAGTCTGATTCGGGCTGCCTAAACTCTGACTCCTTGTTTACCTTGTGAAAAATGACATCATATCTGACTTCAGCCTTGTTAAAAAGGGAGCGGTATGAAAATGAAAACATTCAAACACACCCGTAGCAAAGCTGACCAGACGTGACACATCAGAGACCGTAAAACCACGGACAAACGGATTCATTGATGCTAATACACTTCTGATTCCCACTCTCTATATTTCGCTCATCATCTTGATTACAGGACAACACAACACTTTTCAACACACACAGACTTTTCCACACACATATACAGAGGTATGTTTTGTGTGAGCGGAAGTGCTTTTGATAAATGAGAGGTTATATTGGAGTTATCCAAGCAAAGCGAGGCTAAGAAAAGCATCTCTACTGTAAGCAAGCGAAACAGGATGATGGTAAAGTTCATCCACAGGACCACATGTTGTGTGCTTTGAGGAAACGCACATCTAACCTGTGATGTTCAAAAGCTTGTGTGTCAGATTCAGTATATAACATTAGGTCTTGCAATATATTATGGTATTCCAAATGTTTTTTATATGTTGCCACATGGTGGGCGGGGCATTCTAGGTGGTTCCAGAGGAAAATATTATTGGTCTGAAATTGCTCTTTCGTGTCTCTGGAGATTTGAGTTCTCAGTTTCATTTAAGAAAATGTTTCTCCTAAAATTGCAAAATAGAAACATATAAAACCACTTTTTAAACACATGAATAGTATAGAGGTCAAATGATCTGAATTTTGGTCAATTTGATTATACTGAGATCTTCAAAAATATTGACTTTTGATTACAGACTTAAAATCCGAACTTCTCTCTTCATCTCTTCTGAAACTCTAATGACAGAGACATTTGTGAGATTTCGGACTCATTCTTAGGATAAATATCCGAGAAGCAGGTGAGATGTCAGATAAGGTTTCCATCTGGATTTCATCTCATTGATGTCTAGGAGAAATAACTGATATATTATAGTTATCTAACATGCAATTTATTTGTTTACCCTATCGGTATGAGTCAAAGTCTCTATATTACTCTGATCCTTCATATGGATTGGATTACGTCTTCACCCAAAAATGAAAATTCTGTCATCATTTACCCTCACATTGTTCCAAACCTGTATAAATGTATTTGTTTTGCTCAACACAGAGGAAGATATTTAAAAGAATTTCAGAACAGTTTTCCAAATGTCTTTCCAAGAATCTTCATTTTTGGGCAAAGTTTCCGTTAAACTTCCTATTTCTTTAACCATTAAAAGGAAGAAAAGAAATCACCTACAAGCAAACTTGACTCCTTGTGGTATCCATCATTTCCTTAGCACCAATTGCAGGTCCATTAGGATTAGGTTGGAAGTCTATTCAAATAGTAAGACAACATTATATATTAGACAGTATTTTAAAATTAACATTAAAAATGAATTAGAATTTAATATGTTTCTGTTTATGAGTCAAGGTGAATTCCACTGTTTTGGGTGGTGTTTCTGGGCAGATTATTGGGTACACTCACACACCCCTTTGGCAAGTCTTAAATGCCCTGTACAGAACACACAGACATTCATTCATTGGCTTGAGTTGCTCTCTGTCTCTTCTCACTCTGACTTCAGAACATTAGCAGGCAGAAGTGAAGTCAGTTCAGTCTTTACTTCATCATGACTGCACTGAAACGTATGATGCGTTTGTGCGTGTGTGTTAGTGTGGCTCTTAATGTTATGGCTCAAGACAATACACTCTTCAGAAATTCAGAACAGGTAAGATTTACTTTGTGTATTTTCATAGCATGAGAAGATTTCTGGATGGTTTCCTTGTATGAGTTCCTGTGTTGCAAATCGAATGTAGAAACTGTCAAAAGGGAAGGAACCTAAAGATACAAACGTGACAAACAAAATGAGATGCTGAAAACAATTTCAGGCCTCATCACTGATTGGAAGTTTCAAGATTCATATTAAAAATGGGATTTCTTACTACTAATTTCTTATCATATATAACACTTTTCTTCGGTGTACATGGATTTTAATTTTCTTGGCTGGCTAAATGCCTGACAACTGCTAAGCACAATAAATTATTACAGGCCTGAAAGATTTTTTGGAAAAAGATTGAGCCTTCTTTGGATGTATGACTGTCAGGGGGTCTGCAACAGGGGGTCTGCCGTGGCGCTTGCTGCAGTTTGTTTCTTCTTGTTTGTTCTCTTTTTTAATGTGTCAACTTCAACCAAAATAAGGAAGCTGAAGTAAACTGATTTATTATCTTTCAAGCATTACAATTTGTTATGTCAAATTAAAATGTATCTAACAAGTAAGACTTTGATTACTCAACGATGAAATGATTTCAGTTTAGCATTCAGACTAGAGAATGTGTATAAAAAAAATTGACTACGACCGCCCAAATCTATACCCAAGTAAGGTGGGCGTGCTTGTAAATATCTTCGCAAGGACAGTCTTCAGTTTAGCAGCCTGTTTGTATATTTTCATTGTAGAAGACTTTGTTGAACGCAAGTTGAATTTGTTGTATGTTTGTAGCGCATGTTATTTCTTTGTGAGATCTGCAAATGCAGACATGCGCGGAACTTGAAAAATGACAACATAAGTCCTAATAATCAATTATTATGTTCCAACTACAGGCACAAATGTGTTTAAAATGGGATTTATTGTCTTTATTAAGTCGAGATGAGACATGGCGTAACATTGGTTGATCACTAACGGCAAATCTTTATAATGTCGTATATAAAAGGTTAAACAGTTAGCTATAGTTTTTAACTATTTAACATAATATAAAAAAAATACCAATCCTTTAAATCCTGCTCATGTCACGCTGGCAAAGTTGATGTATCGGCTTGATCATCTTCATTTTCCGATTCGGGCTCGAACTGATAAGGAAAGTACTGAAGACATTTTATCACCTGTCAGTACAAATGCTTGGAAACATGATGTTCCGAATATGGTAAGAGGCCTTGCATTTCCGTCACACGCTTGCAGTATTCGACCAATCACTACACACTGGTTAACTCCACACCTCACTTTTCAGAGCGATGAGCTTTTTTTTTTAAATCTGCGCAAGGCAAAGAGGAGATAAAAACATGCAAGGAGTGTGGAAAGTACATTGTTTTGGACCTCAAATCGTGTTTACACGTTTCATTACATCTAAAACAAACAATAATATTAGTTTTAGCCGTATCATTTGACCCCTTCAACACAATGTACACAATGTACACAAACAACAAACCAAACTCTGATGCGACTCAAATAAAGCAAATACATCCATCACAAAGGAAAACGTCTTGGTTACGGGAACGAGACGTTGTGTCAAGACTGACAGATGGGGTTCGCCCTTGAGAACCAATCAACTCTGACTACTATAGAAAAGGCCAATGAAATTTGGCGAAAGAAATTTGCATGCCGGTCTCCGCCCCCCGGATGTCCGGTATTAAAGGAAGCCGGCGTGCAGCATTCATTTACCTCTTGTTCTGAAGAGCCTGAGAGCCTCTCAAGACTCCAGCAGAATACGATACGTGTTTGTGGCATAAGGGACACAACGTCTGGAACATTGAGGTGGAGGTCCACCTGGGGAAGCTCATGGCTTACCAAGAGTGGGAACCATTCTCATGAGGATACATCAGAAAGAACAGCCCACGGATGGGGTGTTACAGTGTCCGGTTAGAGCTATCTGTGATAGGTCATATGGTGTCCCGGCCTAAGGGAGAAGGCTGCTCTGCCTCCAGGGGGTGCTTGCTTAGTGATGGATTGAATGCCTGTTCTTAACCAGTGTTTGGGTTAGAAGGAAGGTTGGTGAGGTACCAGTTTCTTAGCCATGTGTTTGGGTAAGAAAAAAGAACAGAAAAAACTCTGTGAGTAAGTGGGCGCCAGGCCCTGAGAAGGGTGTTGTCCGGCTTTGGTGAAAGAGGCAGGAGCCGTCCCGTATTGACAGATCAGAGCCGTGGCTGTTAAGGTCAGGCCCGATGTTGTTCTCCCTGGGGTCTTCCCGTCAGTGTCCCTTCTCGCGAGAAGGTTGCTGACGGGTTGGAGGTTTCCCCCCTCGACCTCCACTTCCGGGGTGACACCTGTGGGGGCACAGGAACAGGAGCCGATGTCGAAGGGGTCCTGGGCTGCCGGGAAGCAGACGTCATGCAGGATCTCGGAGGCCTCTAGGCGGCCGAGTCGCGGTGCTTCGTCACCGTCAAAAACTGCTGAGCGCAGTCCTCGACGGTGTTACCAACAACCCACCCTGCGAGATGGGTGCATCAAGAAAGCAGACTTTCTCGGTGTCACTCTTCTGCGCAAGGTACAGCCGGGGGTGTCTCTCCTGGACCACTGCCATGGACATCGTCCGACCCAGGAGATCCTGCATTATACACGGGTCATCTTTACCCTCGTGGAACTCTCTCAACGCCCTGGCCTGGCGGACCTGCAGGATGGCCATGGCGTAGAGAGAGGAGGCCGCCTGGCCTGCAGCAGCGCAAGCTTTCTATAGCAGTGATGCCGAAGTCCTACACGCTTTGGATGGTAGGCGTGGCCAATTCCCCCAGGTGGTAGCCGTCCGCGGCACAGGTGCACCGCAGCCGCACGTTCCACCCAGGGGATCTCGATGTAGCCTTTGGCTGCCCCACCATCGAGGGAAGTAAGGGAGCCGGAGCTGGTTTGACTGGAGCGGGCCGTGACTGGAGCGCTCCAAGTTTTACACAGCTCCACATGCACCTCCGGGAAAAAAATGGCACCCGGGGTGGGCACGGTTTGCACCGGGTTACCACTTTTGACATCACTTCTGCTTCCTCCTGAGCTCGACTGCTGGGGGTGGAGCTCGGATTCCTCAGAGTCGGATACCAATCTCCCTCCGATGCTGCGAGCGACATCTCATCTACGTCACACATCGTTTCCGAGTGCGTGCCTGAGGATCCGGACATTATGCCACCGCCGGTTGGGGAACGTTCAGAAGAGAGAATCTGGGTGCGATCTGCCCCTGAGCACTTGGCTGGTGGGTTTACGTTCGCAGAGGTCCCCACATCACTATCGCTGCTAATACAGGCGGACTTCTGGGCCATAGCCACAGATGTCACGGCCCGGGTAGCAGACGAAATAGTGGCTGGTTCACATAGGAAGACAGCCACACGTGACCTCAACTTCTGAATGACAATCTGCCCGCAGTGCGGGCAAGATGTGTCAACGAACGCTGCTTCAGTGTGCTGGACGTCCACACACCTAATGCAGCGATCGTGTCCATCCCTCTCCTCGATGAGGGTGCCGCACCCAAGAGAACAGCTTGACATGCCACGCTGGAGAATGCTCAGTCCTGAAAAATTCCTTTTTAAAAAAAATCTTCAACACCTCCGGAACCGTCGAGACGCCAAGGGGAAGGTCGCTGCAGGTAGGGACGATCCGCTGCTCTATGTCCTAGATCCGGCAATGTAGAGGAAGAAGAATTCATTGAATTCGTTTTGTTCGTAGTCATGAGCGAAGGCTCTGAAGAACAAAAGGAAAGTGAATGCTGCATGCCGGCTTCGTTTTATACCAGAAATCCGGGGGTGGAGACCAGCATGCAAATTTCATTTGCCAAATTTCATTGGCCTTTCCTATAGTAGTCAGAGTTGTTTGGTTCTCAAGGGCGGACCCCATCTGTCGTTCTCGACACAACGTCAAGAGACCGACAGAAAGGGAACCAAATTACTCCATGTGTGTACACTTTAACAAGCTGGTACCCACATTCCCCTAGTGGAAGTTTATTGCAATTACAACACTTTACTGTAGTTTCCAAAACTGAAATTCTCAAACATCTCTCAATACTGGTGTGTTTTTATAGTGAACTATTCCTTGCACGAATGATGTCATAGTAAAGATAAAAGTGTTGACGTGTAAATGTAATATAGTTGAACATTAAAAATATAAATAATAGTTAAACTGTAGAATGATCTTGAACTTTTTCCCACTGTTGCTCTCTCAGATAGAGCTTCAAAGCATGAGAGTGGACTGCAAGGTCGCATCGCGTTTCGCTCACACGACCATGACCACCAAAGCCCTGAATGCAGCCAACGATTCAAAGGAAGTTTTCTTTGAAGTGGACCTTCCCAAAACAGCCTTCATCACCAACTTCAGCATGTCAGTCCCCCTTTGTTTACTACTGCCCCCTGTTGAAATACTTTATGTTTTTGTATTCATCTTCATTTATGTTTTAGAGAGATTGAGGGTAGAGTGTACATCAGTGAGGTGAAGGAAAAAGAGAAGGCCAGGCAGCAGTATGAGAAGGCCTTGTCATCCGGGCAGACCGCCGGACTGGTCAGGTAAACACAGATAAACAGCTCTGGAATGCTAAACATATTTACAGTTCGGTATTTTCTAATCTCAAGCTAGTTTTGCTTTCAAGGGCTTCTGGAAGGCACATGGAGAAATTCTCAGTGTCTGTGAATGTGGCAGCACAGAGTATCGTCACTTTTACTCTTACTTACGAAGAGCTCCTGCGCCGTCGTCTCGGCAGCTATGAGATCATGATAGGTCTTCGACCCAAACAGCTGGTTCAGAATTTTGAGGTTCATCGTTTAAACTATCTTTTGTTTCCTTTGTAAACATTCAAACGTTGTAAACTGTGTTATATTAGTCCTGTTTGTTTCTCACAGATTGCGGTAGATATATACGAACCCCAGGGCATTGCGTTTGTGGATGTCAACAGTACATTCATCACCAATGAACTGCTCCCTCTAGTTGAGAAAACGGTCACAGATAAAATGGTTTGAATAAAAAACTACTGAAATTTTGCATATATTACCTATATATATATATAAGCTTATGAAATAAATAAAATCCAACTTTTCTAGCACTGTTCTACCCACATTTCAGACACACTTTTTAATAAACTTGTATCACTGTTTTTCATCTATAGGCCCATGTGTACTTTTCTCCTACGCTGGGTCAACAGAGGCAATGTTCGGACTGTGAAGGCACTCTGATCCACGGGGATTTATTTGTCAATTATGACGTGAACCACGCACAGGATATTGGTGAAATTCAGGTCCAATATCAGCAAAACTACTTTTCATTGGTCCTTTAAAATTTCCTACTGTATGTATTTTTCATATGTATTATTCAGATGGCGCTGTTCTCCTGTTTCTCGATTGCAGATAGTGAACGGCTACTTTGTACACTTTTTTGCTCCAGATAATTTGTCTCAAATCCCTAAGAATGTAGTTTTTGTGATAGACCGGAGTGGGTCCATGACAGGAGAGAAAATTAAACAGGTAAGTCAAACATTAAGAGCCCTATTATAAAATTGTCGCAATGCGGCCAGTTTTCTGCTAGTTGCAGCCTGACGCAGTTTTCATTTTTACGTCCTGCGCCACGTTGTTTAAATAGCAAATGCATTTGCGCCCATTTGTTTGCCCATGGACGTGCTGGTCTGAAAATGAGGTGTGTGCAGAGGCATTGCTATTTTGAGGCAACTGAAATAGACTGTGCCCTTGACCAACTGTGCTCTAAAGATAATATTTGTGTAATATTTGTCACTTTGATTAAACAGCTGAGATAATTAACATTTTTTGTCAAAGATTCCGCCCAGATTCCACTCAGAACTATCATTAAAACCGCAAAAACTTAATGTTCTAGGTTCTGGGATTCTGTACTTTTCCCAAAAGGTGTGTAATAGCGCCACCTGCTGTAAAACAGTACAAACACTGATTGCCGTAATAACTCGTCTTTGGCGGGGAACCGTTTTTTTAAATGACGAGATAACTCCTATAGGCAGGTGCACAGAGCACATACACTCTTTAATACACACAGATGGATGCGCAGCAGCACACAAACATGACCCATATTACAAATAAATAGATTACAATGTGAAAGATTATTATTGTGGACATAAAGATACAAATCTGGTTTGTCCTGTAGATGGTCTGCTTGCGCGCTTTAACCTTTGCACAAGAGTTTCCTTTCTGGAGAAGTGTATAGTCTTTCCTCTTGCAAATTCCCCAGTGCAAATAGCAAATTTGCCATCGCGCGACCACAACTGGCTCTTGAAGGGATTGGGATACTAGACTTTGATTGGATTACGGCATATTTTGCCCAAAACACACCCATGACTCATTAAGGAAATCGGACAACCCCTTTACTTTTACCTGACGGTACCATGCAGTGGAATGGGCCTGTCACTTTTCCCATCATTAAACTTGCATAAGTGGACACCCCCAAAGTGAAATTGAGCCTTGCACTTTAGACCAGTCACTTAGATCGTTTAAATATGGCCCTAAGAGTAGAGACGTAAGTGCGGAAAACTTTCTGAAAGTTCCTTTTGAATCATCTGCTGGTTATCTTTCGGTAGACTCGAGAAGCTTTGGTGACTATATTGAGTGACCTCCACGAAGACGATTACTTTGGGCTGGTCACGTTTGATGATGTCATAGAGTCATGGAGGCCTACGCTTAGCAAAGCTACACCAGAGAATGTGGCAGAAGCGAAAGAATTTGTCCAAACTATTACAGCCAGACACTGTAAGTATGAACAGTTTGATAAAACAAGAGTAAAGAACAGTTCACGATGAATTTGTGGTGCATGTGGTCTATGCTTTCGGAAAAATACTTACCCCCAAGGTAAGCTTACTGTACCATCTAACTCGTTACACGGATAGTTCAGCCAAAAAATAAAAATATCTTCATTTTTTATCCTCATGTCATTCATATGTATGACTTTCTATCTTCTCCAGAACACAAATGTAGATATTCTGAAAAACACTGGTGACTAAACAATATAACTAAACATATGGACACCAACCCACTGCCACCCACTTCTTTTGTGTTATATACGCAGTTTGAATGATGTGTGAATAAATGACAAATAAAGGGATATTTCCCCCCTAATTTCTTTTTCATAGTCTATCATTTATTGGACGTACTTAAACACATTGAGCCATGGTGCTCATGGACGTTTGAATCCAGATCAAACTTAATAAATTTTGACATTTCTTGATCACTTCCTCTAACAAAAAGATATACTGAATATGTTAACCCATTCAGGTTAAACCAAGGAAAAATGTGACTTGAACATGAAGTACACGTAACATTTACGGTATGGTCTCTGTAGTAACATATTTTCCAAATCTGTCCCATAGTAACTGATATAAACAAGGCCATTCTGCATGCGGTGGACATGCTTACGGCAGAACAAAATGACTCCCTCCCAGACATGTCCATGATCATCCTACTAACTGATGGAAGACCAAGCGCTGGTGTGTGCTGATTTAATGCCATGTTAAACACACAGATTTGAAACAACCTTAAAAAATAGAAAAGATCCATATTTTAGTTTTTGACTCTTTTCTTTTTAACCTTATAATCTTCATCCAAAGATCCCATCTCTATATAAACAGTCAATACAATAATACCCGGTTTATGGAAACGAAATAACCAGTACTGAACAATTTCTGTAATGAAGGGGAACAGGATCTTCCCGCAATGCAAGAAAACATCCGCAATTCAATTAATGGAAGCCTGAGGCTCTTTTGTTTGGGCTTTGGCTATGATTTGGACTACAGCCTTCTCGACACTTTAGCCAAGCAGAACGACGGTTTGGCTCGCAGAGTCTATGAGGCCTCAGATGCTACACTTCAACTGCAGGTAGAAATACAAGCATACTCTCAATGTATAAAAACTATGCCCTGTATAGTTGCACAAGAGTTTGGGTTATCTCCATAGGGTTTTTATGAAGAGGTGGCAAGCCCACTACTCTTGGAGGTGAATCTCGACTACCCTGATGACACTGTCACCTCCTTGACCAAAAGTCACTTTAAGCAATTCTTCAAGGGTTCTGAGATTGTGGTAGCCGGTCGCATTCAGAAATCTGAGATTAACACATTTCAGACAGAAGTGTCTGCTGACGGGGTAAAGAAAGTTTATTTTTCCTGATTCAAAGACTTTATGTGACTGCAGTAGTTCACAAGTATTATTTGTTTCCATTTCAACAGTTGGAAGATCGGTTTGTTGTCAAGGGCTTCGCTGTTGTTGAGGAGTGGGACACTGTGTTCCCTGAGCAAGACTACATTTTTGGGGACTTCATAGAGCATCTGTGGGCTTATCTGACCATCCAGCAGCTCCTGGATAAAATGTTTGTTTATTACTTTTCTGAGAATGCATAATGTCCAGAGAGATAAGTTAATAAGTTCCTGACCAGGTGATACTGTCTCAGGGACAACTGCTCTCCTGAGGAGAAGGAAAACATCACAGCTAAGGCTCTAGATCTTTCTCTGAGGTATAACTTCGTCACACCACTTACTTCCATGGTGGTCACCAAACCACAGGCCGGAGATGAAGAAACGCTCATTGCTGACAAGCTGACTGAAGGTACCTTTAATATGTCAATGTTCACATAAATATGTTCGCCTGATGTTTTTGTGGTACAGTCAGTAGCCTCAATGAAAAAAAGCATCTTTGACTTTACTGACCATACAGTTTTCTATGGTAGTTTCACAACACTGTAGATCTAAATTTCTGAATATTTGCAGAGGTACAAAGATACAATATTAACATTTAAACATCATTTTTGTATTGTGGTTTCTAGATCAACGGGAGGACTTAACAGAAACTGGTAAGACATTATTCAAATAGTAAGTGGTTGAATGTATCACTGTAGAATTCCTTCTAGAATTTTGAATAATCCAGTTTAGGTATATGATATCATTCACGCTGATGTAGGCGGACAAACTGAGCGAAGAAATGAACATCGAAACGATAAAGTTAAAGTAGTTGGAGCTGTAATTCACGCCCACCTATTAAATCAATATTTTGGACCAATACCAGTTAGAAGATGTTTAAAAGCCAGTACGTTTTTTCTAAAATTTTGTGATAGTGAACTGCCAACCACTAAAGTGAACTTATGCTGTGCTCACACCAAACGCCAAGTAAGCGATTTGCGCAAATAAATGACATGCAAAGACGTGAACAGACGCAAACTCGGGGCAGGTGATGTGAAGGACATGAATCTGAAAACATTTCAACTCAAGCATGAAGAACCACATTGATGCCATCTGCACAAGTTAGGCCACTCGCACGAAAATTACAAATATATTCTTTTAGCTTCAAATTTTGGTGTGAATGCAGCATGAAACACATCCAATTTTGGTCAGAACCTGGAAGCCTGATTTCTCTTTGTTGCCCTATTAAAATTCCCATTCCATTCCATTTTCTACCGCTTTATCTGAACTACCTCGGGTCACGGGGAGCCTGCGCCTATCTCAGGAGTCATCGGGCATCAAGGCAGGATACACCCTGGATGGAGTGCTATTAAAATTTAAAATGTTAAAATGCTTTAGCAAAGTTTTAGTTTATACTCCGACATGTCGATACATAGTTCTTACCCTGGAAGTGAAGTAATAATATGTTAATATTCCCTCTTACACAGACTTATCTGTAGATGCCCTCTATGCTCCACCCCAGTGGTTGAGCAGTATCGCCAAACCTTCATATTTTGGTAAGAAGAATCATTGTGTTTTTTCATTCTTTAAGAAAAATACCTGCGTTCACATCTTGCATTTGTTGTTTGGCAGCTGATGGAGATCCACACTTCATCCTTGAACTGCCAGATCAGAACGATTCCCTTTGCTTCAACTTTGATGACAAACCTGGAACCATCTTTAACCTGGTTAGAGACCCACTAACAGGTGATTCATGCTGTCAAAAAAAATGTGGGTCTCATTCATGAAACACAAGCAGAACAATTTTTTGTGTAAATCGTTCGTAAAAGTCATGATGAGGTAATTTTCAGATTCATTAAAATGTTTGTATTTTAAACATGTTAGTTGGTACGAAAGAAATGTGCACCTTTTCCATACCACGTGTAAGTAGACAAACTTTTAGACAAACTGGTGACACTGCATTTTGATGCACTGTGTAGACTAAGCAAATCTTAACTTGATTTGGGATTCCTATCCTATCTTACAAAATCATATCTCTAGGAAATCTTAAATTGTACCATCAAGCTCGGCAATCTACTTTCAGGTCTGTTACCAAGCAACCAACACTGCGTGACCTGCTGATGAGATAAACAAAATGGAAAAACAAAACCAGCAAACTTTTAATTTAAGTGCCGTGGAGTAACGACAGATAGGACAGTTGCGGGGTCGTCCAAAAGTTAAGACCATTATGTTGTCAAGTTAAGACGCTTCTGTTATACCCCTTTCCTAGTTAAAATAAGATTATGCATTTAGAAAGTGCTGTTCTGTAATAGCTTTTGTCCTAAATGAGTTACCAAACAGATAGGATAAGATTTTCAAGTTATCATCTTTCTGATATACGCCCCCAGGTATTGTTATTTTAGCTGGCTAAAACACTTTGGTGGACAGAGTTTAATTGATTTATTTATTGGAAAGCATATAGCCTATTAGTATCTTATGCATTTATGCAATGTAATATAGCCAAACCAGAGAATGAAGTCCAGAGGATTCCAGCATTCCTGGATACATAATTTGAACAGCTTTAATTCATAGGCAGGGATTACGCTAATCGTGAACGAATGATTGGAATTCATTAACATACAGAAATTTTACAACGAAATCTGACGTCTACGAAGTATTTGTGAATCCGGAGGAACGTTTTCTCGAAGTTCTTTTTCGGGTGCAAATTACTCATTTTTCTTCATCAATTTTCTCATATATTTACAAATGTTTCATGAATGAGGCCCATTGTGAGTCCTTGTGACATACTAGAAAATGTGTTTCAGGTATAACAGCGAATGGACAGATCATTGGAGAAAAAAGACCAGTGCCAGGGGGCAAGATGCAGACCTACTTTGGGCGGTTTGGGATTGTTCATGAGCAGCTTGGTATCAGATTGATGGTGAGCACGAAGGAGATCTCAGTGTCTGAAAAAGGGAAAGAGACTCAATTCTTTTGGTCTACCACAAGCACAGTAAAAGGACAGAGGTAAGCTACATAATAAATTCAAGTAAACTGATTGTTGTTTAAAGGAGTGATCATGGCTGTCATGGGACTAAGATGTTAGATTTTCTGAAAATATAATATTATAATAATCAAAATGTCCGTCTGTTACTTTGCTATCACGTGGCTTGTGCACAAGTTCATGGACAAACTTTTATGTTCTTATACTGTGTTTGGTTACTGTGAACTATCCGAGTATGCAAAGAGCTGTGATGGTCTTTATTTTGTGTTCCTAAAAATACAAGTATGCAAAGAATGCAACTCAATGGAGAGTGTAGTCTCTTTCATCAGTGAAAAACAAGAGAAGATATTTTGATAAACGTCATGATTTTGTGTCCATACCATGGAAGTCAATGGGGGCCAATATTATTTGGTTATCAAGAACTCTCTTCAAAGTATCTTCTTCTGTGTTATGCAGAAGAAAGTTAGTCATACATGTTTGGAAATATGAGAGGGAGTAAATGATGGGTGAACGCCTGGGGGAGCGAATAAGGCCAGATATAATAAAATAATGCAAATTTGTTTGTGAGCATAAATTCAAAGCCTTTATCTTTTGATTTCTCCAGCATGGATCTGCAGATAATCAAATATCACAGTTTAACAGTGACCGTGAGAGACTCAGTCAAGTTTCAGATCATCCTGCACAAAATGTGGAAAAACCACTCACATCATCAAGACTACCTTGGATTTTACATCCTGGACAGCCACCTCCTATCCAACAGTGTCCATGGCCTGCTTGGTAAATTTTGAGATATACAGTATTTAAAAGTAGCCTGAAGATTTCAAAGCGGAGTTATGATAGGATTCTGTTTACTGTTGTCAATAGAGGAAAGTTCAGAAAAAAATATCTAGTGACTTTAAAGCATTTGGTTTACATGTATACTTTCTGAATTGATCAATCAATATGGAAGCTATATATTTGATTAATATACAGATGTTAATAGTTGTCCAGGTCTAGTTTTTTCTTCTGAGGAACGTTACATGAACAATAACATTATTGGGTCTTTCCTTTTACTGCAGGTCAGTTTTACCAGGGCGTGAACTTTGAAGTAAGTGACTTGTTTCCAGGAAAGGACCCTGACAAACAAGACGCCATCATGTTTGTGAAAGGAAACAAACTCACGGTTACCAGGTGAATGCAAAAACACACAATGGTGAATTCAAACAGTAACAACAAATTGTGCTGACCACTTATCATGTCAATTCTGTCCATGTTAAAATACCTGATTTTAATTGAATTTGACACATGATTTTGCCTACCAGGGGCTGGAAAAGAGATTTCAGGAAGGATGTGAAGAATGGTGAAAATGTTCCATGTTGGTTCATTCATAATAATGGCATTGGACTTCTCGATGGAGTTCACACCGACTACATCGTGTCTAGCCTCTTCTAAACCATCTGAGAAACATCTGTGTCTCAATAGACTTCTGCAATACACACAATGAATATGAGATTAAAAGTACACGTTAGCTGTCTCCTACATTCATAAATACATTCAATGTTCTTTTTTATATAAACGCCACTTGGCACGGCATTAGAAAGCTGTTGATACTAACCTATTGAAGTAGGCCTACTGGTTTTTATTAGCTTAGAAAAATGCATTTCTAACGTTTGCCAGCTGTTCAAATGTATCGGGGGATGTTTCGCTAGCTAGTATATTCATGGCACGTTTGCATTCTGTCTAACTGTGGCATCTGTTGTGCTTGTCTAATGCTCACTATCCTCACATGGTGTTTTAATACAGCCCTGCTGACCAATAAAGCAAGACTTATTCACATTTTTTTGCTTCTGTTGTCCAAACGACTGTGAAGGGGCTGAACGCGACCAAAACTACTTGCAAATACCATTGACTGACAAAGATAAGATTTGTCAACTTGTCATTTTGGGAAGCCACTAAAGGGGTTAAAAGTCACTGCACTTTACCTGCCTTGTGACCAAATAACACTCCTAGTGTTTCCATGAGATTTTGAACGCTTTTCCACCATTGCACCGAAACGTTCAAATGCTGCTTTTATGAGTTTCCCATGTAGAAATTGCACACGAACGCCCTTAGATGTCGCGTTTACCAATAGGAAGATGGAGAGTAATTTTGATAGCCAAGTTCCTAGGGGTGAGTGTGCATGCATGTGTTCTCAGAAGCAATTCCCACATCTGATGAAATGATTACGAGCTGGTTGAGTTCAGCTGCTTTGATGTCGAAAAATGGAGGTCGCCAGATTCATGCTTGCGTGGGTCTTGGGAAAATGTAATATGGTAATAGTTTTCAAAAGTACATCCTACTTTTGAGATCCCCCATATGATTGTAAAGCGCTTTGGGTGTACAGCTATACATAATAAAACGCTATATAAATGCTTCATTCATTCATTTATTCATTTATTCATTCAGCCTACTGTATAGTTTTAGCTGTACTGTATAGTCAGCTGCTGACTATTCTGCAATATTTGTGAAATACAGGCTGTTTTCGCAGTGTATAAAACATATGAATAACCATTTCATACGTAATGTATATGTAAACATGTACTTATTTAATGACAATGAAGCTGTTGTGGAAAAACCAATAAGTCATATCTGTCACAAGGGCCAGGTCTAAACATTTGGAGGTCCTCGGCTAAACATTTTTTGGAGGACTCTCACAGCAACCCATCCGCTCCACCTTTTAGAATAAATAAAGTATTTTGTACACAATTTTTAACAAGTTAAAGATAATGTGGCAGCCGGAATTACAATTTTTTTTGCAACAATTTTACATTAGAAATTGGATGAGTATGTATTCAAAATGGGAAAAAATTACCATAATAAATAAATGACTTAAAATCAGTCAGCTGCAGGAAAGTGTTTATTCTCTTTATAGGCTAGATTCAGAGACTGGACCAGTAACTGGGCAGTAACTTTGTTTTTTTGATGCCTGGTGGACAGGTGTATAGGGATAAAATAGGTGTGTTCCAGTTCTATTTCTAAAGAAAGCTTTCCTGTAGCTCAGTGGTAAATGCATTGCATTAACAATGCGAGGTTTTGAGTTTGATTCCAGGGGATTGCAGATACCTTAGTATAAATGTACAGGACAACGTAATGTCAGTTGCTTTCTAGCATAAATTCTATTGCATGAATGTAAATGACTATTTTTTGGTCATGTAGATGACAATTTGAATCAATCTTTGCATTGGAATGGGTAATTTTGGGGAAGGAATCTGTTTTAACTAACGGCCACGCTTCTACCCCCTTTAATCGTATGCATGGATTCACATATAGTCCAAAACGGCTAGTTCAATACGTGCACATAAGCAACACTGTATGTCTCATGAAGAAATTATTCTTCGTCATTCTTCACCCAAAAGCCCCAGTTTTTAGTGTGTTGGTGTCGGTATATGACAGTTCTCAGCTCCCATATACCTGCAGAAACTGGATGGGCTTCATTTTCCAGCATTATATTAGCAATCATATAAGTGGAATAGTGGTTACACAGAGCGCTCCCTGCTGAGGCTCGTCCACTCTCCGTGTCTGTAGCGGATGTTACCCGATCGCTCCGGCGATTGAATATCCACAAAGCCGCAGGACCAGTCAGCATTCCTGGCCGTGTCCTTAAAACATGCGTTCACCAACTAGCTGAAGTCTTCACAGACATTTTCAACCTCCCATTCCCTGTCTGTTGTCCCCCTATGTTTCAAAACATCCACCATCATGCCAATACAAAAGACACCCAAAGCTTCTTGCATGAATGACTGGTGCCCTGTCGCTCTGACTCCCATCATCAGTAAGTGCTTTGAGAAGCTTATCAGAGATAACATCTGCTCTGTATTACCAGCATCACTCGAACCACTGCAGATCACCCTACGCAATAACTGCTCCACTGACGATGCAATTGCTTTCACCCTGCACACTACTCTTCCCATCTCGACAAGAGGAACGCTTATGTGACAATTCTGTTTGTTGACTATAGTTAAGCATTTAATATCATAGTGTCCTCTAAGCTTGTTGAAAAACTCCAGGCTCTAGGTTTGAACAATTCTCTTTGCAGCTGGATCCTGGACTTCATGACAGGCAGACGGAAGGTGGTCAGAGTAGGCAGCAATATCTCCTCCACGCCAACCCCCAACACTGGAGCCCCACAGGGCTGTGTTCTCAGCCCTCTCCTGTATTCCCTGTACACACATGACTCTGTAGCCACGCACAGATCCAATGTCATCATCAAATTTGCGTGACACATTGGTGGTAGGTCTGATCACCGACGACGATGAATCATCCTGCAGAGAAGAGGTGCACACCCTGACTAACTGGTGTCACAACAACAACCTCTCTCTGAACATCGGTAAGACCAAGCTGCTGGTGGTGTATTTCAGGAGGCGGACCATTGAGCACCCCCCATCAACATCGACAGGACTCCAGTGGAGCGGATCAGTAGCTTCAAGTTCCTAGGCATAAACATCACAGAGGACCTCACCTGGACTACCCACACACAGTCAGTAGTGAGAAAGGCCCACCAGCATCTGAAGAAATTCAGTTTGAGCTAAAAAATCCTCAAACAGTTCAACAGTTGCACTTTGGAGAGCATCCTGACTAGCTGCATCACCACCTGGTACGGGAACTGCACCGCTCCCAACCGGAAAGCCCTGCAGAGGATAGTTCAGACGCCCCAGCACATCGTTGGAGGTGAGCTTCCCTCCCTCAGGACATCTTCACCCAGCGATGTGTGAGGAAAGCACGGAAGATCATCTGAGACTCCTGCCACCCAAGCCATGAACTCTTCTTGCTGCTACCATCAGACAGACGGTATTGCACCATCAGGACCAGAAACAGCAGAACCGAGAAAGCTTCTTCTCGCAGGCCATCAGACTGATGTACTCCACTTATATTTTATATTACTTATATTTAGATAGACATGTAAACATTTCAAGGCCAGAAAAATTACGTTACACATAGGATAATCTTTAAAGGGGGTTGGGGTGATTTTGGGCCTTGATCTGTTTTACCTGACAGCCACGCTTCTACCCCCTTTAACCTTTTAATACTTAGACATTAAAACACATCTCTGGAGACGTATTTGAGATTATTACAAGACTTTTGAACTTTTGTGACTTTAAACTAGGGGTGCTGATGTTTTCTGTTAAAACTAGCTGTCATTACACATGGATAACTGTAAAAGAGTTCTTAACACCTCTGTCCTGGAGGGCCATTTATCTGCAAAGTTTGTAAGGGGTGCCTCCTTACAGCAGTCATGACAAATGTATAACGGTGAATATTATGTACCTCAATTAGTTTTCACCAAGAGTCACCAACTATAATTTGATAACAGCAATGTTTGTTCTGCTATTATTAGTGCTTATGCTGTTATTTTTGTTTTTAAAAGTCACATTATAAATATACATTTTTTTATTAGTTCTATTTTCTCAGTTTTTATCAGACAGTTATATTACAATACATAACCATTACTTTGTTTTGCTAAAAAACGTTGTTGCAGTTTTATAAAATTTTAGAAATAAATGTGTTCAACACTTTTTGTTCACCTCCACACTGGATCTCTTTTCTTTGTTTTCCTAAAATGCTGAGTAAATTGGCATATTGGCATTGATATTTTTATTGTTCTTACATCTATGCCAATTGCACAGTTTTTATTAATTCTGTGTAAGTGAAAGGCCTTTTGGCCTTTGCCTTGTTCCAACCCACACTTGGATGCTGCGATTGCATTCTCCTGCACGGATGTGGTTTTGTAAATAAGAGCACAAATTGTGTTACCTTCTGTTTGCAACTAAGAATGCAGACTGCAGTTGAAATTGCTGTTCAATGCCCTGTAATACCGTTTTCATGTGATCAGCCTTACAGACTGCCACCATCTGCGTGCATAATAAACATGTTAGCTTTGGATTGTGGTAGACAGGCACTACTTTTTTCTTTTTCACACACACCATATTTCGCCGTCACCCCTTGTCACTAACTGTCAATGAAGCTACGCCGTTTGCATTTTCATGCCAGCATTGTGATTGTACCGTGAGAACTAAGTGAGATTACAGTGCTTTGTGTGCTTTCATGCTGTTCCGAACCCTAAGTTAATGAAGATGATCAAGGCGATACATCAACTTTGCCTTGAGAAAGATGTAAAGGATTGGTAAGGTGTTTCAAAAAAATATTAGGTTAAATAGTTAAAAACTATAGCTAACTGTTTTACCTTTTATCTACAACGTTATAAAGATTTGCTGTTAGTGATCAACCAGTACTAAGCCATGTCTCGTCGCAACTTAACAAAGACAATAAACCCCATAATAAACATGACATTTGTTGCCTCTAGTTGGAACATAATTACTGATCATTAGGACCTATTTAGTCTTTTTTCAAGTTGAGCACCTGCTTGCATTTGCAGATCTCACGTAGAAACAACATGGGCTACAAACACATGACTAAGTCTTTTACAATAAAATAATATACGTACAGGCTGCAAATCTGAAGCGCCAGAATGTCCTTGTGAAGTTATAATGGTTGGAATTGCCCCGTTTTTTAACACAAGCTTTCGAGCTAAGCCGACCTTGATCTCTCCCATGTTCATGAAGCAAGGTTCGGCGCCCATGTCTCCACGGTGATACAATGAGATTTACAATTACACCTTGCGTATAGATTTGGGCGGTCTTAATTAAATCATACCATGAAATGATGTAGATTTGTGCGTTTGTGGTTACACAAACCAATTTTTCGTGTCTAATACATGCATGGGCAACTTAGGAAACACCAAAGACACAAAAAACCTGTATTCGCGCCACATGACCCCTTTGAGAGGGGTGGGATGAGGGGAAAAGCTCGGGGATATTTGACTGCCGATCACACCTGCTTATCCTTTTCAAGTAGTCCTGAGTACTTTGATTAGCTTAGTCAGGTGTATTGATTAGGGTTGGACCCCTTTCCGGGTAAACCTTTAAACTAGTGTTGCATCCAAAATCGCATACTGTAACAGTACGTACTAAATTTGAAAAAATACCTCCCTATCTGCCGTTAAAACAGTACGTTCTATATAGTATGAGTGTATGCAGTATGAATACATTTTTGACATACTGCATCCGCCATGTTTTATGGTCATGTGACGTATGCTATCTGATCCATGACGTTTTAACAACAAACTATGCGTGAGCGTTTATAGAAACATAATTTAGTAATGAGAAATTTGTTAATTGGCACTTACATTAAATAAAGGACAACTGCCTTAAGGTTTTCCGATATTTTTATTTGATTTACTTTTGAAATTTGAGCGTTGCTCAGTTCCAGTGGCATCATGAGATAGAAAAGTGTCCATCCAATCCACACACACGAATCTCGGCGGAAGTAGTAGACCATCCGGGTATTTCTCGCCTTATGTTTTTTGCATACTGAGGTTTCAGAGATACTATTCATGACTCATACTCATTTTCGCCTACTAGTATGAAAGTAGGCAATTTCAGACGCAGCATGGGTGTTCCTGCTGTAGCCTGTTAAAACTAGCAGTCATGAAAAATGGATAACTGTAAAATAGGACTGGAGATACAGGAGGCCCTGTGATCTAAATAGTTTGTGAGGGGTCCCCCCTTTTCGGGGAGATCGTTAAACAAGGTGATGCTGTTGTCAGTTATGTATTATTGTGATACGTATGTGTTGGAAAAAGCCACGTTCTATTCCACGTTGTTTGTTTACGTGTTGGACATTTCACAGTTGTTTTTTTAGGGTTGTAGAAAGTTCCTTGGTGGAGGGGATATATCTCAGTTGTAGAGCATTTGACTGTAGATCAAGAGGTTCCCCGGTTCGAATCTGGGTCCCCCATGTTCGAGCAAACCTTTATATTAGTTCAGGACAAATGGTCAGCACATATGGAGAAATGTCAAAGAGGACTAGTCAACAATGGTCCTGGAGGGCCAGTGATCTGCTGAGTTCGTAAGGGGTTCCCCCTTTTCGGCCAAAACTTTAAAGTATGTGTTTCTGCTGATGCCTGTTAAAACTAGCCGTCATGACAAATGGGAAACTGTAGCTGCGTATCCATTACCCTTAAAAATGCACAAATGGAAATAGCACATTGAAAATACTTTCCTAAGAGGAAACCATTTTTAACGTTCTCTATTGACACATGTTTAGTTCAACTTATTATTGATAGCTCAAATTGTATTACATTACAAGTGTCAATTTGTTCTTTTATTACACGTATTGAGTGATGCCACCACTGAGGGGACTGACAAATAATTCAATATAGTGCTCCAGATCAGAAGAAAGTTATGTGAAACTTGGGCTGGTAGGACAGGAAACACAACCAGCAGTTTAATCACAAACTTATTCACAAATGATCTGCTTGAAAGTAAGTCATATACCTAACATGAAACTCTGTACTAGACACTAAATTAGGGCAGCTACTTAACTGCTGAATCGTAGATATAACTGTACATACCGGTGCTGTATTAATGTATAATTACAGAATACATTTGAATATGCAAATTATATTTTTCATTAGCACATAATAGGTGATGCTAAACATTTACAAATGATTCAGAACAATTAGACGATCACTGTTCCCTGATGTCGGTCTTCCAGAACATCTGTATCACCAGTCTGTTAAAAGAAAGACAGCAAGATACTAAATTATTCATACTACAGTTTAAAAATAGTGTACTAACTTACATTGTGTGTTAATGTATATATATAATATAGACTTAATAAAAAAATGAATCACAAATTTAACTATGGGAATCATGTTGTGACCAAAATAAATACATCAAAACTGTAATATTTGCCACCATTTACCTTATATTTCTATTATTGGCTGAATTATTTAGAATTTTAAGTCATCCACTTGAACAAATTTCTGTTATTTCAAAAAACTAATTCATAACTAATTTCAAAGACACCAGATCAAATGGTTAAGGACCATGGAAAAACAACATTTCCGTCAATTGCCACTAAACTTTACAACTGTATTGTAAGTATCTTGAATTTACCTGGGTTTACATGGTCATATTCGCTTTTTCAAATCCAACAAGTTCGAGCATTGAGGGAATTGTCTTTTTGTAGATTGTTCGCTGCATAAGACACAACGACATTTATCAGCATACACATGTTGCAATGTGATTACAAATCTTTGAAGAAATACCATATTCATATTAAACCCACCACAGGGACTTTCAGTCTAAAGTCAAAGGTCTCTGTCGAGGTGACCACAACATTGACAGATGCCTGACGTTCTGGGTTTTTCTCGTGTTTCTGGTAGAAGCCCAGAAGATAAGACATTCCAGGCACATATTCTTCAATTCTGATGCAGGCAGATGTATAAATAGAATCATGCCGGATATTTACAATCTTAGAACCAAAAACATGATTATCCTTGTGTTGAAAAATGGAATCTCAAGGGAAACTAAATTCACCTTTGACTGATCGCAGTGAATATGGAGGGCAGGGCTCCCCACGTCATTTTCATGTACATTGAAGGTTTAGCCTCTGGCTGGCACGCCTTGGACACCCTCATAGACATATCGTATGTCTGACACTCTGCGCCCCATCGAAGGTGGGCCTAGAGAGCATGACAAGAAAACAGAGGCAATAGTGAAACCAAGAAGTATGAGCCTTAAAGTGCAAACATCAGAGTACTCAAGAGACCAAAAAGACAACACCATATGAATTTCTAACCTCCTGAAAATACGTCTCAAATATAATCTATTTCAGGGTAACACTATTATGTGGAACATTAATACCTTTGCTGATGAATGGCTCTTATCCATATTTGCATTGGCACACATTTTCCAGTTTGCTTCTTCTCCAACTTCAGAGAGAATCATTTCAATGTCTTCTCTCTGGGATGTTGGTAAATAAAAGGCTACGCCTTCGTAACCCAGTGGCTTTGCTGCTGGACTCAGAGCAAGAGCTTTTACCATGGCTATTGGATCTGGGGTGGCCTCGAGAACCTACATCATGAAACCATCAGATCTCATCAATCTTATATGATTTACATATATGCTGTATAGTATATGCTGCATAGCATAGATGTTTATAACATTTGTATATAAAACGACTTCATTTAAATGAGTAATATGCATGCTTTGCACCTCAAATGCTGGAGTGATGCTGGAAATATTGTGTCTTTCACAGGAGAAGATGGTCTCATCTCTTGTGTCCTATACAGTGGTAAGAATGTGTAACAAAAGGCCATTACTATAATTCAGTGGTCAACGTGCAAAATGATCCCGTCACACGTATTAATGTCATGCCTAAACATCCAGTAGATGTACTACCTGGAATATTCTGCGGCTGAGATCCATCATTCTACTCACTTCTGGAGGATGTTTACTACCTGCGTTGACCTGAATCTGAATCTTTTCTATGGGCTTGGCTCCCTTTACTTTAAAAACAAAGGAACAAGCGATTGAGAGAATCCATGAAATAATATGCACGTTTATATGAATAATCCATTCAGGTTGATGTTACCTGGTTCAAGTTGATATAAGAAACGTGTATATCCCAGGAAGTAATACAGAGGATATTCGTGAAAGTAATGTGTTCGTTTGGCTTCTGCTTCTACACAAATAGCAGTTTGATAAATCTTGGTTTCAGCACAATGCCTGATTTTCCACTCAGAGTCCTCAGTCTGCCACGGAAAACCAACTTTTTAGTTTAGTCCAATATTTTCAAAATGTCTATTTTCTTAAAGTATTGCAAGGATTGTTGTACCTGTTCATCCCTAGAGGTTGGTAATATTCTCGCCAGTGGCAGAGCCTGCTGGGAGGCCTTTGCCTCGGGCATCATAGGAGTCATTTTAGCTAAAGATGAATCCTCAATGTTCCTCAATACAGCATACACATCAGAACTGTTTGAGGAAAGAGAGATTTTCAGCATTTTCAATCACATTTTATTTATTTTGCAGAGGTGCCACTAAAATCATGCAAAACATACTTGAATGATATCAACTCTGTGGCTGTTTTGCTTGGAGTCATACTCATTTCATACTTCCTCTCTTTTACATTTATTTTTAAGTCGAACGCCCATGGCAAACCGAAGACTGCCTTACTCTTCATCTCGATACCACACTGGAAGAGATCAGTGTTGATTCCATAAAAGACAAAATGATCCTTTATCACCCTGTAAACAATAGGGAAGTAAACTTTCAGTCTGGAAAAAACACCTTAACCTGTGCCAGGTGAGAAAAAAGCTGTTGCAGTCTTATGAACGATATTGGCATCACTTTGGCCAATATATTTTTGTAAATCAGATAAACATGTAATAAACATTGTAAAGCAGCAAACTAACACAAGTAAACTACAAAAAGTTGATCGAGTAAAGAATGTTATAATAGGCATGCAGTGTAGTCAAGTGCAAATGCTTCAGGATACTGCATCCCAGGCTACAAGGAATCACCCTATGAATAATAGCAGTTGAAGTTTGTGTATTACCCAACGAAGCCATCAGTCTGCAGGGAAATTTCTGAGTTTAGCATCTCGCCCAAATGTTCCTTAGGAGGAGGATTCATTTCAGCTTTAGCTAAAGACACAGAATATATTATCATTATTATTCAGCACCATCTTTATCTGATATTAACAAAAGTGTAACAGAGAATTGAAAGCAAATGGAATTTTAAAGCTTTTCACCTTTCATTGTAAAAACATTTACTATGGGAAAATATTTGCTGATCTCAACTGGGAGACCCAAACAAGTTGGCTGCACAGATCGAGCTTCGTAGACAAGGTGTGCTTTGGTCCAGTGCAAGGACGTTCCTTTCTGAAGATTCTGAATCTTTTCCCAAACTGAGCTTTCCTTTCCTGCAGAAGGACTAACTGACTGGGGAGCACAGAATAAATATATTTCACTTTTCCCCAAATATTAGGAAATACAAGCTTATGGATAAGCATCCATGTGCTGATCAAGAGACAGGTGTTGGAAAACCTTCATAATGGTCTGCATGAACTCTCCCCTGAAATCCATCCAAAAAGTTTCTTGTCCAAACACACGTGCATAGGCAGATAATAGAATCTTGTCCTTTGGGAGATTCTGCCAGTCTGAGAGCTTTCAAAGATTATTTGGATGCAAATTCATTAGTAACATGACTGACTTAAATCATACATTTAATATATTTTGAGACTAAAGACACTTACAATTTTTATAATAGCTGGAAAATCTGTAACTGCAAAATCTTTCTCCAGTTGAGGAAGCTTTTCTGTAAGCAGCCCTTTGATTCCATCTGAACGGACACCAAACTAAAAAAGATAAAAGATAATTTTTAGTACCCTGCTGAAAAGGGTATTCTTTGATGCAACTTTTTGCTTGTTTATATTGGTAATGTGCTGGTTTAAGCTGGTCGTGTGCTGGTTCCTCACCAATTTAAACCAGGTTAGGACCAGCACATTACCAGCTTAAAACAGCACATGACTCTCTTAAACCAGCACATGACTAGTTTAAACCAGCACATGACCAGCTTAAACCAGCACATGAACAGCTTAAACCAGCACATGACTAGTTTAAACCAGCACATGACCACCTTAATCCAGCACATGACCATCTGAAACCATCACATGAACAGTTTAAACCAGCACATGACCAACTAATACCAGCACATGACCAGCTTAAACCAGCACATGAACGGCTTAAACCAGCACATGACCAGTTTAAACCAGCACATGACCAGCTTAAACCAGCACATGACTATCTTTAACCAGCACATGACCAGCTGAAACCAGCACATGACCAACTAATACCAGCACATGACCAGCTTTAAACAGCAAAAAACAGCAAACAAGCATCTGAAGTGTTTACAAAGTATTTCAATCTTATTTCTCTAAATTCTATATAAGCACCCATAAAATTTGTTACTATTATGCCAGACTAGCCTTTAATGATAAAAAGTAAAACTTTTTTGCCAATGTGTTTATTATGCATTTTGTGAATAAGGCAGGTCGACCATATTTTGAACAAACTCTGTAAAATATGGATTAAAAATATACAGACCCAACTATTGACCTATCCTTTGCTATTTCAGTTCAAAATGTTGGATTATTTGAAATCAAAAGTAGGGTCAGTTCTGGCAGGTCAGGTAGTCAAACTTGCTACAGCCGATCACGTCAGGTGCAGCTTATCAACGTTAACCAATAGTCATACAACACATACTAGACTACTTCCTATTTAAGTTGCCTTTCTTTGCTCTTTATCAGCTGCTAAATCATGCTGCACTCAAAACCCACCTCCATCCCCATTTCCTCCATTCGAATGCTGCAACCTTCTAAGCTCGCGGACCTGATATCAAGGACTCTGTCTTTAAAGCATGTAGCCACAAAAGTCCATGAAGCAAACTGAAATGAGATGGTCTTGGGGAAGATTTCCTAATTGCTTCTCCTTCTGCTTTGAAGGAACCTTTGAGTCAGGACAGCCTTACCAGCCTTCAGTCGTGCTGCTGTGACTCAATCAGTATTAAAATGCAGCCTTCTGAAGACGCAGCCCCCAAATTGGGACAGAGTTCATAACTGCCTGAATCTGTCAGATCATTTTAATTTATTAGGAACTTTTCTGGTTCCACAGTTGGGGACATGCTTCGTTACGCTCCCGAGTTTCCCCAAAACAGATGGTTTGATCAAATATGGACATTTTCTTAGTTAGTGTGTACTTAATATTGGGTTTATTTATTTTTATCCAGCAATATGTTTGATTACCTCAAGAAATTGTAATATTCTTCCAATGACGTGAATTTTTCCCTTTAACATCATATGTGTGGGTATGGGACTTGATCCATTTTTCAGCATATAAGCGTCAGTGGATGTCCCAAACAAAAGGTCATCTGAAAAAACAACGACATAAGACCATTTAAACTTCTGAAGGAGGTCTGAGCCCATCTTGTGAAATAAATTAAATGAACCCACTATGGAACCAGTCCAAGTGTATATTCTTGCTGTAGCGGTAACTCAAGTGACCAAGTCTGCGAGTAAGGATCTTCATGGCAATATTACAGGCAGTGGATCTGTTTTGCGGGATAGAAAGAGATGAAGATTAAGGAATTTCATGAAAGGTAAACTAAATCCAGTCACACAAGCTTACAGATGTTGATTATCAGGAGTGCGGGAGTTTGCAATGCCTCTGAGGACTGAGTAGGTGAAGCTGGCCACCTGTAGGTCATCCTCCTCAAGGAGAACTTCACTTATTACTGAGATCATAGCTATGGATGGCTTGGTCTCTAGAAGCACCATGCAGGCCATCATGCGGATTTCAGCAGGAAGAGTCCTCTGCACAAAGAGGCTTAAGACAATATCCTGTACCTGTAAACACCACAAAAAGAGAGATGGTATGAAAATTATCCTTGTAAGAGATGTGTGCTGATTTGCGCTTCATACAGTACACAAATAATTATTGAATGATGATACCATATATCACAGTTTGCTCAGTAGAAACATATTTGCCATAACCCTAAAATTTGTTTAGGTTACTAGGAAAGTTGTTTGAGGACCAATAATGACAAAAATCACGGTCACCTTATTGCAGGAGAAATACTTACATTGTGAGGGTCTCTAGTTGCAAGCAGTCGGAAGGCCAGGACAGCAGAACCCTGTACTCTGGTTGGAAGTTTCTCGGCTCCAGCAGAGTATCCTGGAATGAACTTTAGAATAGTCTTGATGCTGGAGGGGTGAGCTGCATTTCCCAAAGCCTTCAGAGCAAGAACCATGTCCTGCTCTGAATTTTTACTCAGTCCACCAGCAGCCATATCCAGCAACGGCTAGGCAGCATTATTTTGAAGACAGATAAACAAAAATAAATAAACAAGTTCTACCTTTATGTATGACGTTACCAGTATACAGTATGTAGCAAAGAATCATATCTACCTGCACCACTGTCACAGGACAAGGATCAGTATAAACACAGTATCTGTGCAGTAGAGAACCATATGCTAAAACCACTGTGTTCCACAGGAAAGGCTGGGATTTACTGAAGGGTATTGTCAGGAACTCCTGATAACCACAGAAGAACATTACAAGACCGTTGCAAATGTTAATCTTGGTTTTGACAGAACAGGGTCATTGTCTTACCTCGGCTAATGCTACTGTAACAGGTTCAGCGGACAAGTGGTTAAATGCCACTACCAGAGCCTGTACCGCCTCGTTTGCAGTGATGTCCCCTGCTTTGAATCTGGACTCAAGGAACTTGAGTATCCTCTCATCCGATACCTCCACAACTAGGTCCAGGAACCACCTCCTGAAGATTAAAAGTGTATCTAGGATATGATGACCTCAGATTCCATTCTACTTGGAAGGGTGTTGAGAAAGTACCTGTGCTCATCGTTTCCTGCAAGCTGCTTCCACAACTGCTCGAGATTATCAAGCGTTGCCACACGCAGCAACTGAATTAGATTCAAAACCTCTGTACTGGTTGCACTGTCCACATGATATATGTTGGCCTGTGCCAAGCGCTTGATCAAATCTACAATCTGTGGAGTACATAATGAATTAAACGCTACACAATGCAGCTCAATATTGAATCTACATGTTTGTGTATTTTAATATGCTTGTGTGTGCATAATCTTTGTGGGTTTACCTTTGGCACTGGATCGTTCAGGTTGATCATCAGAAGGGGAATTGGTTTGAGGTCTCTGTCAGTCTTGTACATCAGGTTGCCTCTACTCTGCACTTGCCCGGTCACTATTTTATCTGTGGTGTCTGACACTTTGAGAAGTTCAATTTCGCGTCTGCAAAATTATCACAGCTGGGTTATTAAAACCACCAGTGTTTCAACCATAGACATACATACATAGATTGCACAATGCACAATGTTCTGGCTTCTTGAAAAACTTGGTGATTATTACTTTGAGGGACTTACAATGCCAACATTCTGGAGTTTCCTCCCTTCACATTCAATGGCGAGAAGAACTGTCGTTCCTGAGCGAAAGCTTTAGTGATCAGACCACCTTCTGTTGTGGACTTCACAGTGTAGATGTATTTCACCGTGGAAATAACATTGTCACCCCTCTGTAGGTCAAAACAGTTTCAGATTAGTTCAAGACTACTTGTTTTATTGGATTGCCATGGTTAGAGAGACATACTTGTTTACTGAGTTTGTCCTCAGTCGCGAGAGCCATCCCTCTGTACAAAGCTGCTGGTTGTTGACAGTTGCTGATATCAACCATCTGAGTGACCAACAGCTCTTTGGCACTAGAGTCTTCTTCAATAGAGTAACTGCTCTGACACACACCATGAATTCCCAACTAAAAACATACAAAATAGCCAAATAGACTAAGTAAATAATTTCAAGCCCCATAAACGTATGCTTGTACTAACTTCTTTCGAATATGATGTTAAATTCGTACCTCAACCAGTTCATAAAAACTTTGCGTGGTTTTGACTGTGACTTGTAGAAATCCAAGTAACCCTCTCACAATATTTACTACTGTGTTGGAGACGCCAGGCACTGTGCGGATATCTGTCACTTGTCCTTTTGAAAACTCAAATACGATTGGTTGGCTGAACTCAGCAGACAAACGCTTGGTGAGTTTTTGGGATGGGCTGAAGACTCCTTTTCCAGGGATGCCATTAAAGTCTTCAAAGTCTACATTTGCGATCTTCAAACAAAAATCGCTTTTTGTAATTATTTCATGTATCAAGTGTAGTCAAGTGTTTAGGGTTGAAAATAAAGAGAGTATTTTATGAAGTTTCTAAATTTGGAAATAGATAAAAAGAACAAAACAGTGACAGAATTGGAGGAACAGTGTTATTTACCTGAAGGACAAAGGTTTGTGGAGATTCACCAATTATATTGAAAGTGCACCTCATTTTAAGGGCTGACTCCACCAGGTCTGGCATTTCTCGGCCCACTCGAACCAGTCCTTCATATTTATACTCGTACGTCTTTTTAGAGTTCAGGAAAGGCTCTACAAGGTTGACCATTGAAAATTGGAATGGAGGGAAAATACAAAACCTTTCATTATTTGTCCACCATATTTGAATCCAATCTACATCTAATAATGGGCCTTATTCAGAGTAGACATGACACATATAAGTCATTGAGATATTTAAACACTAAAAATCCATCAATGTTTCAATAGACAAAATACAGTACAGTGGAAAAAACCGTTGTGAAAATTGCATGATCCACCTTTAGCCTGAAAAAACTATTTAACTAACAGCATGCCCTTCCATAACAGCATTGTTAAATTTTTCTAATATTAAAAGTCTACTCTCCTCTAAAGCTCCTTTGAATTCATTATATAATACAAATAAAATGAGTGTAAATATTACAATAAGAAGCGAATGTTTGTTCTTTGTGGTGATAAGTGTGGTGTTTACATACCATAATTGACGTTCTCACTGGCTAATAGGAGAAAGAAAAACAATTACATATCTGTTTACATATATAATTATTTCACATATTTTTAACTGTAATTTTTATTGTAGCTCAATCAGTGGCACATGACACTCGCCACACCAAGGTTGTGGGTTTAATGACCAGGCAATCAAGTGCATTGATTAAGCGCATTTCAAATTACTCAATAGCATTTGCCCAATGCATGAATGTACAGTAAATAAAGTGTATTCTGTGCTGTTTGCTGCATTTACTTACCAGCCAAAGCCACCAGGAGACAAACATAGAGCTGCCACATGGTGAGGTCCAGGGATGAGATCAGCAAACTTGGACATCATATTTTATAGCAGGGCTCTTTTTTCCCTCCCACTATCTTATCTGATTTTTTTACTGAGGTGAAATGACCTTTTGGCATGGCACCATATTTGTCCAATATTTAAAAAAAACATCCTACATTTTCTATTTTAAATATATATATATATATATATATATATATATATATGTATATATATATATTACACATCTTTGGACTTTGATACATATAACACAAGCTATTGGATTAAAAGCTGCAGTAATGGTATTGTACAAGTACATGCCCTTCCAGGATCACATTAAAAACTGCATTTTGTTACTATTTACTATGTATACATATGAAGTTAAATTGATATAGAATTGCTGTAAGTAAATAGAACAAGAGGACAAAGGTGTGAGACAGGTCAGTCTGATCACAGACAGTGTCAGCAAGACCTGTTTGAAGAGCAAGTGACCTGGTAAACAAATATCAAAATCCATCAGTAATCTGATTTTCAAACCCCACATTATGTGCTAACACTTCTTTCCTGCTCTGAAATCATGAATGTTATTTTGACATGCCGTTTTTATAAAGTTGTATTCATGTATATTTTCCCTGATGTTATAGATATTTCAATTATTACAATTTCATTTAAATACAATGAGACTTCAGTTTTGTTTTGTGGAATGTTTACTTATTTCTACTAAACAAAAGACAAATAGGTTCACATGATATGTGTTAGCCTGCAAGCGCTTGATCAAATCTACGATCTGGATCGTTCAGGTTGATCATCAGAAGGGGAATTGGTTTGAGCTCTCTGTCAGTCTTGTACATCAGGTTGCCTCTACTCTGCACTTGCCCGGTCACTATTTTATCTGTGGTGTCTGACACTTTGAGAAGTTCAATTTCGCGTCTGCAAAATTATCACAGCTGGGTCATTAAAACCACCAGTGTTTCAATCATAGACATATATAGATAGATTGCACAATGCACAATGTTCTGGCTTCTTGAAAAACTTGGTGATTATTATTTTGAGGGACTTACAATGCCAACATTCTGGAGTTTCCTCCCTTCACATTGAATGGCGAGAAGAACTGACGTTCCTGAGCGAAAGCTTTAGTGATCAGACCACCTTCTGTTGTGGACTTCACAGTGTAGATGTATTTCACCGTGGAAACAACATTGTCACCCCTCTGTAGGTCAAAACACTGACTGTTCAGATAAGTTCAAAGCTACTTGTTAGAATTTTTTAATTGGATTGCCATGGTTAAATAGACATACTTGTTTACTAAGTTTGTCCTCAGGGGCGAGAGAGCAAGTGACCTGCTAAACAAATAACAAAATCCATCTGTCATCTGATTTTCAAACCCCACATTATGTGCAAACAGAAATCTTTCCTGCTTTATAATCATGAATGTTATTTTGACCTGCTATTTTTATAAAGTTGTATTCATGTTCTCTGGTGTTATAGAAACTTAAATTATAACAATTCCATTCAAATACAATTAGACGTATGTTTTACACTGAAAAAAGTACACAAAGGCCATATGTCATCCAATTCACCTTTTTCAGTCCCCGCATCCAAATTTTTCTCTTGTCATGTACAACAAGTTGGACAAAATATGAACACTTTTGTTACAGAGTACTGGAGGGAGTTTTGTATGTAACATCTGGAAGCAAGTTACCATTTTAGCACTTCCAGTTCCATTGCCCCAAAGCTAATAGGTTTTTGAATGGGATTTTGGTTAAATGCAATAAATAAGGTCTGGTAAACAAAAGCTTTAAATATTTTTCTTTTTTTGAGCTTTATCATGTCTACAAAAACATTGGCTGCTAACAAGTTACTACAGGCTACACGCAACAGTGATTCTTATTATCGTTTTCACACATGAAAATCTCTCAAATAATGCAACATTTACATTTAGTCATTTAGCAGACGCTTTTTTATTTAAAGTGACTTACAGAGAGTCCTGGGAGCAATAAGCGATATGTCATACAGGAGCAATAATACAATAGGTGCTATTACAAAGTTACAAGTTTCAACAAAAGCCAGAACAATACCTGTTGAGAGAGAGAGAGAGAGTTAGTTTTTTTTCTTTTTTTTCTCATTTGTCTGTCAAGTATTCATAGAAATTATGTCATTTAAGTAGTTTTCTGAATGTTGTGAGTGATGTGGGCGACCGGACTGAGTTAGGAAGAATGTTCCATCAGAAAGGAGTTGTGAATGAGAATGAGCGGGAATGCGATTTACTGCCCTTATGGCAAGGCAATACAAGACGCCGCTGGTTTGCTGAATGCAGGCATCTCGGTGGGCTGTAGGAGTGTAGGAGGGTGTAAAAGTGTGCCGGTGAAGACCCAGTGATAGTCCTGTAGGCAAGCATTAGTGACTTGAATCTGATACAGGCTTCAACCGGTAGCCAGTGGAGAGAGATGAAAAAGGGTGTAAAAACCCTATTATGTCACAATAATAGGCAGTTATTCTTCCCTTACTTCTTGACTGACTCTCAAATGATTCGTTCCGCAATTCATCCGTCTAATCCCTTCCTATCCGTTAGCCAAGTTTCATGTCATTGGTCAAAAGTGTTCAGCATGTGACGCAAAGAACATCTATCATCATTACATGTATCATTTATGTTTTATATTTCTTGAAACTTTTATTATTTCATTATTTTGACAGTTGTTGAAGCAAAATAATAAAATGTTGTCGTCTACTGTTGTACAATAAATTAACTGAATTGTGAGTATGCATTGGTCATTTATATTTCAATTAGGGCCGTCAAATGATTAATCGCTATTAATCACACCCAAAACAAACGTTGTTGTTAACATCATATATGTTTCTGTATTTATAAATATAAACACATACACATGTATGCATATTTAGGAAATATTTAAAGGTATTTATTTACATTTACCAATAATTTAAATGATATATAAATGTTTATTAATTTTTATGTTTTTTTAGTTAATGAATTCAAAATTATTATGCACAGAGCACAGATATATATTATGTAAACTCAAACTTTTATTTTGGATGCGATTAATCGCAATTAATCTTTCGACAGTCCTAATATGAATATATTAATTTATATTAACACACTTTCATTGTGACAGCGTAATCTAGTAACGTTTGTGACGTTGTCAGTAAGTAACCGTGACGTTGTGACCCAGTGCATTATTGGTACATTATCACAACATTGCGGTTACTTAACGAATCCAGGAATTTCACTTTTCCAGTTGTCACAACGTAATTGGTTATGTTACCACAACGAAAGTTTGGTCGTCAGATTACGGTTCAGTTATGTATCAATCACCTGATATGGTTAGCTGGGTGGTGTGGTTTGATAGTCCTTGCAGGAAGACCAGCATTGCAGTAGTCCAACCTTGAGATCACAAGGGCCTGAACAAGGACTTGTGCCGCATGTTTAGTGAGATAGGGTATAACCTTTCGAATGTTGAATAAGGTATATCGGCATGACCACGTTGTCTTTTTAATGTAATCATTGAAGGACGGCTGTTCATCAAAAATGAGCATATTTCAAAAAACTGGATAGAGATTAATTCACTGAGAAATGACTTACCAGGGAACATGTTTTTATTAAAGCTAGAACAAGTTTTTGGAGAATTAGTGCTGGTGACATTGATGCAGAGTCATCCCTGGTGTAGTCTGTTTGTAGCCTCATGTTAAGGTTTTTACATCTACCAATTATTTCTACCTTTCAAATTTCATAAATATTGTGTTGATTTGTAAAGATCTTGTTGATAGATGCAATGAATTCGAATCATAAAAGTTTGACAATCACTGAGATTATTGTTTGCAATCTTACAAAAGTTTATGGGAAAATTCCATAAGGTTTAGGTTGCAGAACCCAAAAAAACGTCTTCCACTCTATAGGGGTGAAGATTAATTGTGTAGGCAAACAGTAGAAATACAAAGGTTGAATACCAAAACAAGGTTTTGAACAAGTTGTGCCAGAACAAGCTGCGTTTAACAGTGCTTAGTACAAGAAATTTGTGAAATGGGTAACTTGTCAGATTTCCAATGGGGACAAATCGCAGGAGGTCACTTAACGTTAGGATCTGTAACCACAGAGTCCCAAATTTTAACGATCTAACTGCATGTTCTAAAGCGCATGGTGCAGACCGCAAGTGGTTGTTTCCGAATCTACTTCTGCAAGTTTGAGGACTGGAAAAACTGTCAGCGTGCCAGGCGCATGGTCTAAAAGGGTTGTCCCTATTCTCTTGATGAATCATGGGTGTGTTTTGGCCAAAACGTGCAGTGAACCAATCTCTTAACTCCAGTCTCTTAACCCATTCCCTTTAAGAGCCGGACATGAAAACGATAACTGTTTCGGACTGAAACTTGCAAAACAAACTCGTAATATTGTCCCTGGCGTCGGGTGTACAATAGGGCCCAGACAGTTTGTGTTTCATGAGCAACCATCTCCACAATTATGAGAAGATGCAGATTTAGAGCATCAACCTCCCTGAAACCTTCAAAATCAACTGGATGCACCTTATTTATAAAGAGATTTCACCTATTTCCCAAGTGTTCACATTATTTTGTCCATGCTCGAACCGAGTCATGTCTTATGGGTAGTCCCCACTCCCCCACCATCAGATAACTTGTTTTGGGCGGGACCAATTATCTAAAAATGCAGACATAATGTAAAACAAGTGTAAATATATTACTTTTATTAAACTCCAACCATCAGTATCTGATTGGAATAGAAGAAATATAAGAACGACCATATTAAATATGTTTTTTGAATTTGTCACACCATAGTGTTGGATAAATACAGTACAAAAACAGTATAAAAATGTATTTTTTTCTGAGTCCAAGTGGCGATTTCTTGGAATTCGTCTTTTAACCCAAGTAATCTTTAGAGAGGCGCTAAACAAGCAGTAAACGATATCAAGCACTTACATTGTAAAGAGACGTGAAAGTCACCTAAACAGATGTAAATTACTTTAATAATGTAAACAATACATTCACATTATTTTCCGTATCATACCTGCACATAAGTCTGTGATTTACCCCTTATATGCCCCCTAATGCCCTATGGGGGGTCCCAAATCCCCAAGCCCCCCCACCCATTCAATTCGAACACTGACTTTTTCAACATCATGCCAGAAACACAACGTACATAAGAACAGAAAATGTTTTATTAGTCCAGAACACTACATATCAAAGTCACTTTTCAAAAAGACAAATATTTAGCTGCAAAACATGAAAAGGAATCAGTCTACTTCTGATTTTGTGTTTTAGAAACGATAAGATGACGGCATGTAGTAACATTTTCGTTAATACATTTAATTAAAAAAATAAATATGTTGTAACTTTCCCTCTTTAGATGTAAATCACTGTGAGGTTCCTGTGAACCTACAGGGATCTAGGTCTCTCTTACATGCATGTCCGTTGCAGGATAGTGCTGCAGTTACGTGTTCATTTGATAAAGTTCATCTAAGGCATTGATAGCAACATGGAATATTCTTGAATAATCTGTAGTACTCCTCTTGAATCTGATGAAAGAATTTCAAACATTTTTTTAGGCGGTTACAGTTGATGCTGAATAACATAATGTGATGGACTAAGGCACAAAATCATTCTTACCCTTCTGGACAGCACACATAGGAATATGAAAATGAACATCCCTTGGAACGCATTGGCAAATGTGAAGAGGTACGCTGTGAGGGTGGTCTCATATAGAATGTGCACAACACCAGCTGTCCACGTAACTCCCAAAACAAAGAGAAGAGCTATAGCTCCCCTCGCACATGACCTGAGGAACATTAAACACATTCTCAGATCTTCTATATATCATAACATATCATATCAATGCATAAGTGTTTACTTATGAGTGGTTTAGAATGTATTGCTATTATCATTTGTTTCATTTTATCATCAATATCTTTACCTGATATTTTCATAATGACTGATTTCAGGTTTCTTAACTGAAGTGTGACGATAGACCTTGAACATAATCACAGCAAAAGCCATCAGATTGACCTAAGAGGAAGCCATATATAATATAACACGGTTACATGGATTTACTGAATGTTTCTATGAAACATCAGGCTGATTCTCATGAAATCTAGCATGTTTAAAAAAATCTTTATAATTTTTTATAAATGTATTTGTATGTATTAAATATGAAAGCATTCTTTTTAAAATGTACAAGACCTTTAAAATATCATTATCGTAATAGTCTTTCAATGTCAATACCATAGCTTGCAAAAAAGCAGAAGCCATGAAGCCTTAACAAGTTTTATTCATCATACCAATTATTAGTCACATTAATGAAGTATATTTCTGTAGAAAAATATTATGATAACACTTTTTTAAATATGGAAACTACCTGAAAACGTTCCTATTACAGTAACAATTACAGTGTGTGTGTGTGTGTGTAATGTTTTGTAGTCCTTTGAAGTTTGTTGTGTTAATTGGTGTTAACTGGTGTAAACCACGGTGTTTCTTTTCATATTGTTATGCTTGTTCTTCCCTCGGTATATACAGCCCTTGTGTTTCAGTTGTGTTTTGACAGTCGTTGATGTTTTGTGCTCTTTGTTATCCTTGTGACCTGGTTTGTTTTTGTTTCTTTTGTATTTCTTCTGCCTAGTTTAATAAATCCCTTGTTTTGCATCCTGCATGTGGATCCGAAGCCCTGCCTGGTTTATGCTCTGTTACAGCGTGTTTGTGTAAATAGTCTTTAAAATTAAGACCATCAGTCATGGACACCTATTTTTTTCTGCTAATTAATTAAATTATACATGAATATTCTCTCAAATATTCTTCATTTTAGAACATGTTGTAGAACATCGACGATTTTTTTTTTGCCATTTCAATTAGACTTTAAATTAAAACATATGCATCTCATTCTTTCAGACATAGCTAGACCTATTACGGTACTGACGATAAATACGTACTGTGTCACTGAAATATGTCTTATATTTAAAATGATTGCTGCCATGATGTTGCAATAATGATGTTTTCTTAGAATGACCCCCGAACAGATACTCACCAGAATGATCAGACAAGCTGGACCGATGAAACTCCAGATGAAGTTATTTTCAGTGCTCAGCCAACACCTTTAATGAAAATATCAAAAATCATAATATTTATATTGTTTATAATTATGACAGATTTATAATTATGGTAGATACAAAAATAAGTGCATGAGTATTGTGTTTGGTCTTTAGGTGATGTTTACAGTGCTGCAGCTTAGAATTAAAGGGGTCTTGACTAAATATTGCTTTGGGTTCCTTATAAAAATCCACTGTTCAACACAAGGGATGAAAGAGTCCACATAAATCCACGTAAGTCGGATCTCTTAGAAAAGTAGCATAACTTCTCAACTAACCATGGCTCAAATGGGGCTTTGTTCAAGTCCAAAAAACCCAAACATTCCATAACTATCTTTGAATTATTAATTAGGACAATAATAATAACTTACACAGTACTGGTGCCATAATATTTGGAGCCAAGGGTTGCAGATATTGCGACGACTACGGCAGGGCTCCCGTAGCCAAATAAGTAAAAGTTCCGATGGAGGAAGCCTTTGTTGTAGATCACACCAACAACGATGAGATATAAATGAATCCCCTCGATGCACATCCACGTAAACGCAGACAGGAAGAAATAGTGCAAAAGTCCCGCGATGAGAGAACAGAACCACTACAAAAATACACATATGTAAATAACATTAAAATGTAACATTAAAAAAACACAGTGTGTTATAAAGTTAATAATAAAGGATATGGTGTGGACCCTGTGTGCGATCTTGTTGATCCCGATGAGAAAGATGAACTGGGCCATGAAGAGGCTGCAACACAGGTTCTTGTGGATGGTTGTTCTGGTGTTCTGGATGTCACGGAAGAACCAGAAAGTGAAGATGCACATGGAAAGACAGATGATGGAGATGACCATTCCCAACTGAGTTATCCGTGTCAGAACATTATAATGTGCGATAAGCTGTGTAAAACACAGGAAAGAAACAAATTTTATCATTTATACAGATGTAATAACACTACATGTTTAAACTAACCACAACATTATTTTCTCTAGATTTTGTTATCCAGTGCCATGACATTTATACATCTTAAAAGTGAATTACGTGTCCAACATGTGTTGTTTTGTTGTATTGTGAAAGTACACCAGCAGGAGGTGTGATCAGGTGTGACTTACATTGGCTCGAGCGGAGGACATGAGAATAGCGAAGTGTGTCAGGTGGTTACAGGAACAGGAAGTATGAGTGGCATTAACATGGATACGTTTACACCCCTCCAAACTCCAGTGTCCCATCATGCTCTGCGAATACTCCCAGAAGGCACATTTAGTCTCATCGTGGGCAGCATCTATCTCCTGAATGCAAGAGTGAAATTCTGTCGACTCCGCTTTCAAGTGATGTTGAAAAATGACGTGCATTGAGCGAAGGTGATCGTACCTCTGTGTGTTTGAGCGTGAAGGTCACATTGTTCAGCGAGAATGCCTGTGTGTTACTGATGGATGCTGCGATCACGGGTGAATTCACCGAGATTTCACCGGCTGCGGCGTATCGAGAGTAATCGACCACGCCGGGGTCATCGGTGGGCTTCAGAAGACCCCCAATACCATTATACGCAATAAACACAATGGAGGTGCTTTCTGCAACCGATACAGAGATATTCCTTATTAAATCAGTTGGTAGATTTGACGTTGGTCATAGAAAATGGACGAACTGGAAAAATATACCAACCATTGCTGCTTTTGTCTTTTGCGTACTTGGGTGAAAGTGAAATGGAGTTTCCTTGTACAATGGCTGAAACTGGACGCTTGGGAGCCTGGTGCGGTTCAAAGGTGTATAGTTTCATTTCTAGAAATAACAAGATCAGTTACTGTAATAAAAGAGTATTTTGACAGTAGTTTTGTTGTTAATATTCATATGAAAATGAATGATGATTTGTCATCTTGTGTCTCAGATGTCTCACCTACGTCACCAGCGTCCACCTGCAATTGCTCAGAGCGTGTGTATCCCGCAGACAGAGCGAGCGTTTGCTTCTCTGCTGTGTGAAGGAGTGTGGTGAGATAATACTTCCTTGATTCTGGATTGATCTTCTCCCACTCCACCTCCTCATCTCTCTCCACGAAATTATTCACAGTAAAAAACAAATCCTGCCATACACACATGCAGTTGATTTAGGAAAGAACAACATAGAATTTGTTGTTTACAGCCGCAGAAAAAGTTGATAGATCACTCGTTTTGACTATAATCAGCATTACTGAATGTAATTTTGTTTCTGTAATAATAACAGAAACTATGTGAAAATACTGACACTTGAAAGTTGTGAAATTAAACTTTTTGCATAATGTGTTATCACTAGATCGCAGAATGAAACAAATATTATAGTTTTACCAAACACAAAAACTGAAAACCGAGTTGGAAAGGTCTCTTATTGTTTTTCCTGTATAATGTATATAGCTGCTCAGACATTGCTCAATTTCTATTCATATTTTAGAAAGGAAAAAAGTCAGATATGAAACAACAGGATGACAGAATTGTCATTCTTGGATGACAATGTATCCCTTTAATTTTTAAATGAGAGCTAATAGTTTTAGTGTTTAAAAAAATACAATTATTTTGGAGAATGTTGAAATTAAACTTTTGAGAAATAAGTCTATTAAGTATACTAAGTCAACTAAAACAATATATTTGTGTGATGAAAAACTGAAATTGAAATATGGTTGGACATGAACCATACTGAATAATGCCTTTTTTCAGTTACCAAAATGTTATGTTCTTTAGAAACACCATGGTATGACTTCTGAAGATTACCATAGTATGCCAAACATACAGACAACTTTAAAGGGATGGCTCACCTGACAAAAAAAATCTGTCATGATCTATTCACCTTCGAGTTGTTGAAAAATCTGTATAAATGTATTTTTTCTGATGAACACAGAGAAAGATATTTGGAAGAATGCTTGAAACAGAACAAATCTTGGTCCCCAGTGACTGCCATACTAGGAAAACTTACTTTTTTGTTCTGTTGAACACAAAAGAAGATATTTTGAAGAATGTAAGAAAGCAACAGTTCTGGGGCACTTTTGACTACCATTGTATTTTTTCCTATGGAAGTCAATGATGGCCAAGAAACGGTTGGTTAAGAGCATTCTTCCAAATATCTTTCTCTGTGTTTAACCAAATAAAGAAATGTATACAGGTTTTGAACAAGTAGAGAGTGAGTAATTCATGACAGAATTTAAATTTTCGGGTCAACAATCTCTTGTGCTTTTGTTACATTCATTTTAAAATAAACATGTTGTCGTGACATGATCTTTATGAGTGGTCATGTAAAAAAGAGCTTCTTCCTCAAAACATCCTCCTTATGAAGACAATAACTGCAGTAAGGTTTGGCACATCATAAAGGTGGGATAAAAATGAGAGATTTGTTTTCGGATGAATGATTCCTTTACTCTCCATATTGGACCAGTTAGATGTTTCAGGCTTATTCAAACTTTGACATTATGACATCTAAAGGCACGATGAGTTACCGTGATAGTTTGATTAATGTTTTCATCGGGATGTTCTCGTCCATCTCCAGCATTCAGGACAGTGCTGGCCATGGCCTCGATGTATGATATGAGAAGAACCGGATAGAGGTCAGCTGATGTTTGAAGTCTTATCTCTTTAAACCGCGCTTGAGTTGACAAATTTATCATCTACAGCCCAGAGAGAGAAAAAGGGCTTTAATATATGCCCAGAGACAACATTGTTGACAGCATAAGAAATGTATCCATCCATGCTAAAAAACAAACAAACAAATAAATAAAACAACTTAAACCATAATAAAGCCACTGATTCCTAATGTCTCTATTTAATCAAGACATCAATGAGATTATAAGGAAAGCAAAGTATTTCTTAGACAGATTATCAGTTCAAAAAATCTCCCAAATGTCTCCATTTAGATTTATAAGAGATCATGTCTATCAAAAGTCACAATTATTAAAGATTTCAATATTCATTGACTTCAAAAATTTCTAATCAAATTCACAGAAAGAAATCTTCATTCATTTTAAACCTCTATACTCTGAATTTAAAAGTTGTCTCTTTTTTTTCTTTCTTTTTTTAAGAAGAAACATCTATGTTGATATTCAAATGAAACACAACTAAGACCTCCATCAAATCTGATTTGAAAGAGCAACATATGAGCAATCACATTTTTCTTCTGGGCATTGAACAAAACCTTTGCAACTATTAAAATGACTGAAGGAGATCAAATACAAACCAGACTGGTTTAAAATATTTTCCTGTTCAAGGATAATGAAATGACAGCACACAACAGATGATTGAAAATGCTTGTGTTGTCTTGAACCTCATGATTCTGCTGACCGTAGCTTACAGGATTTCATGTGGAATACCGATACATTTAAAAAGAAACTTAGCACGTTTAAGTTGTTAAGCAGGTCCTAGAAAACAAAGAAAACATCATCTAAACCTGATCATCTTCTGTCATTTATTTTGAAAGAGGTGTACATCTGCATCTGCACCACCAGAGGGCGCAATGCCCTAACGATCAAATTAAAGGGTGAATTTATTATTACCACGAGTCAACACTATAGCGATCTACAGTTTAGAGCAAATGTATGAGAATCACTTAATTCATTTTTAATCGAAGATTTAATTTATTTCTTTTTATGTAATGGACTGATAGCCTATATTTGAAAATAAAATTATAAACAACTAATGTTATACATTAAATAGATTTGATATTGATATTTTTCTCTCTTATATTTGAATGTTTGGTGGTTATAATCATTAATAGATAATCATTAAAAGTTGATTTACGTTTTATAACATGTATGATCATATTTGAATGATGTATGGTACTGTGCGTGTTTGTTCTTGCGTGGCCTCTCACACACTTCTCTCAATATTGATGCTGCTTACATTTCCAAAAACATTGTGTCCATCCTGATAGTGACATGACAAAATCCTCCTGACAGAGCTCTCGTGGCAGCTGTTTCCTGAACTAGAGCTGCTCTCAGCAAGGTGAGAGGGAAACATCAGAGAGCTCTGAGAGTTCCAGTTATCACTGAGTCTGTCTGGTATTTTTGCACATTGCACAAATCTGTTCAATGAAGCCTTTACAGTATTTAGAGGAGACTGTGGAGTACAATCTCTAGTGCATATACATGTATTATGAGCTTTGGTCAGTATGTTGAACTATTATTTCAGGATAAATTACTCAGAAATAAACATCTCCATATACATTCAAATATTTTTTTTTTTTGGCAAAAATGAACCCATAACCTTTAATAAAAAAATATATTTTAAAATATTGTCTGGTGTAAAAAGCCTTGAAGCTTTGTATGTGTTGTAATCATTTTGTAAGTATCCATGCATATGTAACTGACATGTAACACAGATGTCACTTCTCTATATATTTTCTTTATAAATGTAATGACAAACTGGTTATGTAACTTATGTTAAGCAAACCATGTGACGAAGTGAATATTTGACTGAAATGATGTAACTCACTTTTTCCAGTGTGCTGTTAACAGTCTCTGTGATACACCTCTGGTCCTCATGACAGTGGCTCTTTGGGTTTTCTGACAGATCACATAAAAATAAGAAGTTTAAACACAATTTATATTTGACTTAAGCAGGGGAACAGATTTTGTGGCATTTTATGAAATATAGACATTTATCCAACTTTATGCAATCGAACATAAGAGAATAAGCCCACCCACCAAAATAATTAATGTTCCAGCTTTGTATAACTGAATGTGTATTTGTTTTAATAAAATTATAAGTATAAGATTATACGTCTTTATTTGGCGGGCCGATGCATTTCCCACAATGAAAAATTTTGAGAACCACCGACCTAAAGGCACATTTTACTCTCATCATTTACTCATCCTCGTGTCATTTTGAACATGCCTGAATTTCTCTCTTCTGCAGAACACAAAATTAATTTTGAAACATATTTCAATGGAAGTGTTCTGCAGATTAAAAGAAAATCCTACAGGTTTGGAACAACATGAGGGTTAGGAAATGATAACATAATAATTCTTTTAAATAGATTTTTTTACATATCTCAAAATGTACAAGCAGTCACCTAGTGAGGGAATTATGAAACTGTACAGTCGGTTCAGCGTGAGTTCTTACCTCTACATTCTCTTCCTCTGTTAGGCATAAACCATGAACCTGCTGGAGATGTATATCCTCTCTTGCACGAGCAGATGAATGAACTGTTTGTGTTGTGGCATTTAGAGAAGGGTCCACATCTACCGGCATCTGCACACTCATCAATATCTGTAAATGCACAAGAAAACATTTCTTGTGTTAATTTATTATTTTATAAACATGTTTGAATGGAATTTAAATGAAAAATCAACCAAAAATAGTCTGATTCTTTACATTATGCTTTATTGATATTATTTGCAGGATTGTGCAAAACTTGATACATTTATTTTCAACAGCATTTTAATGGAAATCGAAGTCACAACTATTTGTTTTATGAGTGACCCAGAATGTTTTATATTTAATAATTGTATGTAGCGTCAAATATATACATATGATTGACATTCGTGTTCTGTCATACCTTGGCAATGTGTGCCATCATTGGTTTGAAAGTGCTGTTGTCCATTTGAAATGAATCCAGAAACACAAGTACAGTAATAACCTCCAACAGTGTTGGTGCAGTTGGCATTCGGACCACATATTTCTGTCACATTCTCACATTCATTATCATCTGTGAGGGATCAGAAACACAGACATATTCAAATAAGGATCAGTCCTGGAATAACACCCCATAAACTAACGGGCATAACAACAATACAGTTAAACAGAAAACAGTTGTGTAATTCAGAGATTTATTCTGAAAGAAACATTTTGCCAGAAAAATACAATGAAATTCATAATAATATGAAACAATATGATATAAAATAATATGATATATAGAATTAAATAAAAATAAAGAAAAATGAAGAATGATTAACCTTGATCATTTGATCACTATATATTTTGCTATAGTTTGTATTTATATCAACATTGTAAAACATGTTTTAGATTGACTTGCAATTATACTGCAGAATAAGATAAATTATACACATTAAATGATTTTTTTGATATGTAAATTTAAATGTGGTTTGTGAGGTTACATCCAAATGAACTGTTTTCTTAAAAGTAATATTTCATACGACTGAATTACGTGTGCTTGATAAAAATACAAAAATCTACTTTCTTCCAACCCCAGTTTAATTAAATGATTGAAGATGTTAAATGTTTTGCTTTAGCTTTGATAGTTCGATTCCAAGTCAGCTGAATCTATAGCTGTGTGTTTGAATATTGACATTGAACACACAGCTCCATTGCACCAAATACTCTTCTATTCATTATTTAGGAATTGACAAATCTTCTACAAAAAATCAGTTTAAAGCAAAAGACTATTAACATTAGCTGTTACACAAACAAGCAAAGTGCACTGTGGTACATTTATTGTCTTGATTCATTGCAATAAAAACAAATGGCAAACCCCGGCAGTCATTGATTCCGTCGCCGGTGAAGCCTAGTTCGCAGAAGCAGGCGTGTTTGGAGTCATCCTTCAGTTTACAGACCGCATGCTGACGACAGGACTTACAAATGTCAGAAAAACTGCATGGATCCAGCACACTTGAAAGCAAGGCTTTAAAAAGACGGCATAATAAAAAAGTTACTAAAAAGCTTAACATAATTGCAAGCCAAAGATCAGAAAGTTCATCGCAGTGCATTATGCAGTATCTAAGCACTCACACTTCATGGATTAGTACAAAAATATAACCTTAAAAATATATGTTGGTTTGCTGTTTCAAGTCTTTTCAACATAAAAACTTTCGTCGTGATTTACTAATGAAAAATAAAGTTGAACAATAAAATAACGCAAAAGTTCAGACAAACTGTTAGAATATGACAGATCAAGACATTTACATGGTGTCTGGACACCACACGGCCAGCGGTCGGATCTGATCAGAGTCACTTACCAGCTAAAACAAGAAGTTTCATTGGAGAACGGAGGAAAAACTCCATTTCGGAGCTGAAGCTGGAATGTCTTGAAGCACCAAGCCAACGTCCATCTGACGCATATCATTTCCTTATGTCACTTCCTGTTTCTCTAATCCTGATCCTTCCTGTCCGAGGCCTCAATTAGAAACACTGAGGGACAAGGCAACTCATCCCATCACGCACAACACTGCCATTATTCAACATACACAATAATACAAACTGACATACTTGTTTAAGACCAATAGTCAGTCACACAATAGATTTTTATTATGTCTCAGAAACCGTGCAAAATCAAAAATGTTTGACCTTTATTTGAGGTAAAACTTGTTTGTTGTTATTTTTTTATCGTAAAACTTTAACTGAAGAAAAATGACATATATGAAACACTTAGGCTTTTCTATCCCACTGTATTATAAAAGCTCCTCTAATACCTGAAGTCTTACTAACCCAGCTCTATTTACACATACAGACACATAAACCTCTTATGTTGATTTCTTCACATCACACTACAAATTCACTTATTCTGTCAGTTGTTATTGTTTGTAGTCTTGGGTTACAAAATGGGTACCTTCGAGCCAAAACGTCTTGGTTACGTATGTAACCTCAGTTCCCTGATGGAGGGAACGAGACGTTGTGTCGAGAACGACAGATGGGGTTCGCCCTTGAGAACCAATCAACTCTGACTACTATAGAAAAGGCCAATGAAATTTGGCGAATGCAATTTGCATGCCGGGCTCCGCCCCCGGAAATCCGGTATAAAAGGAGGCCGGCGTGCAGCATTCACTTACCTTTGTTCTGAAGAGCCTGAGACCTCTCAAACTGCAGCAGAATACGATACGTGTTCGTGGCATAAGGGACACAACGTCTCGTTCCCTCCATCAGGGAACTGAGGTTACATACGTAACCAAGACGTTCCCTTTCTGTCGGTCTCTCGACGTTGTGTCGAGAACGACAGATGGGGTTGCCTATGGAAAACGCCACAACGCTGTATCGCGTCACAATCTCTAGCGAAGCGACGGTAACAAGCCTGGGCGTGTCATCTCGAAGCTTTCGTGAGACTGTAACCTTCCAGTGTGGTGGTCGGGGGGTTCCAGAGCTTTCTTGGAGAAAGATGGGTACAGCCCTGACCGGTAACTTTCACGGACGGGGCCTTAGCTCTCTATAGGCGAGAGGCCGTCCAGATCAGTTTACACCGGGTAAGCGCGACTCTTAATCAGAGAAGCGCTACAGAGGCCACCTCCTACCCGTGGGGAGGAATATGGTGGATATAGGTATGGTCTCGTCCTTGGAGGAGAACGCATGGAACGTGCGGACTGAGTAGTTAACCGCGAGGTGGAGGCCCACCTGGGGAAGCTCATGGGTTACCAGGAGTGGGAACCATTCTCATGAGGATACATCAGACGGAACAGCCCACGGAGGGGGTGTTACAGACGTCCGGTAGCACTAGGTCCGGTTAGAGCTATCTGTGATAGCTCACATGGTATCCCGGCCTAAGGGGGAAGGCTGCTCTGCCCAGCCAGCCCCCAGGGGGTGCTTGTTTGGTGATGGATGGAATGCCTATTCTTAACCAGTGTCTGGGTAAGAAGGGAGGCTGGTGAGGTACCAGTTTCTTAGCGATGTGTTCGGGTAAGAAGAAAAGGTAAATAGCACACTGACCCAACCTGTTAGAGGGTGGAAAGGTGCTTTCGCAGGCATACGCCCCCCCGGATGCAAGTCCTACATGTCGCCACGCAGGACGTGGGCTGACACCGGGTTTACGCGAAGGTTGTTAACCCTTGCGAAGGTGTTTGGGCATAGCCCAACCCGCAGCTCTACAGATGTCTGCTAGAGAGGCGCTTCTGCCAGTGTCCAGGAGGTGGCTAAACTCCGTGTGGAGTGAGCCCTCACTGCCAATGGGCATGGGAGATTCTGAGATCGGAATGCCGTCGTAACGGCGTCCACGACCCAGTGCGCCAGCCTCTGTTTGGAGACAGCCTTCCCCTTCTGCTGTCCTCCAACAGACACGGAGCTGGTCAGAGCTTCAGAGCTCTGCGTGCGGTCCAGTACGTACTGGACACAACACTAATCGGGTTGGGTCTTCCTCCCCTATGGGGAGCGCCTGCAAGTTCAACACTTGGCCCCGGAGGGAGTAGTGGGAACTTCTTGGGCACGCATCCGGGCCTGGGTCTCAAGATAACGTGAGAGTTTCCAGGGCCGAGTTTAAGGCAATCCAGGGACACGGAGGATGCTCGGTGGTCCCCTACCCTCTTGAAGGAAGTGAGCGCCGTCAGGAGGGCCGTCTTACTCTATGAGGAAGATCGGAACCTCCGAGGGGCTCTTTGGGGGGCCCTGAGGCTCCCCAGGACCACTTAGGGTCCCAAGAGGGTATGGAGCGGAGATGAGGCGGATTCCGCCCTCTCGCTGCTTAGGAACCTGGTGACCAGGTCGTGTTGCCCTAGAAACTTTCCACCGACTGAGTCGTGATGAGTGGCAATAGCGACTACATACACTTTCAGTGTGGAAGGGAGATGTTAGTCTCCAGTCTCGTGAGGAGGGGAACACAATCCTGATCAAGCACCTCAGTGGGTCTTTCTCGTTGAGAAAGACACCAGGACGAGAAGAGGCACCGTCTAGAGGCGTGTAACCGCCTAGTAGATGGGGCCCTAGCCTGGGTGATGGTCTCAGCCGTATAGGGGGAGTAGCCATCTTAGGATCTTCTCGTCCCGTCTAGAGACCAGACATGGGTGTTCCAGAGGTCTGATCTGGGATGCCAGAACGTGTCCTTCCCCTGAGAGAGCAGGTCCTCTGTCAGGGGAATGGTTCAGGGGGAGTCGCTGTCCAGAGCATCGGCTCTGAGGCCAAGTGCGGTTAGACCGGTGTGGTGTAACCAATAACACTTGGTGCTCCTGCTCCCTGACCTTGCACAGAGTCTGTACAAGAAGGCTCCTGGGGGGAAGGTGTGCTTCGGCCCATCCCGCGGCCAGCTGTGCGCAAGGATATCCGTGCCGAGGGCAGGGACTATCAAGCGGGCAAATGGTGGTGTTACGGGAGGTGAACAGGTTTTACCTGGGCCTACCCGAACAGCCTTCAAATGAGCTGGACTGCACGGGGGTGGAGTCGCCACTCTCCACGAGGCATAAACTGGCGAGAAAGCACGTCGGCTGTCTAGTTCAGTTTGCCCGGGGTGTGTGGCCTGCAGGGAACGAGTCACCTGTTGACTCCACCGGAGGAGGCGTCGAGCAAGTTGTGTTTAGCTGCTGTGTGCGAACGCCACCCTGACGATCTGTATTCGCTACAGCTATAGTGCTGTCCTCGGAACAGCACGTGCATGTCTCGCACGAGAGGCCGTAGCCTGCTCAGTGCAAGTAGCATAGCCCACAACTCTTGGCAATTGATATGCCAGCGCAGGCGGGGGTTCGTCCAACACCCCACCTGCGTGCCCGTTGCACACTACACCGCACCCCTGCAGGGAGACTTCAGTCGTCACCACGACCTGCCTCATAACCTGCTCAGAGGGACCTGAGTCCGTCGAAAAAGTCATAAAGACTAGGGGTTATGGTGCGTCGGCATCAGGGCGGCATCACCATGCGCCTGCTGCCGGTGTGCCACGCTCTCCTCGGAACTCGACTCTGAAACCAGTGTTGGAGCGGTGTCATGTGCATCAACTCGAGGGGTATTAACCCGCGAGGACGCCATGTGTCCCAGGAGCCTCTGAATTGTTTCAGGGGGACCGCTGTCTGCCTAAAATGTTCATTTCAGACAGTTCAACACTGGTTGGGCACAACTGCGGACAGGTGTGCCGACATGGTGACAGAGCTGAGTTCCATACCGAGAAAGAGGATGCTCTGCACTGGGGAGAGCTTGCCCCTCTCTTGGTTGACCTGGAGTCCCAATCGACCTAGGTGCCGGAGCACCAGGTCCCTTTGTGTACATAACAGATCTCGCGAGTGTGCCAAGATAGGCCAGTCGCTGAGATAGTTTAGTACCCGCTCGCCTTCCTCCTCTCAGGGAGAAAGGGCGGTCAGGGACAGACCGAAAGGGAGGACTCTGTACTGATATGCCCGCCTCTCGCACGCGAACCGTGGGAACGGCCGGTGTCGAGGAGGATCGAGACATGAAAGTAAGCGTCCTTCAGGTCGATTGCCACGAACCAATCCTGACACCTCATAGATGTCAGGACGCGCCTCTGTGTGAACAACCTTGAATGGCAGCTTGTGAAGGTGCTCTGTTCAGGGTACGCAGCCTTTGGGGGCAACCCGCCGTCTTTCTTGGGAACGATGAAGTGCGGGTGGTGACCCACTGAACATCTTGGTTTTGAGGGACGAACTCGATGCCTGTTTTGCCAGAAGGGTGGTGACCTCTACCCGAAGTACGGAGGCGTCCCTGCCTCTGACAGAGGGAGAGATGATGCCCCGAAACTTGGGTGAGTCTCTGGCGAACTGGATCGAGTAACCAAGACGGACCGCCCTCATTAGCCAGCGAGACAGTGTGGGCAGCTCTCGAGCTCCCAGGGACTGTGACAGGGTGACCAAGGGGACGGTCTGCTTCATCATTCCCACGGGGGGTGGTTCGTCGGCTGGCGGAGCTAACCATGTCGCGGGGAGTCCCCGGAGGGAAGGTTTTTGCTCCGCCTGCTTACCTGCCTGGCGGGACAACGGCACGCACTGTCGGTTTGAGAGTGGTGACGGCTGTCGTATGTGTACGACCTCACGCCTCGCCAGGGTGTGAGGTCGGTTCGCCGAGCACAGTCCAGTGGAGTGTGCGATCGGCTGCAAGTAAACCCGGGGAGAACAGAAAACTCAGTGAGTAAGTGGGCGCCAAGCCCTAACAAGGGCCCGGCTTTGGTGACGAGGCAGGAGTCGTCCCGTACCGACCGATCAGAGCCGTGGCTGTGAAGGTTCGGGCCCGATGTTGTTCTCCCTGGGGTCTTCCCGTCAGTGTCCCTTCTCGCGAGGAGGTTGCTGACGGGGTGGAGGTTTCCCCCTCGACCTCTGCTTCCGGGGTGCCGCCTGTGGGGGCACAGGAACCGGAGCCGATGTCGAAAGGGTCCTGGGTTGCAGGGAAGCAGACGTCACGTGAGATCTCGGAGGCCTGTAGGCGGCCGAGTCGCGGCGTGAAAAAAATGTGGTTAATTGCCACTGTCTGCTTCGCCGTCAAAAAACTGCTGAGCGCAGTCCTCGACGGTGTTACCAACAACCCACCCTGCGAGATGAGTGCATCAAGAAAGCGGACTTCCTTGCTGTCACTCTTCTGCACAAGGTATAGCCGGGGGTGTCTCTCCTGGACCACTACCGTGGACATCGTCCGACCCAGGGCCCGTGCCGCCGCCTTAGTCGCCCGTAGAGCGCTGTCAGCGGTGGCACGGAGATCCTGCATTATACCCGGGTCGGCCTTACCCTCGTGGAGCCCTCTCAACGCCCTGGCCTGGCGGACCTGCAGGATGGCCAAGGCATAGAGAGAGGAGGCAGCCTGGCCCGCAACATCGCAAGCTTTCGACACCAGTGATGCCGAAGTCTTACGTGCTTTGGACGGTAGGAGTGGTCGATCCCCCCCAGGTGGTAGCCGTCCGCGGCACAGGTGCACCGCAGGCGGACGTTCCACCCGGGGGATCTCGACGCAGTCCTTGGCTGCCTCACCATCGAGGGAAGTAAGGGAGCCGGAGCTGGTTTCACTGGAACGGTCCGTGAGTGGAGCGTTCCAAGTTTTACACAGCTCCTCACGCACCTCCGGGAAAAACATGGCACCCGGGGTGGGCGCGGTTTGCACCGCGCATCGACCTCGGGAACCACGCATCCCCGGGTTAGCACGGATGACATCACTTCTGCTTCCTCCTGAACTCGACCGCTGGGGGTGGAGTTTGGATTCGGCAGAGTCGGATGCCAGTCTCCCTCCGATGCTGCGAGCGACATCTCATCTACGTCACACATCGTTTCCGAGTGTGTGCGTGAGGATCCGGACGGTAGGCCACCGCCGGTTGGGGAACGTTCAGAAGAGCGAATCGGGGTGCGATCGGCCCGTGAGCACTTGGCTGGCGGGTTTACGTTCGCAGAGTTCCCCGTATCACTAACGCTGCTAACGTGGGTGGTCATCGGGGCCGTAGCCACAGATGTCACAGCCCGGGTAGCAGACGAAATGGTGGCTGGTTCCCGTAGGAAGACAGCCACCCGTGACCGCAACTTCTGAATGACAATCTGCCCGCAGTGCAGGCAGATGTGTCAACGAACGCTGCTTCAGTGTGCTGGACGCCCAGACACCTAATGCAGCGATCGTGTCCATCCCCCTCCTCGATGAGGGTGCCGCACCCAAGAGAACAGCGGGACATGCCGCGCTGGAGAATGCTCAGTCAGTCCTGAAAAGGACTTTTAGAAAAAATCTCTAACACCTCCGGAACCGCCGAGACGCCCAGGGGAAGGTCGCTGCAGGAAGGGACGATCCGCTGTAACACGTCGTAGCACCAGCGTGTAGTTGTAGAGGATTGAATCCTGAGTTGTACTCATGAGCGATGGCTCTGAAGAACAAAAGGTAAGTGAATGCTGCACGCCGGCCTCCTTTTATACCGGATTTCCGGGGGCGGAGCCCGGCATGCAAATTGCATTCGCCAAATTTCATTGGCCTTTTCTATAGTAGTCAGAGTTGATTGGTTCTCAAGGGCGAACCCCATCTGTCGTTCTCGACACAACGTCGAGAGACCGACAGAAAGGGAACCTTTATTTCTTGACGTTTCTATCAGGACTCAAGGTATCAGAGTTGGGTGGAGAGCTATATTTAACAGGCTTCTTTGTTCTAGACGTCTGCAAGAAATGTGTGCTTGAAGATAAGAAGCAAGTTTGAGTCTGGACGGGTCACAGCACAACACCCACTATTCCAGACTCCCCAAAACTAACGGGAAAGCTGAAGGGCACATTTAAAAAAACCTTTCATTTGCTACATGTTAAAATAAACGGTTGCTATTTTACTAGTTTTTTTTACAATTGCTTACCATGTTGTCAAACACACTTAAGCCATGTTTGTGTCATCTGCCTCTTTTATCAAAGCTACCTGTTCTCTATTCAAAGCCTTTTTACAATGATATTAACAGCTTGTGTTAGTTTATTGCCTCGGATACATGTGTAGTTCAGTCAAAACTATGGAAATGTTACACCAACGTTTAACAAACACGTGTCCAAATCATCCGACCATTAAATCTATTGCTTTTGATCTAATGTTTTGCTTTAGAAATATCCCTGTTATATTACTGATGCTAAGTGAAGTGCAAAGACATTCTCATCTTATAAGTTAATCTTGTGTTTAAGGTGCTTACATTCTTTTGTGGTCACTGGACTGTATATTTAACAAAATAGGAAGAATACAAATTGTTTAAATTTTGGAAACAGTGAAACAGAAAGTTGGCTGCGACATGAACGATGATCTCTGTCAGCTCTGTGTGTAACTTTTATCCCTGTGTGACCCGTGACCGTAAGATGCAGGGTGCGGCTTTTCCTTCTGTTTCAAAACAATAAGACAGGACCTCCAGCCGACACACATCCGCTCAACACTGGAGTCCTGATTACCGTAAACTCTGCAGATCTCGACTTCAATCCATACTGCCCCCTGTTGGCTCATATTGTACGCACAGCCTTAACAGTTTCATGATGAGTGCTGTTTGTCAATTTGCTAATTTTGTAAACTGCAAACACAAGACTTTCTGAGTTAAACTCACGTGTAAATAATATTAAAATGTGAATTTTGTGTAATGTGAATTCTTAAGTTAATATGTAACTTGAAACATGACTGGTAATAAATAAAATAACTTATGCCTACTTTTGAATAATACTAAAAGTGTCATTTTCAAGTTTGAGAATTGAAACGAAAATCTGAGACTTTAAAAAGATTTTGTCTGAAAAGAGAGGACGTTTTTCTGTTGCTTTCTCCTTTTGTTGTGCTTCTTTTAAGATGTGTGGCAGTATAGGCCTTAAATTGGTTTCTTACAAAAGTCCATACAAAGCCGGAAAGTACAATTTCCCTAAATGTAAAACTTCAAACTTCACAAAAACACAAACGTTTCTGTAATTTGAGAATCACCCGTACATAACATCCATCCTTTTAACCTCTCTCTCTTCGTGCGAGCATTACACAGCGAAACACTCGACTGCCGCTTGTAGCAAAGTCTGGATCGGCTTGAGGATCAAATTGGTGGTTGTGAAACTCCAAACAAATTAAATTGTATATTGCGAATGTCTGCAGGCCTGAAGTTTCGAGATGAGTAAGCGCTCAAAGAGCAGTCCATATAAAGCACTGCCTCTCCTGTCTCACAGACTCATACATATATTTGTCTTGCCTGAGATTCACCACAGTCGACTGAACTAATCCATAGTCCCTGCAGTTTAAGGGCAGTATTTCCATTTTAAGAACCACTTTTCTTGGGAATTTGCACATGCCTTATGGGCAGCAAGTGTGGACAAATGCACCATTTGCTCTCCTGTGATGTGCAGCTCATTTCAAACCTGAAACCAAGAAGCCTGAAGACTTTTTTGCCTCAACGTGGACCACTTGCCAATGTATTCCTCGTGCACAGAGACCGGGAGCAGATTTTGATGAAACAATTGTGCTGAAGTGTTGGAGCGCAAAAGAAAAACTTTTGTGAATTTTAAAGCTTGTAATGTCCAATGTGTTATTTCTTGGAGGATATAATATAATATACACAACTTTGTCTTCAGAGGTGTGTAAAGACCTTGAAGTGTTATGTTTTTATTAGCTTAGAATGAGCAATTTCTATCTACATACACCGCGGGTCTCCTTACATGGAATTCACCATGTTGTTTCTACAGAAGCCCTAAATGGACAAACTGCTCTACAGAGCGCGTTTCGTACATACGTTATCTCCTTCATCAAAGAAGCGAAAATGTGACGGGATCTTAATTCCATACATAATAATTCCTCACATTTTATAGCACTTATTCTGGGCACTCTAATTGCTTTACATGGAAGGAGGAATCTAACCATCAATGTGCAGCATCCACCTGAATGATGCGAAGGCAGCCATACAGCGCCAGAATGCCCACCACACACCAGCTTATTGGTGGAGAAGAGACAAGAAGCCAATTAGTACATATGGGGATGAGTATAAGAGGCCATGATGTGTGAAAGCGAATTTACTTCAAAGGACATCTAGAAAAATTTTAATACCCACGAAGAGTCAGGATCCCGGTTTAACATTTAATGCGAATGACGGTGCTTTTTGACAGTACAGTGTCCACATCTCTATACTGGAGCATTGGGACCCACACAGACCACAGTGTGAGTACCCCCTGCTGGCCTCACTAATACCTCTTCCAGCAACAGTTTTTCCAGCAGGTCCCCCATCCAGGTACTGACCAGGCTCAAACCTGCTTAGCTCCAGTGGGCAACCAGTCTTGGATGCATGGTGATATGGCTTCTGGCTAGTTCTTAGTTCTGTGTCAGCCACCGTCGTGGTGCAGTGAGCCATTGATTGCAATTTGCAACCTCACCACTAGATGCTGCTAAATTTCATAAACTGGAAATGAAACCAGGGGCATGTTCAAGCTCAAACCGGTGCGCAACGTTTTGCTACGGTTTCCGGGTTGAACGACATGTTTCCTGGAAACAATTTGCAACAGTGTGCAACAGGGTTTGAGATATGTTTTCTCTTGTTTGGTGGGTGTGTCAAGAACATCAGCCCAATCAGCAGCAAGATGTATATAACCCACGCGGTATTAAAGAGACAGCAATTAAAGTCGTTCAAATGTGTCTGCTGGAGCTCAGTATACCCAACAATTAAAGATGTTAGAAGAGATTTATTTTGCAGTATTCAACACGTATTTGTACCGATTTCATCAGGCTCCGAAAATTCTTCAAAAAGAACACAAAGAATGGCCATCTGAGCTACCATAGTTCAACTCTTGCGTCATTACAACAGGGTGTTCAATCGCACCACCGTTTCTTTTAAAACGTTTAAAAAACGTTTTGTTGGGGCTGAACTCAGCCCTGGACTTATTAGTAGACTTTGCTCTGTTATAGGAGACGTGGTTGTCTTAAAAAATGCTGAAACCTTAATTCAGCCCAAGCGTTATTAACAGATTAAGCTACACTAGACATCGACATAAACACTTCTAGGTATGCAAGCTAGATTTTATGAATTATTTACACATCATGGTTTTACTACAATCCTCATAGTTTATTTTTATTAACCGTATATAGAAACAAATCTACCTTTGTCTCATTACAACAGTTATAGTGTAATCACAGTATTTGAAGTAATTTAGAACAAATGGTAATTAAACTGTAAAAAAGTGTAATGTTACTTTTACTATTCATTTCCAAGGCCATTGAGAAATGTTTTCAAATGAGATAAAGTCTGACTACATATCCAGGCATCTCTATACCAAAATCAGGTTTCTCGTCAAACCAGCGGTTCGAAGTGAATCCCTCCTTGACACTTTTTTATTGGGCTGAAATGAATCGGTTCGCGATTCGGTCCGAGTCATTCAGACGCTTCACTCACGCACTGAATCATTCGGTGAGACATCTCTCTCAGTGAAACAGTTGCGATCAAACGGTAAACTTCACCACTCCGAGAAGAAAAAGTCTGCTTTATAAAGTCTTTTGTTTGTCAACATGGGAGACGTTTCGGTTTATGTGTGTGTGTGCTGCTGCCTGTGAAAGACTCCACTGCAGGTAATGTTCTGAACAAAGCAGTATTTAACACCAACATGACACTAACAGAATGTCTTTAAACACACTTCACCATCTCTTTCATACTGAGATAAAGCTCGGTTTTAATGCTGGTCTACGCATCGTTAAGCATGGCCATTTATATTTAGCAGACAACCAATCACAAACGACCAAACATTCACGAGCTTTGTGAATGTACGTCCCAAAAAAGTGCATATTTGTTATCCTAAACATCACAACATTATTACCTAAACTGTGCGTTATCGTATTTATGTTGATATGGCAGATGGATAAACTGTTCAAGTGAACATGTGTGCATTACCACACAGTGTAGTTACAGATGTTTGCTGTCACAGATGTGATATGTGCAGGACTGATGTCTTCTGCCCTCTTGTTCATCTGTGCGCAGAGCTGTATCTAGACAAAGCTTTATTGGCTTTGATTTGTTTAACTTCTTGGTCAGGACATATCCTCAACATCTCAATTCATCAAAAGTCAAATTATACTAAATGAGACCGTGAGAAGATTTGACCAGTATATTCATGTTTCAATGTTCAATGTTTATTTTCATTTGATCTATTTAACCAGGATAATCCCATTGAGACTTCACAGTCTCTTCTTCTAGGGAGACCTGGTCAAGACAGCGGCACACAAAGTTTCACACAAAACCAAGACACAAAATACTGAGTACCAAAAACTAATATCAAGTAAATCAAGAAAAACACTTAAAACAGGATACAAAATACATATAAAGTGCATAACAATGTTAAGGACTCCAATTGAATAACCTTTAAAATATTTGTAGTGTAGTGTGTCTCTAATGGGTCCAGTAGAGGAGGCTCTCACTCTTTCAAATGATGGAAACCGCTCTTATTGGTGCGACTGGAACTGGATCCAGAATCTGGTGTAGATGGAAAAGTGTTGACTTGTGTAATGCTTTAACTTGTCATAACAATACACAGCACATGTAATTTACCTCAAGTTATTATTAATCATACAAATATTAGGATTTTGTTATTTACTCACCCTCGTGTTGTTCCAAACCATCAGAGACTCCTATGATCTGTTTCAAATACATTACCTAGCTTTTGATAAGGTTTTTGCTTAGTATTATTTGGATGAAACGTGTTCAGAACTGTCTTAAAGTCTTAAAGATGGGGTAACACGCAGTTTCTGTTTATCTCATATTAATCTTGAGTACCTATACAGTAGTATTGCATACATCATATCGTTGATGATTATTTAGTTTGATCAAATTTATATAAGAGTGGGTCTTCGTTTTGCTCATTGGTTGAAGCGTGGGTGGGCTATTTCTTTCGCAAAATAAAGGAATAGGATCCTTCTTACGAAACAGTGATGCAGACTTATATAAAACTTTCCCAGACAAGTTGGAGTGCTGGGGGAGTGTATTGAGCACAGAAATACTACGTCATACGTCCAACTCGTTTTTAAACAAGTTGACCATGTTAAGCTTGAGAAGCCAGCACGTTTAACATTGTAAAGAAGTCAGAAAGCATGTTACCCCACCTTTAAAAAAGGCTTCACTTATTTTTGCTTTATTTCTGTACATGCAAGCATTTCGAAAATCTTTAAATGATTCATAAAAATGTTCTCCCTGCATGGGTCATTTGAAGTTAGCTCAGAGTATGTAGAGCGTGTATTTAAACATTAAAAAGACAGGCTTCAACCTCTGACAGCCCTAAAAAGTGTCTCTGACTGGGTGCCGTGGCTCACAGAATTCATTAGAAGAGATGACACTTGATTGGACAATTTATTGTCTCCTCTGACCACATGTCTGTGCGCTTCATAGATCAAAGCTGCCTTTTATCCGCCTTATGCCCAGTGTCACTCATTTATTAATAAAGCACCTGTATTTGAAAGTATGGCTCTCCTGTATACCCGTGTGCACTTAAATTGAAGTCTGAAACATTGGATTGTAGGCCTGTCTGTTTTCATTAAGATTATATAACGTGACAGATTATGATAATACGTGTAAATCAGTTTTAACAGATGTTTTGACCTTTAAAATGTTTATATTGAGTGTATTATTGTAATTATTTAAGTTGTTTTTAAAGGCCCATTGATCCTCTCACATGAAATAGATTGAACACATTCCTACCGCTGAAACAACTTTTATGTGAAAAAAAAAACATGAACAAAAAGTTGACTAACAGAGAAAGTGTTTATCATTAAACGCATATGTAGTGCTATGCAATGTTTAACTCACAAATAAGATGGGTTCCCCTCATTAACTTCCCAGTGTGGATTTAACTAATGAGTTGAATAACATGCAGATGGGATTTGAAATATCGAAGCTCCTTGAAAGCGAGAGACAATAAACCCAACACACCCGACAGGCTGTTTTCTTCTGATGGATTCTTATGGACTTAATAACCTTCTGGCCGTAACGCAGGCTCCAACCAGCACTGAGCACTGACAGTGGAAAAGTTGAGGAAAGTTGTCGAACATTTTTTTAACAAACAAGATGTAATTAACAGAAAGAGGTTCCAATCTCCCCAAAGCAGGTGATGATGTGAGTTGCGAAAGAATTTCTGGATGTGTTTGTGAGAGACTTTAATGGATTTTTCCATAGTTTGAATATTTGTATTATTCTCTGTGGTCTGTAACATATTACACTAGTTCAGAGTTAACAAAAAAGGTAAACAGAAATGCTTTAAATGTGCATACATAATGGGTGTTTTTAAACAGGTTTCCCGGACATAATTTCCAAAGCCGTTGCTCAGACAAACATCGGACAAACAGTCAGTGTCACTCCAAACAATCAAGGTAAAAGTTCTACATCAACATATCAGCATGCAAAAAATCACACCACATTGATACAATATATTTTACAAGGCAAATGCTTACTACACAATAGAGGTATATCATTTTATCTTAAATAGTTTTCTAAGGACATTGATATTTTGCACAATTGAAACTTTTATTGGGGGTATAATTAGGTTTAAAATATAATTTATATCCTGTTTAATATTGCTTGGCTAAGACAATGGTTTGATACACTGTAAATTTGTATTTGTATTTTTTATTATTTTAAGATCAATGGTTCATTTTTTTACTTACAGTTAGAATTTTTGAATGTTGGCTTTCATTCATAAAATGATGCTGTTAAAGTGTTGTTTCTACATTACTTTGGAGATAAAATGTGAAATTATTAGAAATTAAAAGTATATTTAAAAACTTATAAGTGGCCGGACCCCATAGTCAAATGGTGATTTTCCACTAAATGGTACCCTCAGGTTTAGTACTCAACTTGGTACAGCTTATTTCACGTCGACTCAGTTTGCTTTTCCACAGCAGCTCAGTACCGCTTCAAAGTAGGTGGGGATTATAAACTTATCGTCAATTTAGCGCCATCTCTAATGCCGTAGCATCAATGTGAACGCGATAAACACATGCACTACACAGGATTAATGGAGCATATCGATGGCGGCAAAACAAAATACTGCTAAAATACCAAATAGAGAAATACTGCAAAGAGCAGACAACCATCATTTGATTTCCACGACGGTGCACGAGGGTAAACTCATGTAGCATTTACCATTGTGTTAAGGGTCTCAATCTCTATTTTAATGTCACGAAGCATGCCAAATATTACGAATTAGAAAATCCAATGACGCTGGTAATGATTCTCTCTGACCAATCAGTGATCTGTGTGTAAACACGTCATATTTTGGAATCGGTACATTACGCTTGGAACCTTGAATGAGGTGGTACTAAAAAACTTATCAAGTCCTAGGTATTGTACCCAGTGGAAACCCCCCAAAAGTGAGCTGTACCATGCAGTACTACTGTTTGCAGTGCAAAAGCACCATAATAATTGAATGGGAAACCCTTCAATGTCCTCAGAGGTATAAGGACCTTACACAATGAAGCATTATGTTTTTATTACCTTAGAATGAGCTATTCCTATCTACATACACTGCAGGTCCCTTTGCATGGAATTGACCATGCTGTTTATACAGTAGCCTTTAACGGACAAACTGCTCAGAGCACATTTCATACATTATCTCCTTCAGCAAAGAAGCGAAGACGTTACGACATCTTAGTTCTGTGTCAGCCACCGTAGTGCTTCAAAAGAGAGAGGTGGAGTGAGCCGTTGGTTGCAATTCATAACCTCACCGCTAGCTAGCACTAAATGCTATGCACTGGCCCTATTGATAAAGTGCATTTTTATGCAGGTCAATTGCAATGCAATTGAAGGTGTATAGAATGTTTAGCAAAAAGAATCAATCAGTAGAATCAATGTGACAACTTGCCTCGGTCTTTCCTGTTACCCAAAAGCAATTTTTCCCCTCATTTCATAGGTGACTGCTCTCTCTACTAACACTTTCCATAACCAACCACTGTATTTTTTAGTTTTCTGTTCTTCATAAAGAACAACCAGATTTTTTTTCACATGTCATTTCCGATGACAGAATCAGGTTTACGCAGTAATATAAAACCAGTTCATTCAAATTCTTGACATCAAAAGAACTACATGTTTTATTTAACCTGTTTTAACATTTTTAATGTGTACCCACTGACACACTGTGTTAGCTAGACCCAACTTTTAACACAGGTCATAAGCATCACCTATATACAGATTTTTATCAAACACCATACATAATACTTTACATATTACATTAAATATATATTATACATATTACATATTACATTAATATTTACATATTAATGTAAGACACATGCAGACACCACACATCAGGTTGGGTTGGGAGGGCAGACAGCGGCCGTGACAGAAAGGGGGATTGTGGGAAATCAAAGCAGCACAGAAATGAAGACTCCAGATGTCTCTTCGAAATGCCTGATGGTTGTTGAAGGCCATGAAACATTAGGTTCAGAGAGTTATATCTTTAGTGAAAGTAGCAATCTGTGCACCGATGGGTGGACTTTGTATTTTTAAAATTGACCCTATAAAAGTAGTTGACTTTAAATAACGTAAAACAATAATAATAATGTCATTATTTTAAGCCTTTGCTTAAGAATAATGACAATTTTTTCTCAACGTATGTTCCACATTTTAGTTACAGGGTTGCAGATAGTTTCAAATGCCTCAGTCGCTCTAAATTTAAAAGAAAAATTGCGTTTGATCGGTCACTTTTCCACTGAAAGCGATAGCGATCATTTATCTGCACACATCTACAAAACCAAAGAGTAACAAAGCCTCTTTTTCCGGCCGCCGCATTTGGCTCTCTCGTCCTAATACTCGGAGGACACACTCAAATGACTGAAGGGCTGTGCGGCAGCCACTTGCGGTCAGCCTTATTTATTTAATTATTAATTTGAAGCCTCACCACCAACACTTTGGATGGACCCTAATTGATGTGAATTGACGCTGCTCGCCATAGATAATGGCTTCTTGGGTGTCTCTCTGTACCCACAGTTCATTCAGTGTCGCCACACAGCAACTTAACTGCCCTTAAAATGTCGGCCCGCAACATGGGAGCTGTTGGGCGGACAGGATTATCAGTCATTGTTATGGTGGAGTGTCTATTATGCACAGGCCTTCTATTCACAATGGACCTTAAAGAGTGTGTCAGTGCAAGCCACATAGCAAACTAGCCCGCTGACAAACACACTAACATAACCAGCTCTCGGCCGCAATGCACGGCACCCTGGAGCAGGTAAGAAAGCGGGTTTCATTAAATGTATTTGCCGATTGTTGTTCTGCTTCGTGGTTCGGAAAAGTGGCTGATTCTTATGGTCCATTTGTGTTCAGTGATGGCGAGTGATTCAATGCTAACTTAACATTTTACTCGACAGCTTATTATGAAACCGCGAAAACTGATTGAGAACTAGGCACTTTACTCAACTTGGAGGGTTTCGAAAGGTTACGTGAGTGTGCTTTTTATCACGCTGACTTGTCTGGAGAACTAAATCAAAATGGACAAACTGTTCTCTCTCTAAAAAGAGGAAGCTATTTTAAAGAAAAACGACATGTTTAACAATTCATGTTAATTAAGTTTAGTTTTTTGTTGTTAAAAATCGAGTTATAAGTTAATAAAAAAGTACAAAATTCCATCCAAAAATGAATTGAAGATTTATAAATTCAACTGTTTAGTGGCGAGAAATTATGGCATCATTTGAACTCAACCCATGTAAAATAACATGTACTATTGTGTTTTAACCAGAGATGGCGATAGAGAGGCAAAAGTGAATTCGCAACAAATGGGAATTCATGACATAGTCACGACATTGATTCTTGATCACAACTTTCAATCGAACGTAGTGGCTCATTCATGTGATTTCATACTTTAATATTTAAAATCTATTGATTTGTGTTCATTCCTTATTTCATATCAGCACTACATTCATACAATATACATTCACTTATACACTTATATATTTAAAGAGTTTGGTTCCAAAATGGGAGAAAAAAATATTGTGCTTTCCAATTAATATAAATCAAAGTGCAGTTGGTTTCTTTTGATGTAATCCATAATATCAAAACAACACAGCTAACCAATACAATAAAACAAAAACAAAAACAAAAACAAAAACAAAAACAAAAACAAAAACAAAAACAAAAACAAAAACAAAAACAAAACATGATATAATAAACATTTTAAATTATTTACAAAATAAAAAAAACAGAGTTATCTCATTTTGAAACCAAACTCTTTATTTATAACCTTATATAGGGGAAGTCGTACATATTTTACGAGGTTGCTAAGCAACCTCTTATCCTGCCCCAAACCTTAATTTCACAAGCATAAAGAGTGACATTTAGATGAAACGCGTGGTGGCATAGCAGCAATAAAGGCCCTTCCTAACCCCGCCCCTTAACCTAATGTCTCGGGTGCAAAGTCAAATCATTATAAAACGTACAAATTAGAATGTAGTTAAATGACGCTGTTTGTAACTAATGCAGGTTTTGGTCTAGAATATGCAAATTAGTTTTTTTTTCAGTTGAATTTATGCTTGACATCTCATATCATCCTCATAGACAACTACTTTATTGTAAGTAATTTTTAGTTGCTTGACTGTAATGCAACCACTTGAAATTACCAATAGCTTTAAGTATTGCAACAGTAAAACTCTGAGTTAAGTCTTGTCAGGGATTCAAAATTGGTTTGATACAAAAAGGTTAAGATTTGCAGTGTTAAAAATGAAATAGGCACAGAGCTGTGTTTCAGCGTGTTTGACGCAGAATCTGTGCAGATTTAGGCTCATGTGCAGCAGCTCCGGTATGGCAAGCATGTTGTTTCAGATCAGTCTCTGAGCCGGTACGAGAAAAATGATTGGGTATCCCCACGGATCCTTCGAGGAGAGCGGAATTTTTTGGCGAAAGGCGAACCTGCTGCGTGTCTAATTTATTCATTATTCTTTCGTCTCTCTCTCTCCTTCAACTGCGTTTAACTCTGTGTAGCCACCACTGAGTTAATGCTTATTACAACAAATTATGTGTGAAACTTCTAAACTCTTGTGTTAGGAGAGCAGGGGATAATCCACTTTGCGACCAATTGAAGAGATCCAGCCTCATGGGGTGCGGACATGCTCGCTTCAACCGCACTCTTGTGAAAAGCCACTTATTGCCTGAATATTGCATATTATGGCACAATTTTAAATCAAATATCCACTGACCCAACCCTGCTGCTTCAATTCAAACAATGGAGAAATCTTTAATCAGACTGACTGCATGAGGATATTTGTCAATGTGTGATTCAATAGGTCTTGAATGCACAGGAGGGGGGCAATTGTCTTCAACAATGAGAGAATATAATCCAGTTTAGAGAGATTATTGATTTGTTGGAGAATAGTCAAGAACATTTATTGTCAAAAGTTATTGTTAAAAGATATTTTGGAGGAGAAGTTTAGATGCTCCAAATTCTGATCATGTGCTTCATGTGGTTAACAGGTACATATCAGGTTGTGAAAAACCTGATTTATTATGAAGTAATCAACTTTTTGGGGGTATGCAATTGATTCAGGGTCAGATCAGGTGGGATATTACAGAATTGTCGATATAAACTGAAAGTAAAGTTTCAGAAAATAACGCTTTAAGAAATGTATTTCAATACTAACAATTGAAAAAGAACGTCAAAAAACATGCTGTCATGATTCCCTCTGTTTCTCCCCGTGTTTTCCCCTGGTCTGCATGTCCCATCACGCTCCCACACCTGTTTCATGTCGCCAATCCACCCACCTGTCAGCGATCCCCTCATCACACAAAATATATATGAAGAGTTGCTTCCAAAATGAGATACATTTAAAAAAAATCATGTCTTTTTATCGCGCATTCCAGTTAATATCAATCAAGCTGCAATTGATGTGTTTTGTTTTAAGCCATAATAACTAAAAAAATACAGCTGACTAACACAATAAAAACATGACAACATAATAAAAAACATGAATTTTGAAACATTTTGAAAACGTAGTTATCGCATTTTGGAACCAAACTCGTCAAATATACTCACCCTGTGCCTTTGTTTTTTTCTCCCTCGTTCATTCATCTTGTTTATTAAAGTTGTGCTATTGGGAATCGTATGAATATTGTTTCGTTTAATTTCTTCTTCTTATTATTTAATTAATAGATAGAGATAAAAGTCAAAATGTACAAATAAATAAATGTAAAATACACTGTAATCTAGCAGCAAACCCCTGAGCAATGGCTAACTTTAAATACGTTTTTCTGTCTTGAAACATTTTTTTGTGTAAATAAAACTAAAATAAATCAAGATGAACAAATAAATTAATCCGATATATTGCCTGCGCCTACCAAACCATATTTCTTAACGGCTGCTATATTCTTTTATTTAAATGCTTTCATAAATTACAACACCGGCCTACCAGAGTATAAAAGTAAGTGCATAAAATGGACGCTTTAACAATATCGTGGAGTTCAATTTAATATTTGTCACTTTCTAGAAAAATGCTCATATAAAATATTACATTTCATTGTAAGATTGGCTGTAAGTTCATACCTCTGTGTAGATAATCCATTTTTAATTGGTCCATTCAGTCTTGAATGTTACGCAGATTTGTATCTATGTGCCTGGACATGTGTATACATGTGGTTCAGGACTTTCCTGCTTTATCTTCGTCTTGAAGGCACCTGAGCTATTACTCTACCTTTTCCTCCCGATTGTGAACGCGCGGCCCTGTTAGAGGACCGTATGTGATTTATCTCTGTTTGCTTGGATTCCTTTTAAATTGCTTAATGGTTTGAAACTTCTCTCTGACAGCAGGCCATTAGAGACTGCTTGTATGGAGATAATTTGTGGTGAGGCAGGACAGTGGCCATAATGGATGTCTCGTGTCTTATGTAATTGTAACCTGAGAGGGATTGAATGCACTCTCTCATGAATACTTTGCGGTCATCAATGTGAAAACAAAGACTCGCCTGGCTGCCAACGGTGCGCGGACCATTTTACCGTTACATTGCTGTCTCTATTTATTAAACCGAGAAGAAAGAGAAAAATCTTCATTCATTATTTCTGAATAAATGCTTGAGGAATATTTTGCGGTCAGATACAAATTTACATTCCGGTTTCATTCTCAATAGCGTGCGAAAAATTGGATACTTGTGCATTTTCCCCTCCAACTTTACATTTTAATCTGTTTTATTTTATGATTGCCACAAAAGCAGGAGGTTTTATGGAGTAAAAATTGAGCTTAGACTCGAGACCTAGAAGCTGTAAAGGCTTCATGTTTTAATGAATATTGAAAATGACAGTAGAGGTACAGCGAGGTGGTTTGTGACAATATCTGAATGTTGTTGGAGATTTTATCATGCGGGCACAGATGATTTGAGAAGGATCGTGTGCAGTCTCCGACCAGCTGCTCTTGTTGGTACACGGCTGCTGTTCATGGCTGAAAAGATTTACAGCGAAGGCTCTTCCAACACATGACACCGTGCTGACTCAAACAGAACCATCCTGGGAGGAAGCTTAGCTCAATTCAGTTCAGGGGGGTCAAGCATTCCTTGAAAAACTGATGACTTCTGAGTCCCGTGAGAATGTTCGGAGGAAAGAAACGAGAACTAGTTCCATAATATCTGTGATGCGAAAAAAGACAAATTCCCGCAAATGAATGCAAACGGGCCACGGCGTCATTACAATAAAACTATAGGCACTTTGAAAAGAAAATGAGAATTGCTTAGTCTGAGGCTCATTAGCAAAAATATATGAATGTTCGACTGAGTGCTACACGTTATTGTAGCCCCAAGAGTCACGTAGCAATTTGCAGACTATTAAAATTATTCAAGATTTTGTAAAAACACTGTCGCAATTTGTGGAAAAACAAAACAAGAAGGCCGTTTCCATAATGTAGTATTTTCTTTTACTTGAGATAATTGAGTGTCTGACATAACATCATACTAATAGTCAATACAAATATCACTTTCATTTTAAAAGCTCATTGAAACAAAAATAGTTTGGCTAAATAAAATGACATCGCAACAATATGTTGATTTTAGTCTTACACTGAGTTGATATCATGTTGAGTTCTTAATGTTTTGCATAATGGACTATTATCAAATATTTGTTAAAAATGGGAAGAGATTATGGCTGTCAGGATCCAGAAATACAAAAAAAATCCTGTAGCTCAGTGGTAAAAGAATGGTGCTAACAAAGCCAAGGTCATAGATTCGATCCCAGTGGATTGCAAATACTTAGAAACACATATATAGGATAATGCAATGTAAAAATCTTTGGATTAAAGAGTTGGCCAAATGCATGAATTTAAATGTAAAAAATGCTGCTATTATCAACCCTTGACAAACCCATCTGTTGGGTTAAATTATCCCAGAACATTTTTATACTTGACCCAACAATGGCTTAAAACAATTCAGCATTTTGGTTCGAGCAACCCATCATAAGCTAATAGAACCCAATGGTTGGGTTTGTTCCTTTTTGACCAAATTCTTTGAACTAACCCAGTGTCAACAATCAACAGACGGTAAAGATTTGTATTTTAAAACTTAAGTGAATTCCAGTTGACTTCATGATGGGTTATTTCAACCCAAGATTAGGTCAGAATACGGACAGACCCAACCATTGGGTTATATATTAACCTATGCTGGATTGTTTTAACCCATTGTTGGGTCAAATAAAAAGCAATTTTTGAGGGGGTAATTTAACTACCAAATAAATAAAATCTCAATCCCATTTAACAGTTGGGTTTGTCCAATTTTGACCCAACACTAATTTAGCGTGGGATTGTGCATAAATTTGCTAGACGAAGTACACAATTAATGCAGAATTGAAAGTACCCAAGAGACAGCTTAGTGTAATGTTAAAGTCAGATGCCTTCATTGAGTTTGACATAAGATGTTCTTCAGAACATTCTAAAATCCTCCTGCAAATGTGAATCTTTTACACAAACTGATGGTCTGATCGGTGATGCCAGCTCTGGTATGCTCATAACATCATTTATAATCATTCTTGATCACAAACTGGAAGCCAATCCACTAGCGGTCTCCGATTTTGGAGCTCAGTGTACGTTCAAATGTACAGCCGCACACACTCGACTAAAGGAAACGCGTCGCACCAAATGTGAAATCTATTTTCCTTCAAACTATTTGGGCGTGATCAATTTATTTCGGCAAAGGTACCGGGGGGATGCGTCTGATTACCAGAATCTAACGATGATGAAATATGTAAATAAAGTGAAAGTGTTTTTTGATCATTACCATCCATCTTTAATGATTCAGAGAAAGTGCGAAGATTAATCGCAACCTCGCTGCAGCCAAATCATTTACAGGGGTTAATGTAGCATGCGTGGAGCATCTCTACCTCTCTAAAGAGAGATGTTCGCTTAAGGTACGCTCCTCTCTCTGTATGCAAATGAGGCGGTATTTTTATTTGCATCAATCACTGCGGCGTGATTCATTAAAGCGCAGCTGTCGCACCGAACTTGAGAAAACCGAAGCGCTCGTATGTGGAACGTGCGTGACATGTGATCTGTGGGCCGGATAGGTGATATTCGGCTCTTTTACTCAGCATGCGGTCAAACGTGTGAACGAGTTATGATAAAGTGGACCTGACAGTAAAACCCTGCTGGAATGACTTTTGTTGTTTATCTTATACGTAATAGTTGTTTCTATGTGTTAAAGTATATTATGCATGATTAACATTTCTTTCAATGTGGAATCCCTGGAAATCAAAACCATGATCTTGGCACAATGCATTACCAGTTGGGCTACGGTAAACTACACGGATGTGATTTGCGCTCCAGAGAGTCAATATGCTCAGGTGAAAGAGTTGTTCAGAGTAACGTTTATGTTTATTTAGACTCTCCATCACAGGTGGGATACATAGTCATCTGGCATTCTAAGGCGATCGAAACTAGGCTAATGAGGTGACCCAGATACAGCACATTATCCATGCATATGAATCAGACCATCATTAGCCAATTCAGTTATGTCAGGAGAATTTCATCAGCTAGATGTGCACAGTTGCATCTCACTTCTCAAGCTGGCCTTTTTAATTAAGGAATAAAAGCAAAAACGCTTCAGCAATGTGTGTGCGCGGCGTGCACGTGTGCCGTTCCACAGAGTCCACAGCTGAACAATTGTAGAGTATTTTCAGTTTCCATCCATTTGTTCTGCAAACGCATTTCAGATCTTGATGAAACGTAAACAAGATAGTAGCTTTTGAAAATTGCGCACTTGAAAACTAGCAGCGTAAGAGGTTGTTATTTGTATGCAGGTGTTGTTTCGGATACTTACAGCAGTCGGAAAGTTTCAGAGGGAAAACAAGCCAGGTGCCCGAACTCCTGCAAAACTAAAGACGAATCTTTGTGTGCTGAAATATACTTTTAATACATGAGTCATTTAGGCAGGTACAGCTGCTGAACTTCTGTGTATTTCAAGAGAACAGTACATGAAATAAAAATATGCATCTACAGATAAAACTATTTACTACATTCTGTTAAGTGTACAAAATCTTTTACTTAAGAAAAGAACATGATTATGTTGGATATTAATACCTTTATTAAAAACAAATACCAGACTTTTAGAAAAATAGTTTTGTTCACAATAATTATTTTTTATTTACATTATTATTTACAGAATGAAAACAAAACAGGATGGAAATAATCAGTTTGCTTGCATTAGGATGTCAGCTTGACGATCATTTTGATATTCTTTAATGGTTTAAAATGATGAAAAGGCTGAAATGTTGAAAGAAGACAAAAAATAGCCTTTATTAAATAAAACTATATTTCAGTGGACTAGAAGGATTTATAAAGAAATGGGGAATATTTCCTAATTATTTGCACCTGGGCACATTGCAAATACTCTTTCAAATTCACTCCTGTGTTCAGTTCATTTGGCTTTTGTGGTAAATGAAAACTATTTGATATGATTTCCGTTAAGATTGTGTGTTGAATATTTTATCCAATATATTAAGGCATACGTGATGAAATGAAAATATATTACAGAGCAGTGTGAGCTTTGTCCTAAATATCTAATGGATGACATTTATAATTTTGTACCTTTAAACAGTCAAATGATTTCGACATCTAAGGCAAGTGTTCACAGTGTTCAAACCAAATTACACAAAAATCTTTAGCCATGTAGATATATTTTCACAAAAAAAAAAACGTAGCCCCAAGACTGCAAGAATAAAAAGTGGATACATTAGACAAAATTTAGCAATTTTCTGGTTGATGTAAACTGAAAGTGAGTCTAAAAATGATGCCATTTGCAAATATATCAGCGAACATAAGCGTCTGGAATGGCCTGTTCACAGCCAAACTCTATTTTTAAGACGTCACGGACCCATTTATAGAGTCACTTGAAACATACTGCAGGAGTGGCTCATCATCAGCTGAATTCATATCGTAAAGTCTGAAGAGCATACAGTGTGTAAATGGGCCGCGGGCAGTCTGTTCTATTGAAAGATAGGCTTAGCACGGCAGGACCCTTCAGGGGCAAATGAGGTTAACTCCTGAATATGTTTCAAAGAAAAGTCTAAATTGCTCACCCTAGAGGCTGGAGAGATGGACGGATACCACCGATTTTAGAGCCTCAAAACTCTTAATCAATTACGCATGAACACAGTTGTACAGCCAAAAGTGTTTGAAATAGCGAGTAATAAAGTTATAATTGCATGTAATTACATAAATCATTTCATTTTATAGCAGAGCGGATTTAAGGTCGGAGAGCAATATACTATATTATACTACAGCCTATACTAATTATTAATTATTATTAATAAAGATTATCAATGGAATAAAATGATCTTTTTTATTTAAGATCTTTCCTTCATTACTCTTCACGGTGCGTACTTATTTAGTCACATTCTTTGAGATGACTGTATTTTTCCTCATTCTTTGTCATTTAATTTTCTGAAATAAAAAGCTTTGAGGAGGAAGAGGAGATTGACACGTTAAGTTTGAGGAGTTTGAGCGTCCCAACCCAACATGAGCCTGGTCTGATATAGTCACCAACCTAAAGTGAATCTCTTCGGGTAACAGTTAGATCAAAATGAAAACAAAAGCCAAACAGTCAGAGAAGGAGCTGTGGTTCTGGTGAAAGGTGATGGTTCAGTTGGCATTGCTGAAGCTGCCAGACTGATTCACAGACTCACAACAGTGATGGAAGCATGGAGAATTTCAGCTATGCACTTTTTCAATAGAACAAATCAGAAATGTATGTTAATGTATGATAATCTGTGAAAATGACATGCAGATGAGCATTTGAATCTAGAATACACAAGGCTGATGCTACATATGCATATGAAGGCAGATGCCACGCTGAAGTGCACACTTACAAAGAACACAGATCGGCCTGAAAATGTAACACGCACAATTTTGATTCCCGATGGTGTTTAGTAAGTGAAACCTCTGATATACTTTGGCTGTCACTTCGCTTAAATCAAGTTTTGTGTCCGATGGGCTATTTGGTATTGATATGGTCAATATTAGAGTAATTCATGTCTATAAGTACAAAAAGTTTTGCTTCCACCTATAAACAGTTTTCTAAACTGGTGCGTTGCAGGTCTGTTCGTGGATAGCATGTAAATACTGATTGAGTTCAAATAACAAAATTTAAAAAAATAACTAAATATTTCAATCCCACGGAATTCTCATTATATATTCATCAAGTTTTAATGATCTGACACACTGTTTAAACTGGTTTATTTCATTCCCTTTAGTGTTTGTTCATTCTTACATTAAAAGTTTTTTTTTCAATAAGCTAAATCTAATTCAAAATAATTTTCTATTCAGCCTCTATCAACGATGTTTAATAATATAAGCAGCAATAATACTGTCAGTATTAGTACATTTCGTTATTTCAATTTTAGGACATTTTCTTTACTGTTGATATAGATTTAGTGCTGTTATACGTCACCGTTTAATCTAAAGCAAAAAAACTGTTAAGACTCGTTGTTGTAAAGTGTCCGGTTTGCATAAAATCTCCTAATGGTCTCTAGAGTCAAATTCAACACCAAAGGCCAGTAAAACCATCAGAACATGACCTGCATATTACCACATTACTGAATAAAGCGTCAATAGGAAGCTAGAAATACTTTTGATGGGTCTCTAAATGCAAAAAAGTCTAGAAAATAGAACCTTTTAAGCAGCAGGAATTCAATAAAAGTCCCTCTGAAGCACACAACCCCTCATATTCCATCTTTTAACACTGCACTCATGCAACATCCTTACAGTTAACTAATTGGAACCTTTTCATGTGTGCCAACAGTAGAGGGCGCTATACCATCATTTTAGAAACAGATTCAGTCCAAATTCCATTGGAAATGGGTTCGAAGCAGAAAATGTGGTGGCAGGGTCTGTGCCAGAAGCGAGGTGCTAGTGAGAAGTATAAAAATGAGAAATGCAAAACAAACGTTTTTTTAATGCAATCCATTCAATTATGGCTTGCTTAAAAAATATCTTTAAATGTAAGAATTGGATGCCATTTAAATAAGAATCTATCCACTATTCCCCAAGAATATGACAAGCGCACACCAGACAGCCAATGCAAAACCACGGAAACGCTGTGTAAATAATGAGATGTGTAAAATAGATGAGGCCATACATGATCCGCTTAAACCGTCGTTCACAGAACATTAATCGTATATAGACGCAACAGTCCTGATTGGCTTTTCTCACTGCAACTTTCAATGTGAAACTAACGGTGTAATCTAATGCCATTAGTCGCCATTCTCTGTAAGTGACGCCTACAAAATGTCAAACAAATACCTGCCATCTTTGATGAGACATCAGACACGCCGTAGAACCGCCGAGTTGCTTATTTAAGGAAGACAAGTTGAGGCGAGAGGTCTCTGATTATTTATAAACACGTGGACAGAGTTTCATTCGGTGCCTCGCGTAGACCTGATGGAGCAGCAGGCGTAAACTGCAGGTGGTTAATGTTACGGGCCAGGCCACATATGTTAAAGAAAACTACCTGCCTCCATTCATGCAATCAGACGTGCCGGCACAGCCAGACGCCAACAGAACTCCCCTATAGTCACAAGATCGCAAGCAAAGCAAATCGCTTTAATGTTCCTCAGCAGTTCCTTTATTAATGACGGATCCTCAACCTCCAGTAATGTTTCATGTGACCGGTAACTTCCTGCCCTCCCCGCTCGCCACATATGAGCTTTAAGCCTGTAAACTGCTGAACCCTGAATGAATCATTTGCTTATTTGGCACATGTTGAGCCACTTATTTCGTTCAAGGTATCGTTTTTTTCATTTTTTTTTCACTATGATTTATGTCCTGGGTCTGGAACCCATGACTTTAGTGCAACGTTGTACCAGCTAGAAATAACGTCGTTTTCACGGGGAACTTGTATCTATTTAACGAAGCGACTTGTTGGTTTAAATAAACTTATTTGTACGTCTTAGTACAACGTGAGGTTAGGTGTAGGGGTGGGGTTACGGGAGGGGCTTCATTATTGCTTTTTCCAATAATCGTACGCTTTTGTACAAATTCATACGAATTACGAATTACTCAAACATAAGCTTGGCTAGATGCAGGTCCACGGCTCGTCTTTATCAAGTCCCATCTCTTTCCGGTTCCTTGCCTTTGTCACACCAGCTGCTTCGTCTCTTTTGGCTTTCATAATTTAAACATGTTTACACATTTTGGTAACCGAACGTCCCCCTTCGACAGAAGTTTTCGTCTGATGCCACAAGTGATGCGCCTTTGCGGTGACAGACTCTCATTGAAATTCTGTGTTTCTTTGTCTTGTTCAATCATTTATTATTAATTCAATTATATTTCTTATTCAGACCGTGAGTGGCTCTAATCTGGGATATTATTGAGATTCTGAATTATTGAGAATACCATTAGAAATCGCTCACCTTGGGGAAAGAATTTGTCGTCTTTGTGAGTTTTATGTTCATCCATTAAAAGTTTGTCATATTTGGAGATTTGGAAGCATTTACCCGGGGTAATGAAACCTTTACGCGATCACAGTTTCGCGAAAAAAGCATTTCAGGTTTTCCGGCTATAGAGCGAAATTGGCAACCGACACTTTTGAAAGTCTCGGCTGAAGGACAAAGAACGGCGCCACGCAAAGGACGGAATTTACTTTAGGCACCCGAACGTGACTGAAAAAGTGCCCCTCCACCCCCCAGAAGAGGTAACATCCCGGGGTTTGACTGGCAGAGGCCTCAGACGGCCTGTTGCACCCTTGTCTAAGCGGATTTGGAGAATGATATCGGTTCTTTGAGTGCATTCTTGCTGACAGCCGTCTCCCCCATTCCAAAACCACTTTTGTTCTCATTTTGGCGCCCATGGCCGCTCTAAAGCCCTGGAGAAACATACTTATTTTATACCGTTCAGCCAAAATCCACATGTACAGCAAAGGAAGAATTGCACCGATGCTCAGACCTGCAGTGTGGGATTTTTCTGAAACTCGACTCTAAATGAACCCTCTTTACTTTCTTTTTCGTAATTTGGAAAATCCTTCAAACTTGCTGCTTCTGAAACAACATTTTCGTCTGGTACAGCCCACCAACCAGCTGCTCCTTTCTGGTTTGTAGCGGTAGAGTCAGTTCCCGATGGATGATCCGAACAATCCAAACCCATTATTTTCTTCAGTCTTGCCAACTCCGAAGATCATTTGACCTTCCCCTGATGTTGCGATGCATTCAGTTTCTGATTCTTGGGCGAAAAGATATTTAACAATCCGACGACCTTAAGCAAGTTTCAAAGACGAGATGTCTTACTGATATTAACAAGACGGTTTAAAATTCTTGGCACTCTCGCGTGTTTTCTCAGAGAGCGAGGTGAGATTTGGGACACTCATACTAATTTTCCCTCGCTGCAGATGAAAAGTCCGATTAGCCGGATGAAAATGAAAATATTTCTCATCGACATTAAAAGAGGAATAATTCGGAGGTTTTGATACGGGCCAATAAAGAATTAGAGCCGTGTCTGTCAGCGTGATTGATTTCAGCGTGTGCAAGAGGTCATCTTTCATTTCCAACCCAAAGAGATAAAGTTGGGAATATGACAGTCTCAATGGCGTTTCAATCAGGGATATATCTGTAACGTGTCCGTAATGGTGAAACGAATCACTGGAAGCAACACATTTGTCTCGGATGATGCGCCCCGGTGTCTTATTAATAAGGTGTCTGTATTGGAAGCCCATATTTATAATCGTCCTGCATGTGAATGATTATTTAATTCAATTCTATGCAGGTGACATTGAAGAATATAAGCAAGAACATATACCAGATTTTTGTTATTGAAGCAATATCCCGAAATGAAGGCCTGTTTAAATATGAACCAGAAAAGTAAGCTTAAGGTTTAAAGATACACTGAAAGTACTCGGCCCATCCCTGCTCCCTGTGGCTTACAGTATTTGTTAATATTAGTTCAGCTGGAGACTGCAGAACTGCAGAGAGCGCAGCCCAGCCCGCGTCCCGGAGCTCCAGCAATCCAGCGCTGCCTGTCACCACGGTGACTTCCTCCGGGCATGAAGACATGAGCTAATGGAGAAAGAGCGAGCTAACACCGTCTCAGGGGCCCAGTACACACACAGGGTGAAATAGAGGTTATGAAGCTTCTTACATTTTTAACCGTGCAACCCCTCCAACGCTGTAATTAGGCAGATAACCTGTTAGGCTCGTGCCGATGCTTTAAACCAGATAGAAGTTGGGGCATAGACAAAAGTCCAATTTTATGTTGCCTAGGCAATAAGGAAACTTCATTTAATGGGTACAAAAATGGCAAAGGAAAAGAAAAGACCTCCCCATGTGAAAAAGAAAACGATGAATATTTTAGGTTGGTCGAGAACAAAAGGGTTTGGTGAAACAGTTAGTCGCCTCATGGCCGTATCAAAGCTGAGCATTAACATATAAGGAGGTGTAAATTGCTTAGATTAATTTTCGGTTATAATGTTCGTAGTCGTTCTTTAATCAGATCATTATAAATTTTGGTAAAATGCATTTACAATGTGTATAGGGGATTGATGGGCGTGCAGAAATGCGCAGCTCTTAAAGAGAAATCAAATACAAATGTTGTCCTTATTTATAGGAACACAAAAGAAGATATTTTGAGAAATGTCTGAGTGGTTTTGTGTCCAAACAATATTTTACTTTGGTCGAGTCCAATTGGGTTTGGTGGAACATTTAGTTGCCTCATGGACGTATCAAAGCTGAGCAAGGTGATCGCTTTGGGCTTGAGTAACATGTAAGGAGGTGTAAATTGCTTAAAATAATATTCGGTTTATAATGTTTATAATCGTTCTTTAATCAGATCATTATAAATTTTGGTAAAATGCATTTAAAATATGTATAGCGGATTGATGGGCGTGCAGAAATGCTTAGCTCTTAAAGATAAAAAAAATGTTGTCTTCATTTATTGGAACACAAAAGAAGATATCTTGAGAAATGTCTGAGTGGTTTTGTGTCCATACTATATTTTATGTTGGTCGAGTACAAAATGGTTTGGTTGAACATTTAGTCGCCTCATGGCCGTATCAAAGCTGAGCAAGGTGATCGCTTTTGGCCTTATTAACAGGTAAGGTGGTGTTTCTCAAAAAAGATAACCACATGAGTGGTTTTGTGTCCATACAATGTCTGTCAATGGGGCTCAGTGTTGTTTGGTTTCCAACATGCTTCAAAATGTCTTATTTGCAGTTCTGCAGAAGAAAAAAAGTCATTCAGGTTTGAACTGACACTGGGACTAATAAATGATGTTAAACAAATATACAGTATATATTTTTTGGTCAACAATCCCTATAACTGAAAATGTTATTTTGATAAAAGTGTCTTTATTTTATTTGAAAATTCCCACACGTGTGTATCTGTAGTCGCACTGTAGCTCAGGTGAGACTGCATGCTGTAGGAATGATGACAGTCGCCGTACAGTCCCTGTCCGTGTGGTATATCTCCTGTCCTATTTCCTCAGACAGTCCACAGGAACAGCAGGACACCAGCTCTTGTGTGAGCTCTTCCTGTACCGTGAACAGCCCGAGTTAATGTGGTTTGAGCCATGTGAACTGTGTGTCCGCTTGTCTGCAGTTCTCTGGGTGTCAGCTAATGATGTGCTTTCGTCTCAGCTCGCATACGGCAACCGTAAAAAAGACAGAAACTTTCTCATGGAAATAACAAGCCCTTAACATGACCGCACAAATGTTCTTGTTACAAAGCAAAAAGTAAAGGAATAAATTGCTACAATGTCGTTTAGTTGTGTAGTAGTATTATTAATAGTAGTTATATTTGTAAATAATAGGCTAGTAGTAATAAAAGTGATAGTGTTGACTTAAATTAATTTATTTTCCTATATGATCTTATTATTATTTGAATGGACAATTTGACTTGTTTGTTGTTGAACGTTTACATTGACACCAATGCATACATTGATCAGTGCACTGTATGTACAGTAGAGGCAAATGCTTTTCCTTTATGAATCACTTAAGGTTTATGGAATATTATATTTGTAGGTTTATTGTAGTTAAAATAAAGCAGAATAATTAGGTGTTTAACTGCATCACATTTATTTAACACTGTGAACAGTTAAACATAAGGATGTTTTTTTTGTTCCGTGTGATTTCTCAAGTATGCCAAGAACTGTTGTGACACACACACACACACACGCAGTCGGTGTTTGAGTGAAACACACATTAACGTTACACATCAACAGTGTTTTAACTGATGTTTTTGCTTGTTGAGCTTTGATGATATTAAATTCATCCAAACAAAGAGAGCAAATGACTTTAATTGGTCCCATCTGGATTTCATTAATAAATAAATAATTTTGGTCTTTCTTAGAGAAAGATTGTCCATTATTTACTGATGAATGACCTTCAGTTCCAACAAATAAAAGGCAGAAATGTTTTCACAATATGAGGAAACTCTGCGTTGACATTTTGTCCATCGACGCCAGCGTCTCAATTCCAGTTGTAACCTTTTTTAAAGTATTCAAACACCGTACGTTTTCGATGGCTCCATGTTTTGCATCCCTCCAAACCAACTGGACAAAAATATACACGACATACAACTGCCTACGAATGAGATCACAGCGCTTCTCGGTCACCTCGTGAAATTTCCGGCGATGACTCGAAGCGCAAAAGCCAACAGTCAGCTACCAGAGTGGCTGTAACTTTCAGCTATTTAAAGTAACACCTGACAGCGAGTTGGAAAGTTTGCCGTCCTTGGTAGTCGCTTGGTTTCAAGGACTCGTTGTACATTAAACAGCAATGCCTGTGGGACTCTTTCTACAGCGTTCAGCGTGTGAACCTGCCTCCTCTTCGCTCCTTTAGTGTTTCTAATTAACGCTGATCACTCTTATACTTGCATACAAATACAGACTTAGATCGCTACCAAGACACGCACAAGCTGCTGCCATATGGCGCTGTCTGTCGTCCAGAAACGAGGCCAGCGGTCCTGTCTGAGTTTTCAAACTGGCCACAGATTGTTCTGCACTTTACCGCTGCCCTGATCGACTCGCTGTGTGTCACCTTTCTCCGTTTATTTTCTTCTTGAACCAAGTTACTTGTATCAGACATGTGAACTTTGCTTCTTTTTGTTGTTTGTGATGTTGTCGTTAGGGGCTGACCACGCCGGACGCGTTCTTGCCATCCATCTGCGATATTCTGTAACTGTCGGTTGACGGGGATGACGGATGGGTGTACTGTGTCGTGCTAATGACAATTTTGCTTTTAAAATTGTAGTCAAAACCCATTCGTCGGTTCATTTCTGTCATTTTTCTGTCTTTCTGCACTGGAAAAAGAAGTGAAAATGCACATATTCTGGCAGCAGGGGCATCAGAAAAATGGCATCAGAAAAATATTGCAAAACAACAGCTTTTTTATTTAATTATTATGTTTTCATGTAAATTTGCAGTCTTTCAAAAAAACTCTTGAAATTTCAGGCAGCTGGGGCGTCGGAAAAATACTGTAAAATAAATATTTTAACATAAAATTACATGTTTTTTGTGTTTTTCTTGTAAATTTGACGTCTTTTTCTGTTATTTTATGGCAGCTGAGGCTTCTGAAAAATACCGTAAAATTAATATTTCATGTAAAATTACATGTCTTCCGTGTTTTTCTTGTAAATTTGCCGTATTTTCTGGAGTTTTCTGGCAGCTGGAGCGTCTGAAAAATACCTTAATATATTTTTTTCCACGTAAAATTACATGTTTTTCGTGTTTTTCTTGTAAATTTGCAGTTTCTTTGACCTTATCACAGATAAGGAAAAACTCTGTATAAAAACAGTAAAAATCTGTGAAATGACAGTTTTAACATTATCTCTGAAACATCTGTTAACAAATAACAGTGAAGTTCTATAAAATTTCATTTTTTATAGTGTTTTTATTGTTCTGACAAGAAATGGCTCTCTAGGCCACAAAGGAGCACGTGCGAGGAAAACAAACGAACTAAATGTCAAGTGAATTTGTTTTTATGGTCAATCTCTGCATCTCAAATCCCAATTCTTCCAGAAAGGGAGTAATGCCGTCGACCGAGAGAGAAACACATGTGCCCTATTCACTATTTAACGGGACGGCGGACCACTGAGGTTTATTAATTTAATCAATGACACATGAATAGATTTGTGTCGAGCAGAAGGACAAGAACATGCGCACGAGCCGATGGCCGGTCTTTTGTGGCGCGATGAAGTAAGGTCGGTTTGGTCCACGGTTGTGAATTATTAATTGCTCTCCACAGCAAAAATGTTTGCTAAACAGCGAGGTCTTCTGCAGTTCAGTTCTTCTGCTCCACTGCTGCGGGACCCACGGGATACGACGGACGTACATTTCGGAGAGCCTGTTTATCAGCCGCAGACCGTGCTTCAGAACAGAAGCGATGCGAGATGTGAGGATGCTCTTAGCTGAGCTTGACTCTAGAAAGAAACTCTAACAAAATGACAATTGTGCTAAAACACGGGCGAGACAAATTGATCATTTTTGACATCATAACATGATTAGAGTCTAAATGTTTTTGTTAACATTTTACAATATGGTTTTATTTGTTAATGAAGTAGCTAACATGACTATATAACAGCATTTATTAATCTTAGTTCATATTCATTTCAGTATTTACTAATACATTTGTTTTTAACTCAAGAGTTATATCTGTTTACATTAGTTAGTTCATCATGACTTAACAGAAAACTATATTGTTGCAAATGCATTTACTAATGTTTACAAATGCAATCTTATTGTAAAATGTTTACATGAATGTATAAAAAATTTGACTATATTTTCTCACCCACATTTAAACCTGTCTGCTGTTTTATTTTTTGTTCTTGGGACAGTAGAGAGAATTGAGTCTTTACATTCCACCATTTTTATTACAATGACTGTTTATATTGGCCAGTTTGTCACGCACCAAAGTGACATAAAGCCCCATAAAATGCTCTATAAAAGTTGTCCAGATGATTTCTGTGTTCAATATATACTGTACATACAGTACGGCTACGGTGTACATACCACTTGCGAGATCTGCGGGGTGTTCATCAATTAAACAAAAAATAGATGATTAAAATCCTATTTTCCTTTTCATCTGCTGTACTGTCATAATGTCTTAAAAAAAAGACATACACACATGCTCCACAAGACTAATAACTGAATTTACACAAATGACCATGAAGGCTTTTATTATGGTATGTAGTTTCTTCATGATCAATGACTGTTTTGTGATCAGTTGGTTATCAATCCCTGTTCGTCCTGAGTTGTGTATCTTGCCTCCAGAAAAAATCCTTTTCTTTGCTCTCTTTTGCATGATAATGAGATTCAGTTTGTCACACCGATGACAATTAAGAGACTCATGCACAAAGTTAAACTGTAGACATGCATTAATGCTCAAGATGGCAACACGCTATATTAAGAATGAATTAAAATTAATGTCTGCAAGCTTTTTTAATCACCGAAATCATTGTTTAAATGATTTTGTCTTGTGAGAAATATTTGATGTTTCTGAAGGGCAGTGCTAAATAATATGTTTCCCACCAGACAGAATATTAACATTTTTCCATATAACAACAATTTAGTTTTTTTACATTTTGTCTATCACATTAGTTGCTGTTGTTTTTTTTGACTCATCAGTTTTCTCGCTATGACTCAACAGCATGTGTACGCAAATAGGGAGCGAGACACCCGGTTAACCCTCATTTACATCGTTCCTCAAAGTCACGCCTTTTGCTCAATAAAAAATTCGGCATTCGACTGAATCCAGGTCATGTGTAAAAATGTAAAAAATTCTGTCTTGCCTCCATGCTCCCCCCAAAACCCCCACATGCTTTAATCATGAATTGTGGGATAGCGTTCAGTGGGGGAGACGTCACCGCGCCTCTCTCCGCTAGAGTCATGTGACAGCAACTTTGATCTGCTGGAGGAACGGGTGAAAGCTCGAGGAAAAAAATTACCAATGAGAGTGAGCGAGAAAAAAGAAAACACTGCCCCAGCCAATTATCAAGAGTTATGTTTTATTCAGAACCTGAGTTGGGCACCGTGAATCTCCTGTACATTTATGGCTGAAAAAATGAAATGCCTCTTTCATACCGTCGAGTTATTTTTCATTTATACTACGCACTTTTACCATTTTATAGTGGGAGGACAAGAATGGACGCTTTAATGTAGCTTCTGTTTAGGTGCGCTCAGAAATTCGCTGCGTGCGATGCCAGAAACGATGTTAATGTAGGAGAGTATTATCAAAGCTTTACCTGAGAGCTCCTTCATCCTGTAGAGATATTGTGTATTGTGACACAGGGGCGTGGCCCGTCTCCGTCTGTCATTCACACAGTGAATGATGGAAAAGGTGAGCCCCCCGCACAAACACCCCTGCACCGGCTCTCTGCATGCGCTGACTGCTCAATACTGTAATTATGTGTATTACACCGACAGATTTCATACTTCATCTTCATTTTGTTTTTAAGAGAGCTAATGCCACATAGCAAAACAGCCGAACGTAGTATAAAACTACAGGTGTGCTTTCTGTGAGAAACTACAGTCTCTTAAGTAGATTCAGTAGATTATCCACGCAGAGAAGGACAATCAATGACGTTTTAACAATCCCAGATGTTTTCATATGCTTGACCGAAATGTGTTTTTGCAATGCGATGTCTAGACAGCAGGGTGGCCCACGGACCTATAAAATGCTGACTTGAAATATTTAAGAGATAACAATTATGTTTATGCATTTGATAGACTCACGGCGGATTGAATTATTCTTTTTTGTCAGTATGTGTGTTCTCTGGTTTGTGTTCCAACACAATGCTGTACCATTTGACATTCAAGAACAAATAAGATGGTGATAAGGTTGTATTTGTTAACATTAGTTGATATATTAGCTACCATGAACTAAAAGTGAACAGTACATCTACAGCCTTTATTCATTTGAGCATTTACACAACATTTTTTAAATCAAATGTCATGAACAATATTTAATGCACCATTTACTAACATGATCAATTATATTTGTATTAAATAACAAAGATTATTAAATGAAGTATCGCTCATTGTTCATTCACTAATAACAAATGCAACCTTACTGCAGTTTTACCAACAAGACAACATTATTTTAACAACAAGACAAAATTATTTTTTTTACATTTGTCACAACGGTGTTCATTGGCCAAGAAGAAATTAGCATCAAGCTGTGCTGATATGAACTAAATAGTCAAATAGTGTCCAATTTTCCAGCTCACACATCAGTTTATTATTTGTGTGTTGGGGGGCGAAACATCAAAATAAAAAAATGTGTAATTATTTAAAAAAGCAATTTGACTATAGTCTCTTTCAAGTGCATGCAGGAACCACAAACAAACATAGACAAAAGGCTGAACATGAAGTGTGAATGTGGGAGTTTTGTAACAGTAGCACAGAACAGAGATCATAGGTCTGACATAAAGGTGGTGCTACAACACTGCTTTCACATATGTGTGTGCGTGTGTCCTACACACACACACACTCCACACACTGGCTTCAACATGAATCCACACCCACACATTCGCTCGCTCAAAGTGTGCTGCTAATGTCTTAATGTGGGAAATATTTTGTTCATTTGCGTCAGTCTAAATGTGTCTTATTCATTAGACGCATAATTAGCATCCGTGTTTCCATCTCTATTTCGATCCTTCTCTCTCTGTCTTATACACACATGGGCGAGAGTTTCATATGGAGCATCATATGTGAGAAATGTCAGGATGTTTGGGATTGATAACATCTGTTTTTTTATTTACCATTAACCGATAAGTTGTTTAGACAAAAAAAGACATTCAGAGAATCACATGACTTAACGGACTGTGAAAGAAAACCTCCAGCAGGGATCCTTTAACTTTTGAAAGGGCTGAGGATATAGAGCGCTCGTGTGTAAACAACGAAAAAAATCCTCGTGAAAGAGCCGTGCAGGAATTCCTGCGTGATGAAGGCAACAGAATGATGAATGTGCAGTTCAGGTAGTGAGAAGATTGAGCGATCCTGTCAGCGCGCCATATGCTTACAATTTATTCCTGCAAACAGAGCGGCCGGTTGACACGAGCTCTCACAGAAGCTCCGGCTCTGTCGACTCACAGCCCCGCCGAAGCACCGTGGTCGTGAAAACACTTCTGTGTTCATCAGGCGAAATGATTCATGTTATTAAATAAACAAATATACTCTCTCATAATTAACTGGGTATGAAAAAACTTCACGGAGAAGGAAAAATTGCTCAAAAACTCAACAACAGTTTGAAGGGAAATCTGATTTATTTCACTTAAAGATTAATTATTCATTAATTATGAATTAAGATATAATTATGAATTTAGCAGAGTAATTAATAAAACCAATACGGCTGCTTTGATGTTAATCTGTAATTGGAAAACACAATTGTTATGTTCATTATTTGCCGTTTTTTTTTAAACAATGTTGATTTATCACCCTGTAAAAATCTAGTATGAAAATGGTATAAATTATGAAAATAATGATATTAACAGAACCCAGTTCCTGTACCTTTTCTCCTGCTTATCTCATCAGAAATATAATTTTTTAAAGTTGAGGAAATTTTTGACAAGCTTAGACAAACAGTGTGGTGTAATTTACGATATCTTAGAAAGTCCCATTTATATTTTCCTCCTTAAATTCCTCAAATTGAACATAAATTCACAATCCTAACCATTCCTGAAATACTCAGTGCCTTTTTGGACAGACGCTGAGTGCAGCCGACTATACTGAGCACAGAACTTCAGCAGTAGATTTGCATAAAAACGTATTGTTCTGATTGTGAAATGTGCTCCACTTAAACCTTGCTTCAACATCTCAGAGGAGGAACATTCTTCTTCATAAGAGACACAAACACCATATTGCATTAAATCTGTTCGGTGTGGGCCGATACTCCCGCTCTGTTCAGAGTTGCACGGGATGCTGAAGTGAGGGAGAAACAGCTGCGTGCTTTTGCCCTGATGTATCTGTTAGCATGTCCAATCGTGCTGAAAGCTTTAATTCTCCATGTCTTGAGGTCCATCCGTTAACACTTTTCCTGCTGTCTGTGCCAGTGAATACAGATTTACGGACGGACGGACCGGCGTTTGCTCACTGGAGGTGCTTAAATCACACCTGGACATCAGTTTCAAAAGAGTTTTCGCTCGGTTTGTCATGTTTAAGTTTGTTTGCTCTGGCTATGACACTTTAAAAGCTGTTGACCTTGTCAAGGGTCATTTCTCTGATTTGTGTAGCTTTCGTTTTATGGGTTTAAAGGTCGATTTAATATACAGTTCGTTAGTCATAGTCTTGCATGACTTTAATTTGAAGAAATCTTTTCTGTAGAAAACACAAAGGTTACAAAAAAGTTCAAAACTATCAAAGTGTAAGCTTACATACAATTAGTAAGAGACATGCACGACGCAACGCATGCATGCATTCAACAAGCCCCTATTCACCTTTAAAGGTTTTTATGTGCAGAGGGCTAAAGACGCAATGCATTCTGGGAGTTGCAACACAGCAACGTTTGATATGATAGAACTTGTACTGTCGACTGTGTAAGTGTAAATTTGGCAACATTAAAAATGATTTTATACATCTTATATATAATAAATCTACTTTCAATGTATTTTGTTTCCATTTTTAAAAGGCCTTTATGCTAAACAAAAATTTAATTGCTCTATTTACGGTATGTTCCTAAATTAAAAGTCCATTAACGTACGCAGGTAGCAGCTCCTCTGAGAAAAGCACCAGCCCTAAATAACTGCGAGATTATAATTGTGATATTAGCGCTACGTTGCCGGGAACAGACAGCATAACCATTAACCAGAACCATCTCAATTTTCCCCACGCTTGCTTTAAGAAACACTGGATTGTTCAAGCGTGAATTGTTAAAGACTGACGTTTCTTATCTAAAATCCACACAGTGGGGATGCTCCTTTTTTAAATCTCATGCCTCTTGAACGCATCTACAGTGACAGATTATGTAGCGTATAAGGAAGAGTAGAAACAGATTAAGAAATGTTCCTCACCATTTGCTACTTTTCCAAGTTGTTAACTCTCTTGTCCCCGCAGGCCAGTATGACCAGCGAAGATAAACCTCTTTACAGGCCAAACTCAATTGGTTTTTATTATCGAAGATGTGATTTTAGTTTTTAAAGAGTCCAAGAAATCCAAGACCAATCTCTCTTTTTGTCTCTCTCTTTCTTTCTCCCTCTCTCTCTACGTGTTATTGACTAAAAGAAAAAACCTTTACTCAGTTAAAACTCACTTTCTATTGTTATCCTATAGAATCTTCATGAAAATGTAATGGTTAGATGTTTTATTCTTTATTAAACTACAATTATGTCCTTCCCTCTTGAACAATTGATTTATTGAAATTAAATCTAGACGTTTGATTAAACGTTTCTATTCTATATAACATCATTTTCATACCCGAAAAAAGATAAAATATGATTTGTATTTGTGCAATTTCAACCTTGCATAGGTGAAATCTATAGCAAAATGTGAAATTTGATTGACGGCTAATATTACAGAGTAATATTAAAGGTGATTAAAAAAACGAACACTTTCTTCCTACTATTATTACAAATCTGTCAGGTATCACCGTTTTAAAGTTGTATTGCTTTAGTCGTACACTTGACACACTCACTCACAATAAACATTGAAACCCTACAGCAATGCACAGTTCCCCATACACTATTAATTACAGTGACGTTTACATTTATGCATTTGCCAGATGATTTTATCCAAAGTGACTCACATTGAATTATACTATACATTTGATTCTAATTATGTGCAATGCCTGGGATCAAACCCATGACCTTGAAGTTGCAAGCACCATGCTGTAACCACTGAGCTATAGGACAGCTATATACTATTTTTTATATTAGAGCCTTTATATCTGCCTCAACTATACAGTATATTTTCCCATGAGAAATTCCTTTTAAGAGCCGAGATATAGCCAGAAAAGTACTGTATGTGTTTGTAATAAAATAATAAAAGAACTTCAGTTATTAAAAAATGTACAAAGACTGCATTAACATCCTGACTAAATATTGACTGTTTATAAGTGTGGTAATCTACAGTAAACAGCTCAATGACCTCATCTCCATTGTTTCTGAATTAAAATGGTTTGGTAATGACAGCTAATAAAGCTTCTCATCATGTAAAACTGTCCCTTTGCTGCGCTGCCAGAAACAGGCTTCCCTGTCACTTCTCTTTTCCATCACAACCAGGAAAAAAAACCTCTTTAATTCCTCTCAAAAATGCTTTTAATGACAGCAGCATTGGATACACAGATTTGAATTTAGTATTTATTTGTAAAACGATGGTTAATGTAGTCTGTGTACATTTTTTAATAATTGAAGTTCTTTTATTATTTTATAAGAAACACATACAGTAACTTAAAATGCAAAGTTTAAGTTTCTTTGGTTTTAACACGGGTTTTAAAATACATTTCTTATGGGAAAGATGATAAAAAAAAGATAAAATGGCTCTAATATATAAATATATATATATTTTTTTATCCAAACAAACATATTATATGAATGTACTGATATGTGGTAATGTAATTTCATTTCCATGACATAAAACTATCAAGTCTTCCAACTCTTTATTTTGATATGCTTCAAAACTTTGAGCTTTGAAACTGCTCATTGAGCTGCTTGGGAGTTTCTATTGGTGTTAGCTTTACAGTGGCTTCTTTCACTTGATCATTTTATTTTATATTTAGAAAAGCCTGATTTGTCTGCTCGGTTGTGCATACGTGTGAAAATCATCATCTTGCTGTTTTTGGGCACTTAATGTCATTACAAAGAAGTGTATCGCCTCCAATTTAGATAAATGCATGCAACTTTGTGCAAATCATGGTAAAAAGTTGATATTTTCCAAGAAGCTTCACAGCTTATGTATAATCATCTTGCTTTCCATAAGGGAAGAGTACTAAAGTTGGTGATTCTTTGAATTTCAAACCTAACCCAAGTCTTTCTAGGTTGAGACTTTTTCAGTGGGTTTGATGTGTCTAAGTGGGATCCTTTAGACGTAATTCACACATTTTTGTTGTTTCTGTCACTTTCTACACCTGTTTAATGCCTGTCAGGCTAGATCAGGCAAAACCCAGAGGCAAAAAAAACCTCCAAAACTGCCTCATAAATTTGTCATTGACTTAAAAGTTTATTAAACATCATAAAACCAACAAAAACATCAGATGTCACACGACTCTACGCAAACGCTTGCATTTATGGTTTTCTAAATGAACATGCTGACCTGTAGTCCCTGTAGTCCTCTTATTACAGAAAACACACAAACACAGACACATGTTGTGATTTATATTAACACTTCGCACCTAGGCACCTGTCCATCCTCTGCTCCCGTAGCGTTTAGAAAGCCATTTATCACGGCCGGTATAGAGGTCAGCGGACGGGCCGCTCGCGAGAACTTCTCTCATCGGCGGGCTGCAATTAACACCTCGCTGTTCTCAAAGGTGCCACGGGCTGCGAGCGTAGAGCTGATGCCACTGTGGCTCTGAACCGGAGATACTGGCTCCAGTCCAGATCCTTTTTAACTGCTCTCCTAATGCTCTCAATGAAACCCGAGAGTCGAGGCAAAAATGAATTTCAGTCAGCTGGTCTATATCGCAGGAAAGAGCTTCTGGGCCAGGTCGCATTGAGCGTATGATCTCGCTCTGCACAATATTAGTCATCGCTGACATCGTCCCAGATGTCGGGAGACCACCTAGGTCTCGTGCAGGCACGTCCTGCGGTGGGCATCTGACTGAAGAATTTGCTTCTGTCGTGATGCCAAGATATTTTTCGTTAACCGTTTCAGTCGTATCTGTAAGTGCAAACCTTTTTTTTCAGTCCGTCCGCCTCACAAAGCAGGAATTTATTTCTCCATTTGGTCGAGTTCTTTGATGGAGAGTGAGAAACTAATTAAGCCACAATAAATTAATAGTGAAGGAAATTGGCATAATTTCCCTTAATCACAGAAGTCCTCCATGCGTTTGGCACATTATCAAATAATAATAAAAAAACACGAAAGGAAAAATTGTGGCCCCTTTCAAGATATAAATAAAAAATCGCAAGTCTCTACAGAGTGTGTTAATTTACTCTCACCCCGACGGCTGACCAATTGAATAGACAGTTAAATTATCTCCAGTGCCCGCTGCCCCTCTCCCTTTCATCCAAATAATTGGTCATTTGAATAAACCAGAGAGACTTCGCTAATTCACCGCCCGCTTCATCTTCATTGTGCGCCTTTCATATTCTACCTGAGTGGCTTTAGCCTCTTTTCTGGTAGATGGCAAAGTATTTAGTGCAGCTGAAGCCACGATTTTTTTTTCAAATGTTGTCAAAATAGGCCGTAATGACTCAAAATATTTCCTGTTTTATCTCACAGAGCAGGCCAAAGGCAACAACGCAGTGAACACCAATGTAAAAAAAAAATACATAAACGATAATATTCCTGTCGATAATAATACTCCCGTTATAAAATATCGTCAATAAAATGAGTTGTTTTTAATGTTGTTTTACACCCGACTTTTGGTAGTCTATTTCTGGAATTTGTCATTTGTTACCGTTTTTCGAATATACCTGATAATGATGTAAATTAAAACAGTGCATTACTGTAAAATGACATGTTTACAGTGGATGCTCACATATTCAACGGTGTAAAACGAGAAACACAAAAGCAGAGAACAAAGGGTATGCCATGAAATGTGTACTCCCTTCAAGAAATACGGCAACTAGCCTAAAGAAGAAACACAACATCTTTTGTCACCTCTCGTGAAATCTTCTTTGATTTATCTGGAGCCTAGAGCGCAGTTAGAGAAGGGAAACAGTCCAGCAAAATAGAGGAAAGAATCTTCCACTACACTTTTTTTTTGCATTTTTAGTACTCGCAGTGCAAGCCAAAGCTCTGTGTGTGGAGCTGCTTGCAGTCCACACAGAGCCCAGTGAAATGAGACTGGTCAGGTCTTAATGTAACCAACAAAAGCCGGATCAAAATCCATACAAACTCAATTAGGAATCAATTTGAGTTTGTGTCAGACAGTCTGGTGCCAACAGAGAGGCTTTTCTATTAGCTTATGCACTAGAAAAAAACTCCTTTCATTTAAATATTTCACATGGGTTGCCTAAGAGTATCTGATGCAAGGCACTTCTACCCCGCTTCCTCTGCCTGCCTCACGGGCCGACTCAAATACGAGGTATTTATAGAACAGGATGAGGACTATAATCAATTCCTTTCTTTATTTTTAAGAGTGGAGCCATTTCATCATGTTGCTACTACCATTTAAGTGATGCGGCCCCTGTCGACATGCACCTATTAAGTAGGGATAAGACTTTTCGTGACCTGCTGGAAAAGTCATAAAGAGATGCAGCCATTAGCAGAGCCGCAGTGCCAGGAGGTCGCGCCTGAGAGGGCTCCGGAGCGAGGCCTAATCCGATTGGTCGGAGCCCTGAGTGACGGCGGCGAGTCCCCCCCTCCGATAGGCTCTGCCGTGGCCCGTGAACTGATGTAACACGCCGCTCGGGCTGAGAATAAAGACGACACGCTGATGAGAGTGTTATTTTAGTTGTTAACACGTTCTTATGACTATGACGAATTGAAAGCAATCAGTAACGACGACAACAACACAACAGCCACCGAACTTTTCTCTCTTCAGATTAATGGGGCGAAAGAGCCGTGGGGAAAGCAGATAGAAACGTTAATTACGTTCTCTGTCTGATGTGTGAGTTGATTTCACATTTCTTGTTTGGGGGGTTATTTAGAAGCAGGTCTGGCAATCTATTAAAGGGATAGTTCACACAAAAAAGAAAAGGCTTTCATGATTTACTCACACTTAAACTCATGTGCTGGTTGTTTTGGTGGATAACGAAAGGAGAGGTGTTTTGAGGAATTGTTACGCAGCTCTTGCCATAGAAAGACAGTTCATACTCTAATCTCTAGAAAGCTATTTCAAGTATGTCAAAAGTCATTGTATGAGGTGGTGATTTTGTATGAATTCGAATGATGCGAATCGTACCTTCATAAAAATGATTTTTGTGTGTGTTTTTTGTATTTGTTTGTTTGAAAGAAGTCATAAATGTATACCATACAGTATGACTTGTGTAATATGAATCTTCTTAAGTCAACTTTGACTCAATAGACTCAATTTTAGGGTTTTTAGCCCTTAATCAGTTTGTGTCTAGCACATCCCTTTCACGATTTAAAAATGGTGTGAACCTCAATTTAAGGATTCATCATTTTTAATGTTGTCATTTGTTCATACAAACTCACGATTTTAAAGAGTACATAACATGAGAACATGAAAACGACATTTCATGCAGTGTGTACTGTTGACGTGTTTGAAAGTGAGCAGTCTGCCAAGTCTTAAAACCGAAGGGAAATTAATAACAAAGTTATTGGCTTGGAAAAAAAGGGAGTCGACTCTGAATCACACGAACGAGTCACTTGTCCGTTATAGTTCACAAGTCATTACAAGCTAATTTTGATTTAATTTTGTGTGCATTATCAATCTTTTTAAAAGCTTGACATTACTATGAAATTTTGTTTGACAGGAACTGTGTAGCAATTCCTATAAATAATATATGAAGGAAAATCTTGCCGTTCTTTAAAGTGGCGCGTTAGTTGTCATGTCAGCATAAGAGAGTTTGGTGCGTCACGTTCTGCAGTCGCCTGGTTTCTAATCCCTTAAACATCCAGCAGTGTGCTGACCTTTCCTTTCTCCTTAATGTCTCACCAACCTTTACGCCATTTTTCTTCCAAGATTTCTCACCTGTTACGTTTTTCCCTCATTTATTTAATGCACTCGAGCATGCAGGAGCATCTTTAAAAACGCTCACTCTTAAAGGTCTTTTGTTGTTCTGTAGCGGGCTGTAATACAATATAACTGATATCAGAAAGTGTGTGATGTTTATTGTACAGTTATGAGACAAATTATTTTAATCTAACAAGATTTAACAGTGGGCGGGGCTACATAGTGCAACGACAGAACGTTAAAATGTCCTGCTGCTTGATGGTTTTTGGTGAATGTTGAATAGGACGAACACTGAGATATATATGGATCAGATCTTTCGTATCGCTTGTGACATCACACCTTCATGAGACAATTATATTTCTACCTATAATAAATTGGCAGACGCTTTGTCCAAAGCCATACAATTTATCGCAATGTATGTGTCCTGGGAATCTAACCTGTGACCTTCGCGTAGGAAGCTCCAGGCTATACAACCTACAGAAAACCTAGGACATTTTGTTCCTTGTATGACAAGCTCAAGTTCTTTATGAAGATATGTTACTGCCACCAAGGTCATCATCATAACTCTATATGGCCTAGCTGGCCTTTAATAAATAATCACTTTGATTTTTTAAAAATAAAAACTTACTCAGTGTTTTGGTATAGCAGTTGCCGGTTATGATTTTTCCATTCTAGAGCTTCTCCACAAACATCTCCCTTAGACAACATCTACCCAAGCTTCCTGCTCGCGCTCTGACAGTGATTGTTATAGACGTCCATTTCTCATTTCTCTGTATCACAAGGTCGGGCTGTCACAGATCAGGTACTTTATCATTCGCTGACAGCCGCTTGTTACATCCGTTGAGTTATTTCAGTTTAGGAGGAGATGTGGCGCGTGCGTGTGTGCTTTACTGTAGAGTGTCATAACTGGGTTTCACCATCTGGTAGGGCGGCACTGAAGCTTGGGACGGGAGGATTTTTCAAACGGCCTGTAGAAATCACAAACTTATCATTGAATGATTAGATCTGAATAGATTGCAGCTGCAGTTAAACCTGTGGTATATTGAAGAATCCAGACTATTCTGCCTGTTCAGATAGAGCCAAAGTAGCATTACAGTAAACAAACAATTTATTAAAAACTGGCCCTCTGGAAATGTGCAATGTGCAAACTCACCTGCACGTTGTGGTACTGCATATGCTTCAGTTATCTCTCTTGTGTTACATCCTGTAAACAAGCCTTTTTTAGTATGTTTCACTTTTGCGTAATGCCATCTAATGCCTTCAGTACGTAATGCTGAAACAAAAGGATTAGTGTATTAACAACAGACAGATTAAATGTTGAGAGATCATCTTGGCTAATTATGTTAATATCAGTGTACAGAATACAGAGAGAGTCAGTATGTGGGAGTCTGCTTCAAAAGCCTGTGTTAGATCATGACAGATCGATAGAAAAACAGAGTGAGTATAATGAGATTGCATTATCAGTGAATTTGGTGAGATCAGTTTGGTGAGATCACACTGGGGGTATTATAATGCATAAAGACCCTTAATAAATGCCCGACAGAAATGACCGAGGCTGACGTGTCTTACGTTGTACACATGCACTGTACGTTGATGTAAGCATTTCTAAACGTTTCAGTGTGAGTTTGGTCAGAATATGTTAAAGAATGATGGTAATGATTTTTCTAATCTGAAAGAATGACGGTCAGATCAGAGTTTGGTCAGATCACAGTGAGTTTGGTCGGATCAGAGTGAGTTTGGTCAGATTAGAGAGAGTTTGGTCGGATCAGAGTGAGTTTAGTCGGATCAGAGTGAGTTTGGTCAGATTAAAGTGAGTTTGGTCGGATCAGAGTGAGTTTAGTCGGATCAGAGTGAGTTTAGTCGGATCAAAGTGAGTTTGGTCGGATTAGAGTGAGTTTGGTCAGATTAGAGTGAGTTTGGTCGGATTAGAGTGAGTTTGGTCGGATCAGAGTGAGTTTGGTCAGATTAGAGTGAGTTTGGTCAGATTAGAGGGAGTTTGGTCAAATCAGAGTGAGTTTGGTCAGATTAGAGTGAGTTTGGTCGGATCAGAGTGAGTTTGGTCAGATTAGAGGGAGTTTGGTCAAATCAGAGTGAGTTTGGTCAGATTAGAATGAGTTTGGTCAGATCAGAGTGAGTTTGGTCAGATTAGAGTGAGTTTGGTCAGATCAGAGTGAGTTTGGTCAGATTAGAGTGAGTTTGGTCAGATCAGAGTGAGTTTGGTCAGATCAGAGTGAGTTTGGTCAGATTAGAATGAGTTTGGTCAGATCAGAGTGAGTTTGGTCAGATTAGAGTGAGTTTGGTCAGATCAGAGTGAGTTTGGTCAGATCAGAGTGAGTTTGGTCAGATTAGAGGGAGTTTGGTCAGATCAGAGTGAGTTTGGTCAGATCAGAGTGAGTTTGGTCAGATTAGAGGGAGTTTGGTCGGACCAGAGTGAGTTTGGTCAGATTAGAGGGAGTTTGGTCAAATCAGAGTGAGTTTGGTCGGATCAGAGTGAGTTTGGTCAGATTAGAGGGAGTTTGGTCAAATCAGAGTGAGTTTGGTCAGATTAGAGTGAGTTTGGTCAGATCAGAGTGAGTTTGGTCAGATCACAGTCAGATCAGAGTGAGTTTGGTCAGATTAGAGGGAGTTTGGTCAGATTAGAGGGAGTTTTGTCAGATCAGAGTGAGTTTGGTCAGATCAGAGTGAGTTTGGTCAGATCAGAGGGAGTTTGGTCAGATTAGAGGGAGTTTTGTCAGATCAGAGATAGTTTTGTTTGGTCAGAATATGTTAAAATAAAGATCAGTTTGGTGAGCTCAGAGTGAAAATGAAAAGATCAAAACAGAGAAGGGTGCCTGAAGAAATCAGCTGAAGAGCAGTGAAAGATCAGTTGGCATATGCAGGTAGTCTTGGCACAAATAAAGAGAGATCAGCATGCATATGGGGAGATTAGTGTTAGTAATTATAAGAAAATTGCATGCAACCATCAGTCTGAGAATACAAAGATCAGTGTGGGTGTGGAAGAATCAATTCACACTGCTGCTAATCGGTTTCCTGATTCCTGAATCGTAGCTGCATATTGATCATGTCTTCAGCACTCTGGGACAGAATGTTGTATGCGAGACTTTGATTACTTTCAATAGACCATATGGCATTGCTTACACTGCTCCAAAGAACAGCCACTACTCCACGAGAGAGATAAAGAATCATAATACACTTAATTTGAAAGGTCCTTCAAGAGTTGTCAAGCGTGCACATAATTACGCTCATCGTGCGATTCCAGAAAATTATTTTTAATGAACAAGTCTTGAAATCAGGGCAATAATCCGTCACTTAATGCCCAAACGTTCGTAGAGCCGATTGCAAAATATGCGAGGCGCGATGGTGAATGAGAGCTAGAGAGAGCCGTGGATGAAATGCTTCCGAGCTGAGTGATGGTAAGGAAATGCAGCCGGGCTCCAGGGACCCTCTGCAAGACTTCATGATGGTTCGGGCTCCCAGTCACCTGAGCTCGGCTTCTGTCTGATACTAGAGAACTTTGCTGACAAGCAGTCACTCAGAGGTGCAACCAAGCCTTTCAACAGCTGCCCGACGGCAAACCATAGAGAGAATAATCAGCCCGAAAGGGCCCCGATGCTTTTGTCAATAGAGCAATTATTGTAACTCAATACGGACGTGAGTTTAATAAAGGCTTCATTGCTAATTGTGGCTGGCTGAAGTTTTCTGGAAAAGAACGAGGGAAACGGCTTTCATAGGATTTCTGAAAAATTAGTTAAATCATTTGCGGGCTTTCTGCTTCCTGGCATGTATAGGGGAGCCGTTACTGACAGCAATGAAAATCCTCTGAAATATGTAGAGTGTCAAAGGAGTGACATTTTTTGGCACCTGGCTTCACGTACAGCAGTTTCACATATCTGCAATATGACATTCTTTGGAAATACTATAGCAATGGTGCTCTACGTCAAAGACACGGGCGAATCTGTGAGAGCAAATTTATTCTGCGGACGCTCGGGCGAGAGGGAATAACAATATGTTCCCTCAGATTTCTTTTATTAACGTTGATAGCATTTCAGATTTCTATGAAACCCTGAAAAACCACCAGCGCAGCAATAGGTTTACCGTTAGACGACGGTTCGGGCGAAACTGCGGGACTGGAGAGTGATGAGATTGGTTGTGTCGTCTGCCGCGTCCATTTCCTGACTTCGTTACCAATTCTAAACTAATTTATTCCCAGTAAAATAACTGCTGACTTCGTGTGCTATTGAAACTCGTTTTTTCATTTACCTTATGCACAAACGATTCTGCGTAGGCTTCCGTTTTAAGGGTTGTCTAACATCAAAATCTGTACTATGAAACTATGATACAACCAAACACAATTCCAAACACGAAACCACAATTCCCCCCAAGTAAACAAACTAGAAAATAGCTTCTTACTAAATTCAAGCCAAATGCAGCAAAATTACGGAATTTAAGGTCACATCGAGTGCATTTCTGAGTGATAAAATATACAGTCTGTCACGCTGAATGAGAAGTGAATGCATACTGTTTTTCGGTACTGTGTAATGGGCTAACAAAGTTTGACTGGGACTCGGGCTCAGACGTGATTGGAGGATTCTTTCTGTGGCGAAAAGAAGTCTGCCACCTCACAGCACTGTTTGGGATTTTATTGACAGGGATGTCTCTCGCTCTTTCAGGCTATTGTATCGCCAAAGACACTCTGCAGTGGTAAATTAACATTAAAATCAACCCCAGCGAGGCCAGACTCCACAGTGCACTCGGCTCTTCCAATAATCCAATATATTCCAATGGAGTCGCTCGGCAGCTGTGAAGTCCAAGCAGCGGGGATGTCTTTCATAGAAGAAATGAAGGTCTGTGTGATTTGGAGCTTTGAGGCGTACAGAGGTCATACTCTTTTGCTGAAGTTATATCCTCTGGCTGTGTGTACAACTGTCCTCTGGTAGGTGGCAAATCTTCAAATGAGTCAAATGCCACGGAGCCTTCTCACCGCAAATGTTTTTTCTCTTTGTTAACGGTTTAAATAAATCTCTGCTCTGGTTTCCAGACAACCGAAGGACGGCGGTTTCAGTTCTCGCTCATATATGGTGACACAGTGCACATCGTTTTTATGCGGACGGACATTTTATGTGTTCTTTTGTTGTAATCGTAACGGCACTTTCAGGGCTGAAATATAATGATATTCCAAGCATTTGGACAAAATTTTAATACATTTAAACTTTGATGCATAGCTTGTTCAGCACTGTTTGTGTTAAAGATATGAATTATATCTCAAATTGTGGGGCTTGTTGAGAAGAGGTGTGCTATTACTCTTCTAAGCAAACAGTTTTATGATTTTTGCCTGCTGGGCAAAGAAATCTCATAGACTTACATTGTGAAGGGACCCATATCTGGAGACCGTAATAGCTTAGAGACTTGGGGTGTGCCTTGTTGCCTTGACCAATAAGCAACCAACCAGAACACCCTAGCAACTGCATAGCAACACCCTGGTAACCAGTCATTCTCCATCAGCAAGTATCACACATAATAAATGTCTTTAAAATCATTTGACCTCAACCACTTAAAGGTATAGTTCACCCAAAATTGTAATTCTGTCATCATTTACTCACTCTCAAATTGTTCCAAATCTTTAGAAATTACTTTGTTGCAATTTTAAGTTCGGGGATATCATTGATAAACATAGTAGGAACAATTTAAATGGAAGTCTAAGGTGCCACAGAAATGTTTGCTTTCCTACATTCTTCAAAATATCTCATTTTGTGTTCAATAGAACAAAAATAACATACATACATTTTTTTTTTGCTAAGGTAGTGAATGATGTCCGAGACCTGAAAATTGCCTACTTTTTCCAAATAATCTTTCTTTGTGTTCTGCAAAACATTAAGATTTGCAACAACTTTTTGGCGGTGTAAATGATGACCGAATATTCACTTTTGGGTGAACTTTCCCTTCAACATAAAGACTTTTTTTTCCTTGGAAATTTCAGCTTTTGTTAACTTGTGGAAGTGGTAAATGTATTGATTGTCCCTATTTTGAACTAAAAATTATTACATTTGAAAGAGCTGCGGTCTTTGTCATATTAAAGTTATTATCAGCATCTCTTTCTTGCTTTAACTGTGTTTGGGTTTATGCATTTTCCATTCTATTACCTGAAACTATCGCTATTGTTTTGTACCTCTGCATGCAATGATAGTTCCGTAATGAAATGCGAATGTAGTTAAATGTATTGTATTGAAACTCTAATACATTCAATATTTCAAGTCTAATACAAACAGCCACAAAGAAAGCAGCTTACACTTGATTCAAACCAGACTGCATTTGCATGACCTTGGGTAAACCAAACCTAACCAGACTCCCAAAAAAATCATTCAAATTCAGTCAAATTCACTAAAACAGTTCATCCCTAAAATATAGAGTGTTTAAATAAATTGTATGAAAATCAAAGATACCCACCAAAACATTGACTCCCATACAGCAATATTGATCTTACAGAGTTAGGTCTTTTATCTGAAGCAATTTTGAACAATATCCTGACCATCCGGTTGTCCGTCACAGAACACTGTTATTTGAATAAGTACTTTTAAATCAACTGTATTAGTGGACGTAAATAGGAAATTAAATTCACTGTCCCACGAGCTTCATGGGGTTACGCTGTTGTTAGGGAGTTAAGATGAGTTTAAACATTCATTTCATCCCATTTATGCATAACTGAGCACTCAAGGAATACATTTAGAACAATAATGTTTTATGGAAATAAGCTGTATGTGTTCAAAAAGTTTTATAATTATCATCTTTTATATGAGAAGTTCTCTTTAAATGAATGGAATTAATCAAGAGTACACAGCTGGACTGGGGATTGCGCATTTACAATTATGTATGATTATAAAACATTTTCCATCTTCTCTCAATTAAACATTCAGGCAATTATTTCTGAAGATTATTGACCTCTGAGGAGACCTATAGTGTCACATTCGCATTTGACGACTAGCTTTCTTGTACTGGTCTCATGTTCATTTACAACAAAAGAACTGACCATGTTAACAAACAGGACATATCACAGAGATTTATTTTAATTTTAAATATGTATTTAGTTTGTTTATTAATTAATAAAGTATATGTATAAGTATGCCTAATTAAGAATACGTATTTAAGAATACCTACACTGACATTAAATTACAATGACCGTAATAACAGTTGCTAAACCATTCAGAACTAGTTAGATTTGTTTCACAGAAATTTATTTTAGCAGATTCAGACCAAAAGCAAATAAGTATATTATTAAATAAATTAAGCTCATTTAGAGTTTCTATTGCATGGTTCTGGGACATTCCGGTCTATATTAATTCTAAAGATGAAATCTCGATTGTATAAACTTCAGATAATTATACAGCTTGGATAAGACACAAAGTCACTCCCAGCTTCCTAATGGGTTAGGGACAACGTTATTGCAGAATGTGGTTTTTGGCCTCTTGTGTAAATAGTATGAATTGGAGTCTCCGAGGTCATCGTACAGCAGTTGTATATGCTAATGTCTGGGCTATATTAATCTTAACTAGCGGACCTCAGAGAAGGGCCGAGCTGGATGTGCCTTTACACCACATCTGTTTCTACTTGCCTGTGGACGTCTTCGCATGAAGCCTTCCAGTTCAGACGTAACACTGACTTTAAATTACAGTGACCTTAATAACAGTTGCTAAACCATTCAGCACTAGTTAGATTTGTTTCACAGATATTTATTTTAGCAGATATCGTGTTCCTGAGCGAGAGAGAGTGGGTTTGAGAGCAATACAAAATCCCAGTGTAATATATTGACGAAGCGGTTGAAGGTTGTCTTAGCGTTACACGTGGGAGACTGACATTTGTTTGTATAAGACGTCCTCTTTACAGGTCAGTTATTTGACATTTGTGTAATCCAGAAAGCTATGTGCTCATAAAGGAAGTAGAATGTGAACTTCTTTTGAGGCCTGAGAGGTTCTTTTACTGTCTCTCCTGAGTAAACAATGAAATTAGGAATGACGATGAGATGTTCGGGGGTGAGGACTAGCAGTCTGAATGGATTGGACTGCTTTATTAAAAATATTTTTCTGCACTATTTTTTCTCATTTTTGGTTTTATCTTTTTTAAGTTTCTACTAAATATAGTTAATGTCTCCATTTGTGTCTGAGGGATAAAAATAGAAAAAAAATTAATTGTTGCGATTTTTCTTTTCTTTCATACAGTTTAATATTTTCATGTTTAAACATATTTTCCTCAACATGTAAAAAATGTGCAATTTAAAATGAAAAGCAAATAAAAGAGACAACAACACACGACACAGTGACCTAACACAAGCATATCTGTATATTTTTTATTGAGTGTAAAATAAATAAATGGATTTGAAATTGCTCTTTTTCTGCAGTAATAAAATATTGAGAATAGAGAAAAATACGAAAACAAATAAATGTAAAAAAATGAATCGTCTACTAATAAATATCTAAAGACATTCCATAGACTTCTATTTTTTATACAAAGCTTATGAATACTATAACCAAACCCTTTTGGTATTGTTAAGGATTGAGACCTTTTAGAAAACAGTTAAACAGTTTTTCCAAAAAGGAAAATTCTATCATTGTTACTCACTTTCGAGTCCGTGTACATCTGTGCAAATTTCTTTGTTCTGATGAACACATAGAAAGATATTTGGAAGAATGCTTGTAACAGTTCTTGCCACCATTGACTGCATGGTAGAGTATGGTAGTAAAAAATGTCCCAGAACTGTTTGCTGTCCTACATTCTTCTGAATGTTTTCTTTTGTATTCAACTGAACAAAAAAATGTATGCATATTTGGATCACCTCGAAGGAGAGAAATGAGGACAGATTTTTTTTTTTTTTGGGTGAAGTATCCCTTTAAAAAAAAGGAGGAATTAATGCTAAAATAATTGCTAAAGTTTAGGAGAAGGTGAACTGTCGACACATGACGTCCTGTGAGCAGAGAGAAGTTGCTCTCTGCCGGTGCTCAGAATGTGAAATGAAGCACAATACTTAGTGTGACTGACAGCCACATTTACACCAGCAGCCCCTCATGTTTACTGCAATAAAATCAGTCCCAGGATGAAAAATCTACTTCCCATATACAAAAATGTATGAACCATAGATTACAAAAACATGGAAATGTTTTGGAAGAAATGAAAAAGCACACACATACAGACCAATGTAAATAAAACATGACAATATGTGTTGGTTGTTTTTATTTTTTCTTGGGAATGTTTTTATTTATTTATTTTTTGCCGAGATTTTTTATTTGCCCCAGCAATGTCAGAAAAACCAGGACCACATCCAGATAATAATGATTAGAATATTGTTACACAGCTTATACCTGCACACTAATCCTTATTTGTGCTACAATCCTCTATGATGTAGAACGCAACTTAAATCAACCTGATTTCATTCTGAACCGATGAAATGTTGTTTTCATTATGTCAATCCTATTAGAAAACATCACAGTTCTGCTCAAATCATACTGATGCAAAATTGAAAAATTGTATGTCAGAAGAACAGATGATCTTTATTACTTGTTTACTGTACACAGAGGGATAACTTTTTTGTTCCGTTTAAAATTATTATTTGTTATTATAATTTGTATAAGTAGTAGTAGTAGTAATAGTAGTAGTGGTGGAGGTAGTAGGAGTATTGTTGTTGTTGTTTGCAGCAAGACAGGAGAAGCTATTTCAATAGATTTTTGTAGTCTATTGATTCCTTTAAACTGCACGTTCGTTTTCCTTATTTTTAAAGGTTGTTTTTAGGTGATTTACATCGCAAAACATGTAATATTAAAAGCAAAGCCCAAGCATTTAGTTTTCTTTTGTGGAGACACTACACTATAGTCTAATTAGATTAAAGCGGTGGTTTGTAACAGAAACTGTGTGCTTCTTGTGCGTGCATGCGCTCCAGCTCCATTGACTGCAAGAATGCAACACACATGTGGTTTTACTTTGGCAAAACTAATGCATAAACATCAGAAAAATATCAGGATGACCTTTACCACATCTGTTTTCTCTTTTGTTCCCCAAAATGGATCTATTACTATGTAAAGTTATGCGTATGAAAATATAAGTGCGCGCTGTTACGCGGTAAGCTTCACCTGCTCCATGAGTGAACTGGAGAAATGTGCCCTTCTGTATTTGACTGAAATATCTCTGGAAGGCTTTATTAAAGCCAGGTGTGGAGTGGAGGGTTTTCGCGTGTTTTATTTTCTCCCGATCATATCCGAGGGAAAGTCCAACTGCGCGTTTCTCCTTCAGCTCATCCCTTTACTGTACGTTGCGTTCAGGGTCATGCGCGTTCATTCATTGAAGATTGCTCGTATATGTGCCTTTTGTTCGGAGGATTATAGGCACGGTTGCAGCAGTCACTCTTTCTGGTCGAGGCCAAGTTGAGGAGTAAAAGAAAATCTGCGCTTCTCTGCCTTTTCTTTTTGATGCGAGCTTGTATTACAGTGAGCAGATATCTGCAGTCATTGGCTGAGAGGCCGGCCTGCCCACAGCATGAGGGATTGACTCTGTCTTCACTCCGTCCCAATAAGGGCCATGTAGCAGTTCAAATCCAATGGAAAATGGCCAAAAGTGGTATACACTAAATAAATAATCCGACTTAAAGCTCTGCGTAATCGTCTTCCGCAACAGCCTTTGCTTAGGTCGGACTGATGATAATATGTTTACGTGATTATTTTCTCCGTTACTCCGGATCCGTTTAATCCACAGCTCCGGCTCCGGGTTTTCCGCGCAGCCGCTTTCTCGTAGCTCAGCTCAGCGCGCACGGAGCCGCGGGCCGCTCTCTCTCCGGCTGGAGCGGAACTCAGCAAACCCAGCGTAGACGCGCACGGGACTGAGATAAATCAAGAGGACTGCATTTGTGCGTTTGTTCTTTCTTGCTTTGTTTTCGCTTGTTTTTTTTTACCCAGCTGCCTTGCGCACAGGCCGCGTCTCCTCTTTCTCCTCCAGCAGGACGGACGGACTCTCTCTCTCTATCCCCGCATCCCTTCATCCCGGCGCGGTGGAGAGCAGAAGTGCGCGCTCGTCTGCGGGAATGTGACCGCTCGCTCTCAGATAAAGGCTCAGACGCGTCCCGTATGAGCGGAGCATGTGTGCGGCGTGCGCCGAGACGCGCTGTTCCCGAGCTTCTTCTCTTTAAAGTTTTCATCAGATATTTGTTCAACCTTTATCCGTTCATTTACAAAAGGTAAGATGCTTTCTGTTGTTAACGATCATAACGCGCGTTTATTCTTCTAAATCCTGTTGCTCTGAAGCGGGTGATTTATTAAGTCTAGGATGGTTACGCTCAAACTTTTTCACGCGTAAGATTAACGAGTGATAAATTACGAGAGTCATGTCATTCCGTGCATGTTTGTAAAATGATATTACAGATAGACTGCAGAAACTGCGCGTGTGTATTTCTTTAAATATTCTCATTTTTATATTGATGCATTTCTTTCACGCATGAATGAAATTGTTCGTTCGGGCATTTCCCTTCGATTTTCCCAGTCAGAAAAGTATTAGAAGAGTTAGATTTCAGCTAAATGAGTCCTAAAGAACAAAACGGCTCTGTTCAGAGTAATTAAAATGATGGAAAGGGGGACCATGGCTAATTGAGAAATGGTTAATCAAAACACAACCAGATGTGGATTGATTTGGTCGGCTGCCATTTCTCTCTTTGTCTTGCACTCTTTCTCTCTCTCCTTCTCTCTCAGAATGGAAACTATTAGTCTGGGAAGGGGGGGATCTGGGGGTCTTCAAATAAATCCCATCGAGATATTTCATTCCATTGGAAATTCTTTAAAGGTGTCGTTGAAGTCTGCACACTTGAATTTATTGTCAGTGCCTTTTGCTACTTATAACAAGTGTGCGGTGACCTACATCAACTGTTGAACTCACTAAAGCTTGACTTGGGCTGTTAAATTGAGGTCTTGTGTCTATAATTAAAAGCAATTTCGGTCTCCTTTTGCTCGTTTTTAACTCCTCAGGATGATTAATGTGAAAAGAATGGCTCAGGGTGCACAGCATTGATGGAGAGCTAACTGGGGAAGCGAAAGAACCCAGCGCTGTTAAAATTGTCTGAACTTGACTTTTTCCAAATCTAATGATGGACACTTGCGAGCAGTCGCTGTAAAATTAGATCCTTTAACCCCACATTCATAATTAATCCGCGCCCGGGCCTCCAGTGCCAACACAGAGACAAACGCAATCCGGTCTGTGGCACTTCTTTGCCCGAACACAGTCTGATCTGCTCTGGAACAAGCATCACGCTGGAGTGTAAAGAAATCGAGCTTGCTTTACATGCACTGCAAGTTATGTTGTAATTACATATGTGTAATCATGTAATTAGCGTGTAATTACGTGTGACAATGATAATTACCCTTTTTCATTGTTATTACTGTAGTAATGAACTATAATAGCATGCAAATTTTTTAAAGGACGCTTGTAATATAAAGTGTTGCCAAAACATTGCACAAGTCATGCTTGTTTTTAGATCAGTGTCGCTGTGGCACGTTAAAAAAGGGTCAGTCAGTGTGTGTGTGTGTTCGGTGTTGTTTGAAATGTGGTGCATGACGTGAGAGAGCCCAAAAGAAAACACACCGAGTTGCCTGAATGAAAATCGTGCTTGATTTCGGGACGGTGTGGAGCTAAAGGCGCTGCTGATATCAACGGGAATTGGAGTGTTTTGTAAGTGTGAATTTATAATCATGTCTAGCGTAACATATTTTGATAAAAAAACTGAAATAGAATCATGGCTTTAAAAATACAATTGTGCACTTTTTATTGTGTAAACCTACAAAATATAGAAGGTAACACGTATGGTTTTGTAGGGAGTAACAATATCTCATATTAAAGAGTTTTCGCATGCACATGTGAGGTTTACAACATATGGCGTGTGGTTTACGGTCTGCTTTGGTACATGTCACTGTCCGTGCTTTAAATAGACACTCTCCAACCCAATTTTTTTTTTGATTTAGTATAAGTGTGAATGAACTGTGTTTGAAGCCGTGCCATTAGCATTTCAAAGTGGCGTGAGCTCTATCTGAGCCCTGTGCTCTATTAGCTTCAGTGCAGGCCCTGAGATCAGGAGGGGTGAGAGGGGACCGGGGCTTGTACTTCATTTCTCTCCGTCTTTGTGTTTGTGTGTGAAAACACTATCTCATCCCTTTCATTTTAAAGGCATATTTTCCTTGGCTTTGTTTCTTTCTGGCTCATCTCCTCCTGCATCCGAGAAATGAAAACACGAGCGAGATTATGAGATCCACCAGAGAACTTGCTTAGGTATTTTCAGTCTGGGGGAAAAATTGTATTTTTTCTGCATTCGCGGAAACGTGGAGATGAAAGAAACCCGTAAATTGTGCATGCGAGTGTTTGGTGTTGTGTTTGTGAGAGTTTGTCTGTTGTAAACCCCGAATTTAGACATTTTGCACATTGAATATTCATATTTCGCTTAGTCTAGAAATGATCTACTAAATCATTTTTGGATTGGTTTGAAATTTTTGTGTAAATGTCAAAAATTTTTGTGGTTTTAAGATTCATTTAGGGTTTTGGACTACTCTTTGTCGTCTGCCTTTGTTTTCTGTTGATGGGGATATATATTGGCTTTTGTTCTCAGAAAACCATATTAAGAATATTTTTGTATTTTGAAAATGTGATTTGTGGCCCTGAACTCAGATTTAACGTTATCACCATATGGCGATTACAAGAGACATGTGGAGAGCATTTCACGTTCTGCGTACAGTAATGTGTAAAATACGAGCAATATTTCACCTGCCACAAAGACAGAGAGACCTTAAATCACACTACAGTCCTAAAACATTAACAAGGCAAAGCTTTAAAAAGAACTTTTGTCGGACGACGAGTGTGTTGTTTTTCTGTGCGTGTGTGTTATGCCATCAACCGGCTATTGTTCTCTGAACATCAGAGCGTTAGAATCTCATAATTGGACATAGTGATCACCAGATCCATCAATCTGTGTCTGTAAACTGCCCCGTCATTTCCAGCTATGCTTTGGAGAACTTAAATAACAAAATCTCGTATGCTCTTTGATGTTTAAAGGTGGTCAGTTCAGCACGCACGTGTTATTCAGTACACAAGGCATCGCCGTTCCTTTAAAATGAGTGTGCTGGATAATTGGCCCTATGCTGCGGTTACCAAGCGAACAAAATAAAACTACTTTCAGTCGTGTCAGAATCTCAAATCAGATTGTTTCTGTCCCTGTTTTTGATTCCGTTGTGTTTACAGAGTGTCGTGCTGGGCTGATAAACGCTCGGCAATTTGCGGGAGAATAAACAGCCCTGTAACACGTGGAGTTTTATGTAAAGTGCTCACACCGCCTTTGGTGGGTCAAATACCTTTGCGTTTTACGGTGGGTTTTATTTTACGATCGGTAATCAGCAGAAAGCAGGACGCCTTCTCTGCCATTTTGTCAGGCGTTTGTTTCTGCTGGCGAAAGGTTGGTGTGACAGTGGGACGGCAGAGACTTTATACACAGGCTGCCATTTTAATCAGCTACAGGCGGTGGGCAGCGCTGCACACAACACATCGACACACACACACACAATCACTTTCTGTTATTTTTACATCTCTTCACTTCTAAACAAACAAACAAGAAGGTTATTTTTTTTTACAGTCCACCAATTCAAATAATATTTACAATATTATCTCAAAATATGACATTCAGTCATTTCAAGGTACAAATAATACAAATAATCTTTATTTTAATTGTTTATTTATGGTATTATTAGCTGGCATTGTAGTTAGCTGACTTTGTGTTCATAAAAGATAATTGTGGGTTACATTTATTTAGCATTTATCGATGCATGCTTGTTTTTACTGAAATGTAAATGAAGTCAGCAGAGCGATTTTATTTTCCTGTTCAGAACCGCACACACTTTTCGTTCTTTGTACTCGCAGGGGGCATGACTTAGTTATCCCAGGATACATTGCTATTTAGAAAAAATAGAAAAAATCAATTTCTCCATCACAGAGGAGAATGTAGGGACCCAGGTAAACAGTATCTGTGTACACACACACAGAGGGAGAGAGAGTCGTCTGGATGCAGAAGGGTTGTGTCTCGGCTGGCTTACAGGGGGACGCTTGAAAGGCCCATTTTCAAGCAGACACACCTGTTATTTGTGGACGCTGGAGAGAGATATTCAGTGGCTACAGTGTCATTTTCTCTTTCTGTAACTCAGCTGTGAGAAATTCCGGAAATGTCAAAAATTAGGAACACACACACTTTGGAAGGTTTTTATTTTATTTTATTTTTTTACTTATTTTTTTTATGCAATTAATAGAAACGATGTATTATTATTAATAATAAACGCAATCATTAAAACATTCCTTATATTTATATATGTATATTTAAACACAAGATAATTTCACATAAGAAGAGTTTTTTCCAAAATGAGAATTTGTTTTAAACCATGATTTTTTACTGTGCATTCCCATTAATATCAAACAAACTGCAGTTGGTTTGTTTTGATTTAATGACAAAAATATACAGCTAACTAACACAATAAAAACATGATGACATAAAAAAACATGATTTAAAAAAATATTTAAACGGAGTTATCTCATTTGGAAACAAGCTCTTCATTTACTACCCCCTATATTTTACATATTTAAAAAATAATATACATTAGTATATATGCTGTATTTTTCCCCCTGTATTTAAATTTAAATCCAAGAGTCTTCAAATTGAAATAACACAAATGGAAATATAGGAATTATGTAGTTTAAAACAAGTTAAACAAAAGTAAATTCAATTTACATTGCCTGCTGTGCACACTCTGGACAATCTCTAAACCAATTTCCGAAATTCATGCCCAGGCACAACTTAAGTTATATGTGTTAGCATTTCATTTGAAAAGTTTATACGATCATAAACATAAAATCAGTCAAGTAAGTGACTGGTGTACTCATTCCTGTCTCAAAAAAGACAAAAATAAGTAATTTCCTGCAGACTCCGCTAATCCTCAGAAAACAAATCTAATCTAATCTGGAGTTAAACAGGAAGTGGTATGTTTGAAACATTTTGAGGTCAGATGTTAGACTGATCATGTGCAGTTCATGTGGTAGTTTATCAAAGCAGTTGCAGTTTGTAATCAGGAGCTTTGTGTTTGTGAATCACCTGACTTCCTGTTGTAGATAACACCTCTTAAAATGATCTCTCCATGTGTTCAACTGGACCAGGTGCTGAATCAGCACATACGCTGATTTAAAATCAATATGTCAACCCCGTAACATCAAAAGACTTGATTGTTTAATGAAAGAATATGAAAGAATTCATTTTGAAAAGGAGATGTTTGGTGGTTGTACATAGAGAGAGGCCTGTGGGTGTTCGAGCAGAATATTTAGTTATATAACAGTAGAAACTAAAGAAGTTACCTAAAGAAGCTGTTGCTACCTAATGTCGCAACCCTTAAAGGGAAAGTAAAGCCCAAAATAAAAATCATCAGTTATTCACTCGTATGTGATTATTTCTTCTGTGGAAGATATTGTGAGAAATGTTTTAGTGGTTTTGTGTCCAAACAATAGAAGTCAATGGGGGTCAGTGTTGCTCGGTCACAAACGTTTTTCAAAATATCTTCTTTTATGTTCTGAGGAAAAAAAATACATTTGTAGAGGTTTAGATTGACATATGGATGAAAGAGTTTTGGGGTGAACTATCTAAATCTGTGTTTTTTTTATAAATTGTGAAAACTCACAACAAAATGTGCAAGCTTGCAAGATCATATGATGGAACCAATATGTAAATGTTTGTCTGTGTTTATAATAACAGTGTTTTTATACCTATTTAAGATGAATCTGGTGACAATAGAGCATGTTTTGGATCTGAAAACTAAAGAGACCACAGGATTCTTCTGTGGTTGACTTGATGCTGACCGCCGAGGGCTGATCTTTGACCTTTTCTTTCCTACTCTTGTACTGATTAAACTGAGGATTTCAAACAGGATACTGTTCATAGATCAGCACTACGGCGTTCTTCCACATCACACTCTTCATTAGACCTAGATCAATGCTGGTACTGCACTGCATTCATCTCAATTCAGATTTGGAGTTAGGCGTGAGGCCTTTGACACGCCGTTTGCTTAGGTCAGCGCTGCGCACCGATTGGATAATCAGTCTGCGACTGACACCTGACAGCTCCGCCCCCACGGCCGTGTTTCGCAAGATGACGCGTAATGAACGAGGAATTTAATTCAGACGAACAGCGAGGTTGCAGAGCCGAGTTAATTACTTTAAGGTGCCGTCATTAGTCTTTCCTCTAGTGCTGATGTGCTCAATCCAAACAGCCTTCAAGTGTCTCTGACAACGCGCGCCTGACCGCTCGCCTCAAATCCGGCTTGTCAGCCACAAGGTGTTGTGTGTGCCCATTTAACCCAATGCATCAACCGTGGAGGGCTGAGAAATGACAGCTGTAATATTAACTGCCCGAACAAACCAGATTTATGCGTATAAATCCTTATTTTTCTGCCACGGCTTACGTATCAGCGTGGGAGTCCGGGGATAGATCGTTCGGGGCAAATCTCCTGCCGAATGCGATTTTCATCCTACCTGCAATCTGAGGTGCGCGTGACACCTCATTCCTCGCAGTGAAGAAAGAAACAGCAATTTACTTCATTCGCTTCTTTAATATGTGCTTCTGCTCTCACGGTAAAAGATTTTTCAGTGTACGTTATTACGAGGAAAAAACTCATCTTTCATCAAACTCGGATACCTAAAATACGCGGATTCCCCTCGGCTATTGGTTATTGAGTTGCAAACGCAGCCGTATGTTGACATTAACAAATTAGCGCTACTGGAGCCGTTACCTTTGAGGGAATATGGAGAACATGTTTTAAGCAAGATAAATAGAGCATTGAGTTGAGATTTGGTCTTGTTTGAAGTGTGATGCCTTACAGAAATGAATGAGATCGGTGCATGATCCAGCCGTAGGTGACGAGCAGACGTGTAGTCCCTCTGACTGTAAAGCGAAGGGTCAATCGACTGATGACATAAGCCGAGTTCTCAAAGCATCACGCTGGCTATAATGACCAGGATACATATCCAGTCCGAACTGCTTCGGGAAGGACCACAGGTCTCTGCATGATACATGCGCCGCACGACGAGTCAAGCCGGATAGTTGCAACAAAAGCAATGAGATGGAGATTTATTTGATACGCACAATTTTTGCATGATCATTTTGCATAACACTAAAGATCCCATTCGTGTTAAAATCCTGACAATTGTTACTAATGAATCACATTTTATCCAAAGGAGAGTTTCAGCCACATGGCGGTTTTGATATCTTTGGTTTGTGGCACCTGCTGAAATGACTCTGATCGCCAAAAAACTGTTAAGTGTCAAACACTTCCCAATGGCATTTGCATAACTCGCACATGTCTGGTGTGAATTTCGCCACTGTTAACACAAACAGTGGTAAGGTGGCTCGTCTAGCGCCACGCGCCGGAGCCAGGAGAGCTTTGAAACTCGCCACAGACCTCACTGGATTTCTGCTCAAATGTATTCATTAGATTTGCGATTTGATACACAAAATCACCCAGAAACCTTCAAATCTACATCATAACCCTAGTGAGTCACACAGATTTGTTTAAAATGATTTTTGTCGTGTGAGATATTTGAAAGAGTCGAAGTGAATGGGGACCGAAGCTGTCGGTCATTTAACATCCCATTTTGTTGCCACACACAAAAGTCACACAATTGAAACAACAAAGTTGTTAAAGAGGAAATAAAGACAATCCCTTTAACAAAATGATTTGATCATATACGAAAAAGGGAAGGGAAAGTGACAGAATCAAATCTATCTAAGCAAAATATATGGCTCTCTGTTGGCTCTATAATTAAAAGGCATATTTCTAACCGCTATTGGCTCCTGTGATGGACGGCGATGCTTTATCTCCATTCTCTGAGTCTTTTTGACACGCATTACTCTCCAAGCGGAGCGTTATGAGCCCGGGGGCTAAATAGCCCTCCCAGCCGAGTGCCCCCCCGCAACACGGCCGCGGCTCCAGCCGTCTTCTTTGTTGTGTCCTGATAAGATCTGCTCACTGTTTGCTTCACCAACCTCCAGCGGTGTGTCTGGTTACTTCACTGCAATTAGGAGAAGAGAAAACATGCCCGGCCGAAGCACAGACGCATCTTTTGTGTGTGCGCGAGTGGGTGCATGGATTTTCATTCACAGACTTTAATGCGATTCATACATTGTGTCTCAGAATACATACGGAAAGCAGAACCCTTTTGTTGCGCGGTTGTTTCTCCTGTTGGACTTTCCGTCCGGCGGGCACGTCGAAATCGCGGGTTGCATCGAAGCAATTACCTTTGCTAAAGCCATACTAGGCTTATAATTGGATAATCTTGTATTGCTTTGGCTTAATTCATTCTGTTGGACCAAATGGTTTCCTGTCCTGAATAACATTTTAGGAGCTCAGGTTCTTTAAGAGGAACTCTTTAGGACTTCATCTTGTGTGCTTTCCTGAAGCGAGCTTCACACACGCTTATGATCATTTTACAGCAGCTTTGCTTCTGGATGTTTTTTTACTCTTAAAATCTGAAAAAAGAGAAAGGTACAAGATTGTGTGCTTTATTGTATGCTGTTCTCTTTTGTTATTAAAGAACTCATGGACCTACAGTTCACGAATCAGGAATGATACAAATATTGAATAATATTGAATATATAAACTATGCAAAATAATCAAATAGTGTATGTTAAATTTGTTATTTTGAGTGTACGAATATTGACTGTTGCAATGTCTTGTTTTTAGGGGAAGATCTGAAATTTGGTTCGGGAGTATGATCGAAGTCTAGATTTTCTGTGAATATTAAGTAGAATTTCAGGCTGTTCCTACACAAAGTGATTGCGTTCTTTTAAAATAGGTTTTTGCCTCACAGACGTGGTCACTTTGAACTTTTGTTGCGTCTTAAAGACACAACAAAGATAAAAAAAATAACAGCATATGGCTTTGGGTAAAGAATTACATTTGTATAAAAATCGAACTCACACTGTCTTATCACCTTTAGAGAAGAATATAAAATCGCTTGCTGTCTAAACCCGTGATTGGCCTGTCTATAAATGTTTATATATTTTCCCTAAAAATCAATTTCTATACAGAGAAAGCAATTGTGATTTACCCACAGTCTCTATGGTAGTGAAATCTGCGATTATATTTCCCTCATCTTTCTAAAGACATACGTGCACAAAAATGATCTACACTTAAATCCCAGTTCACCTAAAAATGAACATTCTGTCATCATTTACTCCTCCTCGTGTCCTTCCAAACCTGTATGACTTTCTTTCATCTGCAGAACACAAAAGAAGATATTTTGACTTCTATTGTAAGGACACAAAACCAATGCGTCAAGTCAATGGTTGCCGCCATTGTTAAGTTACCAACGTTCTTCAAAATATCTTCTTTTGTGTTCTGCAGATGAACTGAAGTCACACAGGTTTGGAATGACACGAGGAGGAGTAAATGATGACAGAATTTTCATTTTTGGATGAACGGTTTCTTTAAGTAAATGAATAATTTAAAAGAATGATTAGCATACTGTTTGGTCAGCCCTTATTAAAGCTTAACCTAAGCTGTGATCAGAAGGAGCCGCTCCTTGTTATTTTTGACCTCGATGTGAAGCGTGCTTCCTGAATTGATCTCTGCTTTCAAGACGGTTGCGCTGTCACCCCCAAGTGTGCTTATGATATCCGGCTCTGGACTCATATTGTAGAAAATTACACTGAATGGCAGAGATCCTCACATCGTAGCCGAAAGACGAGGTGTGGACGAGAGAGAGAGGCCAAGAAACATTTCCTGTACCTGCAAACCATCGCTGAGGATGGCAGAAGACAGTTGAAACGCTGGTAATCTATTTATATCGGGAAGAATCCTCAGGACACGGCAGGCTTTGATTTCTGGACAGGTTGTGCGTCCGTGGCTGGGAGGTTGTCGCCGTGGACGCGGGTCATTTTTTATGACACCGCTCCCAAAAGCATTCCGGCACCAGCAGCCATTTGAAGATCCATGAAAAGCGGTGGAAAAACTTTTATGACAACAAACCCATCAACATCACATCTGTGGGGCCGTTGCGCTATCGAGTGCAGCCGCCTCCCGGAGCATCCCATCTAATTTCTGAGGGATGTTGTTGCTTAGACCATATCAGCGTAGGCTACAGATATGAAATGTAACTGAGGGAAATTTGAAATACTCGCTCTGCGTTTTATGAACAAAACATCATTCAGCCGAAATGAGCTTGGATGCCTGAGCTTTCCCGCTGGTTTTGAATGTCCATCATTACTTCATATAGTTTTTTTTATTTTCTCCAGGCGAGAGAGGCGTTTGCCGCTCGTATTTTAACGCTTTCCTTGGTCGATTCCAATATCGACGACATAACACCTCTATGCAATGAATTTGTCACAGTCAAACGGTAAATTAAAGAGTGAGGCTGAGACAGTGCGACGGTATCCAAACCTTTCCTTGGGACATTTCACAAATGCTAGCATAAGGCTTCAGGCCATCCAGCAAACCACTGTTACCAATTCCATCATGCATTTATTACACCGTAAACAGGAGGAAAATGGAAAGAAAACATGGTCACACATTATCTGCGTGATGGTTGCCAGGCCAGAGTTGCGCGTGGGCTTGTTAGCATTGATGGAGCGTGAGGCTATGAAGATGTGTTCTGTCAGGCTAATTCAGTCACTCCATGCCGAGTCTGTTTGACTCTTGCGCCATTTCAGCCTCTGCGACAAACTTGACTAGCATATCTGTTTTAACAATCTTTGATGTTTAAGACAACTAACAAGTTGCAAGATTTGGGAGATAAACAGCCCCAGAACCACAAGCGGCAAAAATAACTTAATGGGCGTCTGAGTTTTACAAAAAGGTTTTTAGAAACTAATAAATAAAGAATGATGCAAACGATAATGTAGCAAAAAGAGATTTTTTAATGAGTTAGCTTGGATGTAAAGCAGTGGCTAATGTGAGCTAACCGTGCTAATCTGTGATGTCAGTGTAAATTTATATGATAATATCTTTATTATCTTCAATCCAGCACCAATGGTTTTGACACAAAAAAAGGGCACAAAATTAAAAAAAAATAAAGTAGGTGAATGCATTGTTTATGTTTGAACAAATATAGTTATTTTGAATTCTTATGTCACTATTTTTGTGTTGTATAAAAACATTTATTTATAAAAATGGTAACATATATCATTTTTTTATAAATTGTACACATTGCCTACAATTGTAAACAGATATCATGCTTGATCTCAAATTATATTTTTAACTTTAATTCACACAAAAAAATATGAATATTTGTGACCTAGTCTGTGAAATCCAGACCAATGTCTCAAACTGTAATTATGAAAAAACAAGCGTCAAAATTTGATATTAACCATTAGTTTCACTATAAATTCTGTCATTTCTCCTTATCAAGGTGAAAACACAGCTTGTCATTTTGTTATTTGTTCAAGTATGATTTTTTTTTTAGTATGAAACCATGGTTACATCATGATCACCATTGGATGATTTTTATACCCAACTGCTACAGCCATTTATTAAACAGAACCAACCTTCAATATCAGTGGGTGACTTGACCACTACTTGAAGTGTGAATTGGCCTTTTGTACTCTTCATCTGGAATGTGTAGGACTGAAATTTAGACCTTCAGCTTCCTCGAAAAGTTTGAAAAGTGTCAGGGGTCAAACAGCTTCGGTCTCAATCTGGTGCGGGGACAGCTGTGACTCACTTCCACTGCTGACAGCGTTAGTTAACACATGTAAATGAGACTAACCATCCAGACACCATCTCTCTTGGCTCTCTCCACTGGAATCTTGAGTCTAAACAGATCAGAATGGGAGATCCCCATCAAATCACCACACAAACAAACTCGAGACATCTGAGAGCCTAGGCATTTGTGCCTCCTGTTTTTGCCAATATTTTGTTCCATTCGGTGGCTGTGATATCTTTGATATAACACACATTTGCCTTTAAAGAAAGAGATTAAAAATGAATAAAAGATGTTAATACATTCTTAAGTCTTAATATGCAGATAGAATTGTAGGTTGCTAACAACTTATGATGAGACTGACCAATGGCAGTATTTGAGGAACCTGTCATCATTTATGCAATGTTCTGTAATGTTACTAGCTCAGAAATTTCAATGTCTCTTTACATTTACAAAATCATTGCAAAGCTTATAAATCTAAGCCGAGCCTTATACATATTAGAACATATAATGTATCCCATGTTTAGTGTTTGGTCCCAAACTCAATATGTGCATATCAATATCCATTGATTTTCGTCATGGCCATAAAAACATCTAAAACCAAAAAAAATTGAGGTTCGGGAGGAATAGTGATGTAATCTGTCCATTCTGTTATAAAATATTTGGAAAAGCAGATGGGACAGTGGAATGTCTTCATGAGTGCCATGCAGGACCACAATTTGTCCTGTTTAACCACAGAAACGGTCGAGTGGAGACCCAAGGGGACATTTTGCCAAGCATCCGTACGTTATGTTGAGCTGGTGTGAGGTGATGGTGAAAACTAAGGTCACTTCCTTTGCTTTTTCTTTCTCTAACCAAATAAACACATCGGTTCCAACGCACAAACCCAGATTAAGCCACATGAAGCGGCCCGCTGAAAGAATTCATTACGGGGTTTATTATTTTGGATTCAATTGACGTTGGATTCAAATATCTGTGGCCAAAAGGTATTTTATTCATCATTTGTTTATTTTTGAAATGCTGAAATGACTTAAAACATTTGACCAAGCTCAAAATATTTTTTTTTGCAATATGTGCAAATGCAATTATACGAAAGTCCAATTATAAACAGTTACTAAACGCCTTGGGTTAGAATGATGCTATTAGTCATATGTCACTGTTTCAATTATTGCCCCTTTGTTACCAAACTCCACCCATCTTAGAGCTCATCCAATCATTCTATAGAGAACACAGACTTTTAGACAGGACAAAAATAAAATGATTGAAATCCTAAAGTCTCACAAACAATTAGATGCTTTCTCCACTGCAAATAGATGCTGTCACAGTCTGCCAGAGGAGTCCAGGTGGGACCCACAATGACATGTTTAGAGTTCTGTTGTCCAATGAACATCAATCTTAGCTCCATTGAAATCAAAGCTAAGGATTCATGCCACCGGCCCCCAGCGACGCATGGGGGGCTCCATGGGCAGAGTGGCCGCTGACTCTTATGAGACATTTATTTAAAAAAAAGACTGATGTGTAAAATCTATAGCGTACAGAAAAAGAGAACAGCAGTTTTTATGGTTGTATTGGTTTTACGACACAATATATTTTGTATGCAAAGTCAGGCGTACATTTGAACTCATTGAAGAGTGAACGGCCTTGGAGTTTTGATCGTGTCTTTGGAAAAAGGTCAATATGGTAGCATCAGGTTTAGCATGAGGCTTTAACTGCCGGTTGCGTTGTCAGGAGAGATTTAGACCTGACAGTTGATTTCTCTCCGGGAGCGAACTCCGCCCTCTTTATCTGCCTGCCGATTTTAAACGATTTACTGTTCTCAGCTTCTGCTCAGCCTCACGACGGCATGCCTGCGAAAATCCGGAAACGTAAAAAACGCATTCACGCCTTTAAGTTCGATTTTTAAAACATTCCGTTTTCAGCCGATGCTGGAGCGAGCGTCTGTAAATATTTATATGCCGTCCTAATGCGTCTCCGCTAGCGTGTGAACTGTCGCAGCTCGACTCATCTCCAAACTATTTCCTCTCGAAGGAAATCAATCAATCACGCCGCCCAAATCAATCATCGGTTTCTGTGCCACCCCGCTCCTAATGTCACCCATTCAAGAGGTTCTTTTAATGCCCCTCACTTTATGTTTTGTGTTCCCTTCTGCCATCTTAAAAATTAATCATCCTGTTGAATAATGGCTCACGATGGTGCTGAATAATTGATGATCTGGTGCTTAATAGAGGGACAGAGGAGGCGTTACGCTTATACAACTGCTCTTGTCTGAGAGACACTGTCTATCTGCACACAGATGTGCTGGATTGTGTGTGTGTGTGTTTGTGTGTGTGTGCGTGTGCATGTGCATGTGTGAGTGTGAGTGTGAATAAGATGTTGTTCAATAACCAAATGGCAAAGAATGAACCCTGTTTACTTTCTTTAAAGGATGGTTCATCCAAAATGAACATTTGATTATAATTGTATCTTTTATGTATAGTTCAGATAAAATCACAGTCATTTTTCCACTATTCAAATTTGTAGTTACATTTATGGTTATTGTGTATTTCATGTAAAGTTAAGTAAACACATTTCTGGGCAAACTAGTCCTTTAATACACATTCTTGGTCTTCTTGTGCATGATTCATCTGTGGAAAACGTAATCTTTCCAAATGTGATTTTACTCCCCCTCAGTAACCTGAAACAACTTTTATATTTCGGCTGATGTCACAAGTCTCTTCAACCACTTGTCACATATTGAGCACTTAGATAGTCAATCAATTTCAATTTTCACTCATTTATTGTTTTCCATTTCTACGTATTTACTCATTCGGTAATCTATTTTTTTGACCTCTTCGATGGAAGCAGGAGTATAAATATATAAGAACGTATAACACAAAATGATGGAGCATGTTTGGGACCGCTTTTGTGTACAATCGCGCTAACATGCACGCACACACATGCACACATTTTCACCTGCAGCAACGGTGCTTTTATTGCTTTAGAGGGAATAAAAAATGCATGCATTTTGTTGAAACTGAGACGATGAGCCTTGCGAGGTTTTGTCTGGAAGGCTGCACAAACCCCATTCTCCCTCTCTCTCCGGATTTTTCGTGACCTCTTGCATCGGGGGGCTTTCTTATCGTGCCGTGGAGACAGATGCCGTGCCCCCATTCGCTCCCCTCATACGGGCCTGTCTGATGCATAGACGCAGTAAGTGCTGCATTTTCCTGCCAATAAAAGTATTTTTGCCGCGCCGTGCCGCGTCCCGACTGAAGGGGAAACTGGAAGTGTCAAGGACTTTTTCCGCTGATTGGCAGGTGTAAGATACCCGTATAATGGTGGTCCTCAGAATTTTTCTGACCTTCTTATACGTCTCCCCGTATTAATATCACTCCATTACCGTTAAAAAGCGGGCAACTCGGGAAAACACGACAGGGCCGAATCCTCCTTATCGTGCGCAACCTTAAAGGAGGAATTTGCCGCTATCAGTTAATGGAAATGACGTTTTTTTACATTTCATTTCAGATAATCCACTCCTTGTCCTCGGAAACATCAAAATTACTGTTAACAATATGCGAGACCGTGTTAAAAGTTACTTACTCATAGCAGTGGAGTCCCATTATAATCATCTCTGAGAGACAGCGTGCCATTTTAATAGGATTTCTGATGCGTTCCACACGTTATTACGTCGGTGTGTATGTCATTTACTGCCAGAATTAGAAAGCTGTGTATCGGAATAATGAGCAGAGGTGTAAACTACCCCCTTCCTGTATATGTATGTGGCACTCTGTAATCTCTACTGAAGAGTGTCTATTTCTAAAGCAACTTCACCTGAATTCAAGCAGCCAGTTTTAAAAGCTTTGCTTTATAGAAATTCAGTACCGCTTTGGTTTTGCATTTTACTGGACGTGTTCCTTTCACTTACTCGTTTGATTGATGAATCTTTATGAGAGAAAGATGAAAAGAAGTTAAAAGGATTGACGTTTGATTCAAAGGCAGTATTTTCTCAGCACTTAGATTGTCATATATTGCTTAATATTGCATCTACATGCTTTCATTTGTGCAGTTTTGTTTGTTGCCGCGTTTACATAATCGTGTATCTTTTCCAGATCGTTTTTTGGAAGCTAAATGGCCAGTTAAACTAATATCTTTGCAATAGGGGTTGGTTGTAAACTGACTCGGTTTACAAGGGTTAAATGACTCGCCTTTGAAATAATGCACTAAAATGCCATTAAAAACAGCGGAAGTCCCTCTGAACGGAGCAAGACGGCTGTCTGATTCGATTTGGATTTGCTTACCACGTCCATGTAGATTTGGTTTGCAATATCACGGCATATCTTCCCAGCCGTTACTTTCACAGCAGCGTTTGGAGAGTCTTTAGCTCTTTGTTCATGACTCAATGACAGTGATATTCTCATTTATTTACTTATTTTTTATTTATTTATTTGTAGGGAACACTGGTATAGTTTTTCAAGGGCACCTTTCTGAGGGCATTAGGTTTTCTAAGATATCACAACACTTTGTGTGGTGAATTTCTCAGTTGAAACAATGCATTAAAATAATAAATAAGTCATTTATTTATAACAATAATAATATAAATTATTATTTAAATAATTATTATTAATAATAATACTAATAATATTTATTTATTCATTCAATTATTTATATATATATATATATATATATATATATATTATTATTATTAGCATTGTTTTTATATTATTTACAGCAATAATCTTACAGTTAATACACAAATATGGCAATAAACCCAACCTAGACAAACAGCAAAACTGTAAAGGCCTATAACGGAACATTTCCGAAATGCTTTGAAACAGAGGGCATATTTGTGGCTTCAGCATGTCATATTTTAGCGAAGCTGCGATTAATCTCTCAGCGTGCGTCTACATGACCCAAACGCATCCATCACGTGAAGTCACATCAATACGTTCTCTCTTCGTTCTTTTCGTGATGCACAAAACCAGCAACGTCCGGATGGCAAAGGTGAAATGTGCGACAGCGGAATCAGATGGGCCGCATTCTGGGCGACTCGTGTGGTGTTGTGCATTAAGCGGCCCGCCCCTAGACCACCGATCGATTTCCTCTAGCGTTTCTGCCTCAACGGGACGCCGTCATCTGATCGCTGACCTGATATTTCAGCAGAGATACAGAAACATCACAAACAAACCCTTCACGGGCAGATCTCCACGACGGTGTGCATTGCTAATGGCGTATTGTGAATATTTAGCCTGTCAGTTTGTCTGCTTTGTCCCGGCATGGTGTGTGCGTGTGGGAGTGTGTGTCCGTGTTTATGAGCCCATTTTTTATACACTTGTCATATTCTTTGAGCATCAATCTCACGGCTCTTTTTGTAGTTCATTGAACGCTTGGGGGTTAATTCAGAGGTCAAGCGAGACTTGCAAGCTGTCAATCTCGCATTGTAAAGTTTGTAAACTCCCCCCGCCTCCCTCTGCCTCCCCTCTTGTGCATTATTCTGGCGCCCATCCCTCTGAATGGAAGACTCCTCCTCTTTTCTCCGGTAGGTCTGGCCGCCTCTCGGGGGAAAGACGGGCGCATAATTACACATCTGCCCTTTGTTTCTGGGTTTCCACATTAACATCTCAAACTGGCCTTTCAGAGCTGATTTGAACGGCTTTCCTCTCGCTCGGAGAACTGGAATGCTCTTCAACAGCTCCTCTTTTATTTCGCTCCACTGTTTTGTTGAGTGCTGTTGGTCTGTCGGAGCAGATGTACACAGCTGTGAAAAAACCCTTCGGGTCTGGACCTTCCCATCCATCACAGTCCTTATCCATAGGGAAGAAAAGTCACTCGGATGGTTTCTTTAATATCTCAATTGTTTCTTCTAGACAGCAGTGAGATTACACCGAGCGCATATGGAGATCCCGGTAAGCTCACATGTCTCCTCTGGAGTTTCAGAAGAGATCTTAACGGCGTCTCAAACTGTGCGCGGCTTTTCCAAGTCCACAATATAAGTCAGAGCATATAATTCGAACCTTTCCGTCAAACTCTTCCCAACTATCTGAACTGCCCTACTAACGTCAATTTTACACTTGCGCTCTCCGGTGTGTTTCGTTTGAACTCAAATTCCTCTGGGAAAAAGTTGATATTCAATACACTAACCAAGACCTCCCTTTAGTTTCTAAAGCTTTAGGAACATACACCTGGTGGTTGTTTTCTTTCATAATCGGCAAATTCAGTCATTCTTTCATCCCAAAACATCATCCCGGTTCCCTCCGTAAATCAAAGGACGTGCGGGGATCAAACATCGCTGCCTGAATCCTCAGATGAATGCAAGCCGTCCTAATTTGTCATGATTAGAGTTTTTAATTTCAGTCGCGAATGCAAAACACACAGAGCGGCGACAACAGGCCTCCCCGCTGTGTGGTGTCGGCGTTCGTGCAGCGGTATTTGTTTGAAGCACTTAACAGGTGTTGATCGGCGGTCTTTGCCTCAGCTCAGGGAGATAAGGCCTCCCGCGGAGGGGAGAGACCTCGACGCGTTTAATGAGGAGCGCGGGAGTCAGGCGCGCCGCTTTCGGCCGCAACTCCACTTCTGGAGACTGATCAGCATGTTAAACGCTCACAGCGTGAGACGGTGATATGAAAGTACGGAGCTGTTGTCGCTGATTTAGTCGAACACCCCTCATCTGTGTTAGGGGATCAACCCTCACCCTTTTATTTATTTTCCTCACAGCTAACCTGCTGTGCACCGCCCCTTCGACGGCTTCAATAGTTTTTTTTACCTCAGCCAAAATCGTACAGGCACTCATACTATAAGGTGAATGGGAAATTAAGATTCAGAGATGTTAAGCACAGTTGGTTTGGGATTTCGTTTACTTTGGCGCCGCTATTTTGCTAATGTGCTAATGACGCCATACACTTCAGTCTTGGGGTAATTTATGTAAAACAGGCTCCCAATGTTTACTCAATCTAATGCTTTCTCACCTCATAAACACACCTAATGATGGTATATAAAGCTAAAAGGTTGCTCTTAAAATGAAATGTGGTTTTATTATTATAGTAAAAGTGTTGTAAACATGGTTTTCGATGGATTGATTGTAAATACATTTAAGCATTTATAAGACACTTTCATTCGGAGCGATTCAACTTAAAGATGATCATGATGTGCTTTAAACAAGGATTACTGCAGTGAGACAATGGTTATTTAGGGTTTTACTACAAATAAACCCCAAAACAATGGTGTCTATATTTAAACCATGGGTAAATATTTTTATAGTATATTAAATGTACCAAAAGATATATGATGAGTTTGGTTCCAAAATGAGATTCTTTTTAAAACATGTTATTTATTATGTTATAATGTTTTATTGTGTTTTATTGTGTTAGTTGAGCTGTGTTTTTTATTTATTATGGATTACATCAAAACAAAACAACTGCAGCTTGATTTGATTTAATTGGAATGCACAGTAATAAAATATGATTTTTGAGTTATCTCATTTTGGAACCAAACTCTTCATATATTATCAGGTATAATGTTTATACTAAATGTGAATTGCCAATGTGCAATATTATCACTCTATGCAGCTATGGTCACTTATTTCTCTTCAATCTGTTACCGCTGTGGAACCGTGTATCTCCAAAATCTTTATTGCACATGTTGATATCGCTACATTTTTTAAAAAGAATAAAAAATTGTCAAACGTGACAAGGTCTTTTCAATAGTTTTGTATTGGTTAAATATTTTCAAAATCTACACACAAACATGAATGGACACAAATAGTAATGATTTATTAAAAGTGGAGATGCAAGGTTTCACTCTAACAGCGACTATATGCTTCTAATACTGTTTACTTTATACTCACGTTTACTCAGTTTATACTAGATATACTCCTCATGTACATCAGGGAACATTCCTTACTAATTTTGACTTAAAATTAAAATTTTCTACACTGTGAAAAGCTGTAATTCTGCTGCTTTATTTTACAAAATTTCAAAAGTGTAAAAAACCACAGTGAAAATGTTAAGATTAAAGAAATAGATAACAAATAACATAACAAAAAAACATATAATTTCACTTAAAAAAATGCTACTTTAAGTTTTTTTGTTGTTGTTGGCCCAGTTGCTGGAAATGACAGTTTTAACAGTATTTTTGTTTTCAATGTACATACTCCTCTCTACTCTAACTTTACACTTTTATGTGTTTGTCCATAGTTTTGTATTTGAGATATACGTGTAACACTAAAAGCCGCAGTGTTCATTTCCGTTGCATACAGGGCAAACAATATCAGCTTTCAATATCGATGTCATTTTCATAAGGTTAGCTCACAAGACATCGTTCTAGTTATCTTTCACCAAAGTTTCAATTTAAACCTTTGCTGTTTCTTCTCAAATTCCTTCAAAAGAAACGCACATTCCACTGCTTTTTGAGCGGCAGACATTGGGAAAGGCCTCGTACTGCAACAGTTTATTCAAGGGTGGTGAGATATATTTAGTGTGTCTTCAACAAACTATGGGGACGCGCACACTGTTTTTAATGGGCTCCTAAGTGGCTCGTTACCGCAGTGACGATGTTTCCCACGAGGCCTTGAGTGTGTTTTATGGGAGACCGGTGGAGGGTGTAAACATGCAGAGAAGGAAAACATTTAAAAGATGAGGTATCGTGTGTGACCGAGTCATCTTCGGCTCTCAGGCAGAGGAGACGTGGCTTTAGTGGACACTCCGAGGGCCAAACAAACCAGTTTCAGGAGGCTTGAAGAACAGGTTTGGGGGGAGAGGGTCAGATAAACAGTGAAGACCAGGCTTTTAGATGAATGGTTTCTTCTCCACCTTGTTTGTAATGCGGGAGGTGGTGTGTCAGGTCTCAATCACCTTCCGACAGAGGGTTTCCGCTCCCGGGAGTAAATCGGTGTGAATTTGCCGCCCCTTTCTTGCGACAAACAGAAATCCTGAGGTGGGACCTCGGGCGAGAGAAACTGCAGAAGTTTGACAGAGGAAGTCTGCATGCCCGAGGAGGTTTTCATCGACCGCCGAACGTTGACAGTCTGCTGTGGTTTTCTTGCAGGCTTGGAGGTCAATGATGGTTATCTGTGAGAGTGACTTCGCCGGATCGTTGTGACTACAGTGATTTCGACAGAAAAATGTGGAAGGCGGCCAGACCGGTCAAAGCTAGGATGGGATGTGCAGAATGGAGGTCTTTGGCTCTCTGCGGCCTGGTGTTCGTCCTGACGGTTGTGCAGAGTTCTGACGGTAAGACTTTATTTTTGTGACGTATTTGGACACTTGGAAATGTCTTTGCATTAGATTTCATTTCATCATGCTTTCTGCCATTTTGATCAGTGTTTGTGTTGCTTTTACGTGAAAAGTTTGGCTTCCTTTTCTTTTGTTATATACCACTGTATATCATAAATGCAATATCTGTGTGACATCATCAGATTTAGTCCACATTGAGTTTATGGAGTTGAAGTTTCTTTGCTTGTACTCGGTTCGAGGGCAGACAGCATCTCGGATAGCTGGGATAAATAATGACTGTTTCTTCTCCGACACACACAGCCCGAGGTTCACGGAAAGCCGTGCGCATTAATGCTAAGCCCGCCTTATTTTTCTTCCCCGTTATATTAAAAGAAAGACCACACAGTGTTGCTGCCTCTGTATTTGTCAGAGTTTTCCCTCATCTCCTCCGCGTCTGTTTACTCGTATGTCCTGTTCTAACTATAGTCCTAAACCCAACAACTGCTCATTATAAACAATATCCTCAAGTAAACACGCCTCATTACACTCTGTCCCCGCCGTAATATCTTTTTAATGCATTTTTATAATTGAATTAAATGGGTTACTGCCATAGCCATAAATGGCAGGAAGTTTTCGCTTGTGCAGAAACTTAGAAAGATTGATTGCTCGAGGCTTTATTTCCTGTCCCTCTCGAGTATATCCTAGAAACTTCACATCTCATCTTTCTCTGATTTCATTTCGTGGGCCGAACGCTGTCTATAAGTTTGGATGTAGCTCATTTGTATTCTGCGCATCTTCCCCGGCTGCCTTCTTTTTGGTATTTTATGAAGCTGAAATGCAAAGCGCTGATAAAATATCGTGGAGCCGTTTTATTGATGGTACGTCTGCCGTCGTATGAAATGTGGCATTGTGCTGTTTTATAAATGAATCAGGCCTATATATGCTGAATGGTATATTAGTCGGAGCCTTTAATGCTTATTTGATAATCCTAGTGATATTTCTGCTTCACAACAGTGATTCATCTCTCAGGATTCTATGATAAATGTTAAAAGGCGACGTTGTCCTAATATTGTGACTTGGAATGTTAAACGCCCTGAAAACAGAACGGAACGATGTTTAATGTGTTCGTTTTTTATTAAGTAACACTAAATTGGCCAGTTATATTCATATTTTTAATAAATTCTAATCTGATTTAGAAAGCATAAGGATCCTCAAACCCTCAAACTCAGTTTCAATTGGATCAGCCAATGAACTGAGTTTAAAGGGACAGTCATCCAAAAATGAAAGTTTATTCACCCTCATGTATCACTTTCTTCTTCAGAACACAAAAGAAGATATTTTGAAGCACGTTGATTACCAAACAACATTGCGGCCTATTGACTTCCATTGTGTGAACACAAAACCACTGAGACATTTCTCAAAATATCTTGTTTTGTGTTCCACAGAAGAAAGAGTCATAAACAGGTTTTGGGTGAATAAGTGATGCCAGAATTTAAATTTTTGCCGGAACTGTCACTTTAAGACAGGACTTTCTGTTTTGCGACCAATTTAAGACGGAGGAGTGTGTTCAGGATCCCAATTGTCAATGTTTCTCCTATTTTACATTTTGTTTGACAGTGCTAGCCGTGCAGAAATGGAACACTTCCCGAAAGCACTGCACGCTTACAGTACACACTGGCGTACTGTAGTGTGCGTGTCAAGTCTTACTGAGAATATTTCCACAACAAAACATTTCAGGCTTTTGTGCTCAGGATTACTGGCTATGAAAGTCAACAGGACTCTTATTGACTCATTTCATATTACCATAATGAGGTGCAGGTTTATTGTCTGAAAAATTAACATCATCATTTACCAGCAATTACAGTTTTGCTTTGAACACACTCTCACTGGATTATTTCAGGAGGTGGCTAAGTAGTTTTGAAAGAAAGCGTTGCTGCATACGTCTGGCCAATTTGCCGCCAAAGGACTGTGAGTAATACGAGCTGTTCTTTTTTTTTAATTATGGAAAGGACCGAATAATATCCGACTGTGTCCTTCTGCCACGAGCTCATTCAGAACGAATGACGGGGAACCGTGACCCGAACCGCCAGCCGCCCGCCTGTATTCATAAAAACACTTTTAATTCATTTGAGACCGGCTTCCGTGCGACGTTTAGACAGCCAAATCACATATCTTAGCATTAACATCGCTCTCGTCGCTCTAGCCTTTTGACAAAACAGAATTAAAGGTTGAACTTTTGCTTTATGAAGAACTAACTTTCACCTGCCTCTATTATTAGCCGAATGTATTACCCAGTTTCAGCGTGTGAATAGCTTTTCATGATGTTCTGTGGCTGTGAAAGCAGATTGCAATCTTGACCTGTGATGCCTCCATTTCAACTGTGGTTTTTACATCAGAGCTGGAGATTTGGTCAATCTTTCAAGATATTTAAAGGTCACGCCCATTGAATTTTGGATGGTGAACATGATACGCATAAATACTAGGTCAAGTGTATGGAAATCCGGGGCTTTGGGTAAATATTCCCATCTTCTGATGTCATTATGACTATTTTACAGCAGCTTTGCATCCATCAGCTTTCTCAATCAAGTAAGAAAATTATCAAGCAAAGTACACAAACTATACATATAATATATAACTCTCCATACCATCCAGTTTGGTTACTTCATATAACCTTAGAAATCATCTTTTCTTCCTTAAATGCTCTTCTTATTTGGACAGCGTCTGTCCCTCATGCCTTCTGAAACGAGCTGTCTTTTCCGTCGAAAACGAGCCGTCTTTCTTTCTGTCGGAAATGAGCCATCTGTCTCTCTGACTGAAATGAGCTGTCTGTCTACACTTTAAACACCTCAGTTGAATGTCGGCTGATTAACTGTAAAAATATGTCACACGCACGTCTAGAGTGGCAGATCTATATATATCCTGGCTTGTTTTAGTTCAGAACGTACGTTTTGTGTATCGTATGAAATGAAAGTGTAGAATATTACATGGTTCGCTCTAGGGTTGGGTAGACGTCAATGTGAAATCTGTTAAGTTGTTGTTTCCCCCTCTGTTGTAGTGGTCTCTCTCTCTCTCTCTCTCTCTCACTGTCTCTCTCTCTCGTGTCTTTCCTGTGTTTCTGGATCGTTTTGCATTCTAAACTCACACACAGACAGAATCAGAGCGAGACCTCTTGCTTTCTGTGATTGACAGGGTTGTGCACGTGCCTCAACGTGTGTCAAACGGAAATTTTAGGAAGAAACATGTTGAGCTGATTTGTGTTGTGATTTTACAGCCATTCTAGCGAATGCGAGTAAAAAAATGGCTGATCAACGATTAATCGTGATTAATTGCATCCAGAATAAAATATACTGTTTATAATAATATACACTGTGCATACTAATTTTGTATTTATAAACAATTACATGAATACAGATGACATAGTAATGTGTGTACATACACATACGTGAATATATTTCAGAAAAACATAAAAATAAATCATTTTTTATATATCATTTCGATGGTATATAATTATACAGATGCAGATAGTTCCTAAATATATACATGTATGTGTAAGTGTACGTGTTTATAAATACAAAATAAATATGCACAGTGCACAGACATATACTATGTAAACAAACTTTTATTTTAGATGCGAATTTGAGTAATTATATACTGATTAATATGATTGAATTCAAATATTTGCATGCATATTTAGTGAAATTTTATTATATTCATTTATATAATTATAATACGTTTGCAGAAATGTAAAGTATTGAAAGGACACAGCATGGCTTTATAAATCAATGTATTTTTTAACACAAGCATATCATTGGCCTTCAGTTTAAAGTTAAAATGAGACATTTTTTAAAGTTTAAAGTTGGAAGTAAATCCATTTGCATTCTGCCTTGGGCAAATGCAAAGGTTGTTCTTGCATAGCGTAAACACTGCTTTAGTATTAAAGCTTTAAATTGACATTCCTCATAATAATAACCCACTTCTTATTATTTGTTTATTTCTGAGCCAAAACTAAAACACGAGATTCCTCACAGATTTGGTTCTTTTGCTGAAGGCTCTGGTTAAATGACGTGGATCCTGCTGTGAAAACGTGTCGTTCCCTTTAGAGATGAACAAGTGTGGACAAGCCTTTCGCATGCCTCAAAATCCCATCTGTGCAGTTACACTTTGTAGAGAAACATTTAAACTAGCGAAACTGATTATCTTTGAGTGGCCAAAGCCAATTTCCATCAGCCTCGGTTCCGTGGCATTGTGTTCATATCGACGTTCCGTCAATATCAATATATCTGAATTCTCTAAACCGTATTTTGCCTCCCCGAACGCTCCTTTATTAAAGATCACGGATTCAGATCTCGGATTCCTTTTTTGTTTTATAATACAGACGACACGGCTCTCTTTGTGCCTTTCTTCTCCTAGTCTTCCTTTTTTTGTTTTCCCTCTTACAGGGGTTTTCTATCAGGCCCAGGATCAGACTTCCCATAATGCAGAGCGGCCAGGGGGTCAATACGCCCGCATTCGTCTTCGCCGTCTTTCATCAGCGCTCCTCTCTGATGCGTGCGATAAGAGAGGAGAACAGTGGGTCGGGGGCAGACCGCTCAGCAAGGTGTGTCTGTTGTCCGACGGCCCCCTGCGGCCGAGCTCTTTAAATCCTCATTAGGATTTAACCGGGAGGAGATGCTGGGTTTAATGGATTAAGCCTCTTCACATCTGTCTCATGATTGGTGTTTGTCATGCACGAAATCAGACCGGGACAGTCATGTGTTAGTTATTATGTTATCCGGCTCTTACCAAATGGTTTGGTTCATACAAAAACATTGATGGTTTGGTATTTGCAAGGGATTTTGGTTACTGGCTGCCTGTAAAGATAGAGTGAGCCCGCAAAAGACAGTTTCAGGGTAATAAAGAGGTTTTGGTTGTATGTAGGTTGTGATGAGAGCGTGATTGAAACTCATTCACCTTTCAGTTCATTTGCATTGTTTTTCATTCAGCCCTAATAAGGCCATGATAAAGGAGATTAACACACTACGGACTAACAGAACGCTATTCATGTGACTGTGGCTACTTTGCATGAAAGTCAATCGGCTATGTTATTAATGGCATCGCCTATAAAAGACTTTATTCCAGTCACTGAATTTTTTTTTTAGCTGAGATGTTTAAGAAATTGAGGTGTTTTGACAATGTTTTAAAATGTTTATTTTAAATATAAACATTTACATTTATAGACAATTGTTATTATGTTACTTTGTTTAACAAATGTTGCAGCTGGCCCTTCTTTTGGTTTTGTTTTATTGATTTTTATTTTGTTTTTTTAATACTAATATTTTTTAGAAGTTAACAGATTTTTGTATTTTGGTACCGAAATTATTAATTGGTGCCAAAACCACAGGTGCTGATGTAAATTGCACATCATATTTTGGTTAGCAATGATTTTATTTTGAATTAAATTATACTTTTATTTCCATGTATTTCGTTATTTTATTTGTAAATTATCACTTATTTTTGGTGCTGTATTAAGTACATCTTTAAAAATTATTTTGTAAATAATATAAAGGCATCAAATCTCGAAAACAACTGAATTATTATACAGTGACAAAATAATTACATTTTCATTATATTGAAGTTTCTTTTGTTTTCAAAACAATCTTCTGTTAGGTTGTTGCGGTATGTGCAGCTTTCTAAAAGACTTGCATGACTGTAGTTGAACAGAATAGTTGAACAGGCGAGCTGAAGTTTGAGAGGAGTTTCTCCTGCACTGCTGGCATTAGTGAGAAATGCGTTTCATTCAGGGGAAGTTTCACCGGAGGAGACAACTATGGCCATCTTAAATTGACAGTGATGAAGGCCATCTCGCGTTACAGATTCCAGATTGTTTGCAGGTTGGAGTCAGTGAGGATATGGCCGTTAACCCACATGAGTCTCTGTGTTGTGTCTGCGGCTCTCGGCTCCCTCTTATCTTGTTTGGTGTCAAGCTGGTTTATGGAGTGATGGCCAGAGCAGCAGGAGCTCACAGCAGACCTCCCAAATTCAGACCTTCTACCTTATCGCCTTGTTAAAGCGCATATGAAATCTAACCAGAATTGTGCTGTGAATATTTATGATTTGGCTTTCTGGCGTTCGGGAAAGGTTTTCTGTAATGTTGTTGTTTAGGAGATTTTCGGGGGTGATATAGATAGTGGATACAGGCCCCCTTCATAACAATCTTTGTGTCACTTGTCTTGTTTTTGTTTCGAGTCTGAAAGGCTCGATCAGACTGATGGATGGTGCCGAGAGATGAGGTCGCGGATCTGCTTCGAGACGTTCCAGTCTCCAAACTTAGAAAACAAAGATGAAAAGATGCGTCGTGTTGCTTGTCTTCGCTTTTCTTTTGTTTCTTTCCCAAATCTCCTATCATCACTGTTCTAGATTATTAAAATCAAGATTGATGGAAGTGTAGACACTCTAGTGGAAATTAAATAACAATTTGAACAATTAAACAGTTTACCCAAAATAAAAATAATGTTGTGATTTATATAAACTACCATTCTGATGTTCCCAGTCACTTAACTCAAATGTTTTTCATAATCTTAAACATCTTTTGTGTCTAGATGTTGGAAATTAGTTGTTTATAAAAAATATTCTGCCAATTTAATTAGTTCCGTTATTATTGAAGCATTTTTATTAAATATTACATGCATTTCTTGGACTAGATAAAGAGGAAAAAATGTTTTTAAGAGCCCAGAATATGAATATCTTTAATTATTTATGTTATATTTTGCTTTTGACATCATTATCAAAGTTACATTCATGTTATGCAATCGTTTTTAAAAGTTTTCTATTAAATAGAATAAATATAAATAATATTAAAATTATAAATTATAAAAAATAAACAAGACTGTTTGTAAATAAATAAATAAATGCCAAATGTGTAAAGCGCAGCTTCAGTGGAAAACATCGCCAAGGACATTTTGCTAAACTATGTGTACTGTGTATGATGATAAAATTGTACTTTTAAGGTGAACTGCTCCTTTAACAGCTAAACACCAGTCACGGGTGGCTTCGTCATTAAATAGCTTACGGTTTCAGAAGCGGATACGAGAGCAGCTCCCTGCCCGGGTTCCTGCTACATAAATTACGACAGTTCTCATTTGTGTGGCCGTCACGGCAGATGTTGCAGTCGTACTTCAGCGGCGAGTGTATCAGTGATGTCATCTGTAAGATCGATGGCAGAAAATGTGCAGCAGATTCTGCTCCTCACAGGGAGGTTTGTTCACGCCGGCCCGGCTAAATGAACTGTGTCCTGTTGTAGTTTAAAAAATGCTCCGTGGCTTAGACACCGGCAAAGAAACATTCCCGAGAACAAGATGAGAGTAAAGGTCAGAGGGTTGCTGTTGTTGAGTCTACATTTCGTGCCGTTGAATTCAGCTTTTTAAACAAAGGGTCCTCGCAGATATTTGGGTCGTTTTACAAAATGGGGCTGTTTTCTTCATTAACATTAGTGCGAGTAATTACTTTAATAATGAGTAGCTGATGTCTCTGAACACATCAACACTGTTTTTGGCCTGTTTCCATCTCTTGTTTTCTATCTAGTCCTTGCTGTGTTTGCAAAAATGTGGTTTTTATGGTGAGAAATGAATGTGGCTGTGTATTTCAACCCTCTGAACATGAACTATTCCTTATTAAAATGATAAAAAGGCTCTTAGAATGGTCATTGTAATCCTTTCAAGAATTTAGATGTGTGAGGAAAATTGAAAGTCTCAATTTTATTCTTATTTATGTATTTTTTTCAGTAGGAAATTATCAACACTGTTTCTACATTAGGATGATATAGTAGTACCAATCAGATTTTTTTTATGAACAGATATATCAATACTAAATTCACTTTATAATCCTCAGCTTAAATTGTTGTGATCTTGTTTACGATCTAAAAGAAGCTCTCAACTGGAATGGTCCCATTTGATCCTCTTTGTATTTGTGCAATGATTTATATAGGCTATTTTGTGTGCTATACTTCACTTTATTCACCCGATATAGCACACCACAGAGAACTACACACATACTATTGGATTTTCTCCCCAAACACTTGTGAATGAGCGAGCAAAATGTTTACCTCAGACAATCTTAAGAGGTTTCTGTCATGTAGACGAGAACCCATTGAAAGAGACAGCTTAAAGATTTTTGGTTACGATGCGTTCCAGCAAGGTTCTGTTTTGCTTCATTTAAAGCCCAAAATTGGTGCTCAAATTCCACAGCAGTGTTCAAACCCCCTTTCGGGTTTTTCTTTCTCAAGGAGGCACCTTGAATCTGTTGTGCGTCTCCATGATTGGAACAGCAGCTCCATTGATTTCCTGATAATCACGGTTTCTCCTCTCTAAAAGAAAAGCTATTGGACGTGACATTTTAATGTGGAAAACCTCCCCAGTTGACATAAGATTCCACAATTGTATATATACAAAAATGGGAATAATCTGGTGTTTAGTCTTGTATTCATGTGAGATTTCTTTCTACTGTAGCTCCTCGAGCGTTCTGGGCCATCTGTGCCTCGTCTCATGCAGTCGGAGTGACTGACTACATTCTGATATTTTTCAGACAGCCTCAGACACGTTTTCAAACACACTCATTCTTTTCGCCGGACAGCAGCGGGGGCCTGTTATTCGCTGAAGAGTCCAAATGCCTGTGATTTTAAAACAACCCGGCCCAGAAGTTCAACACCTCACATTCATGCACTTAGAACAGTGTTACAAAAGCCAATTCCCATGGACCTTATAAAACAGAGTCACCAAAGAGCTTTCCTGCTCCGTTCACACCGCAAAACCAGAGTTCTCAAAGGGTTTAAGGGAGACTTTGTTTATCAAACAAAAGGAAAGTTTCATTGCTTACTGTTTTTTTAACCAAGGAATTTAAATGGAGTTGTATGTCATTTAAGGCTTAAATAAACTATAAGACTTTTGCCCAGATTTTGCTCAGATTTTCAGTCTGGACTTGTGGCAGAAAGTCTGTTCCAGTCTGCAGGTTTGATCAGTTTGTGTGTTTATATTGAAACTTTCCATAAGTCTGCAAGTGTATGATGTCTACTTTAAAAGAAAACGTTCGGAATTTAAAAGTCTTGTAGTGTATTTCAGCCATTATATGACAATTGTGTGTCAGAATACATTTGAAAAAAATGAAACGATTATTCGTATAATTTCAAAGGATAATATGAAATTATACGTTTCTGCATTTTATCTAAATTTTGAGCAGTTTTGAGATATTGAGCTTGAAAGTTTTTGCATTCCATTGCACTTTGTAAATAAAACCTTTTTGTTTTGAGATGAATCCCAAAATGTACACAATGTAAAGTGAAAAAAAATCACATGGTGCAAAGTCGTAGAATAAAGGCCATTGTACATTGAGTCTGAAATTTGCCTTTGAAATTTGCGTACATAAAAGATAAATACGAATTTACACACTGCCTCCGATATTTTCGTCCGTCATAAAAAAATCTTACCGGGTTTGATTTTCTGACTTTTTTGCATCTGTAGCAATAATTTTAAGAGGGGTTTTGATAATTCAGAGACGTTTTGATAATTCATAGACACCATACAAACAAGTGCCAAATACGAAAAAAACTACGCAAATAAAAACATTTCAGACTGTATGTGCAAAGACCTTAAGAGTGTGTAAAAAAAATGGGATAGAACCTTCGTAACAGACGAAATTCATGGGAATATCTTTGCTCTTCATTTTTTAAATATTTTGGTGTATTGGCAAATCTGTGATCAATTTGAGCCATTGTTGAATCTTCATTGCTAGTACTCATTGCTGTCTTGGAGGAAGAGACTGTAAAAGAGATGTCATTTATACTTTTCTATCCTAATCGATTCTTTTCCGAGTTTTCACGTAATATATCATGTTCCCTAACTTTTAAGATGCAAAAACCAGACTTTAAATTTACACATTACAGTATCATACTGCTCATGTGATGCATCAATCCAACAGGTTCAGTGTTTCGCAGTAGATTGAATCATTCCACAAGAAGGGCTGAACATTATATATCATAAAGTATATCTTACATACTAAAAGGGTTAAATATGTGGCAGATGCGCCGAAAATCAACTGCATGCAATTCCACATCCACAGATGCGACCAAAATTGATTTGACCAGTTGAGAGAAAACTGCCAAAATACTCAATCGAGTAAATAGAATGAACAACAAATGCAGTATTTTATTACAGCAATATTTACATTAATGCTAGTTGATATAAAACAACTGTTCATTTTTTATTAATGTTTGATTGTTGTGCATTAAGCATATACAGTGTTCCGGTTTATTATGTATATTAGTAAATAAATGAGAGTAATGCATTGTTCACTGTTAGGTCATGTTAACTGATATCTTATTGTAAATTGTTACTGTAATGTTTCTGCATTTTTCTTTTTTCAGTCACACTTCTCCTCTTTCTAGACATACAGAGTTTTATTATCACATTCAGCCTGGAACAAACACAAACTGACACACACACACACACACTCACACACACAAAGCATGTGACAAACCTAAACCGTTTGTGCAGATTGCCGTCTGCATGTCCGATCTAACTGGTCAACAGGCGTTTGTTAACACAAATACTGCACATTATTCTCCTCAATCTTCTTTTGCTTGCTAACATTTATCTATTTATTCATTGTAACCTTGAACGCTTTTTTGAAGGTGTCTCGTATCCGAGGGATTTTTGCTTAAAAAAAATTCAGCAGTAGATCCCTAACCTCTCTGTATCTGTTGTAAAAGTACTTTCTGTTTTTAAGTTTCAAGTCTGCTTTTGTCAAATACGTCTTTAGAAAAGTTTTAACCGCATCCAGAGAGATTCCAGTCTATACTAGTTTACTGCTTCCGTACTTATTTGTGACATAAAAATAACAGCCGTGTGTAAAACACTGTAATTAAAGACATAAAACGCTATAATTATATTGTAGTTGTGTGATTTTTATGTTTATTGAAGAAAACATAAGCGCTGGATTCTTGCCCATGCAGAATTTACTCATGCTAGGGTGTTGCTATATGGTTGCTAAGGGGACTCTGATTGTCTTTTTAGCACCTTGCTATGTGCTTGCTAAAGCGTTGCATAATCACTCAAGTCTAAACTGTGTATATGACATTCTTGTATTTGAATATGGCTCTGGTCCCTCCTCAAATATGTGATTAGGATTAGCAATAGTGATGCTTGCCTGAGCAAACACCACAAATGATTTTACCATTAGTGTGGTTTTATATTTAAGGCATCTGTAAGCCACCATGGGTGAAGAAACTTGTTTTCCCATTTGAATTTGGTCATAATGGGCAAAAACCCAGTCAGGTCTTCAACACGTGTGGACTGCAGTGCTAGTCTCAATGGACAAAACAGTTTATTGGGATATCAGATGTCACGGATCATCAACAGGTTGTAAAATCATAATTGTTTTTTCAGTTTTCAGTCTACATATCTCCACACTGGGTCTGTGATTTCATTTGTATTTAAGTCAGAATTCAGACGCTAAGTACTCATTTCTGTCAGTGGAAAGGCTTTAACGCTAGCCGACAGATCCAGAGGTGGAATTATCTCTCTGCATATATCTGGCTAATGAATGCTCATTGTGTGCTGAAACTACATAACACAAGTGTCGTAAGGGCCTTTTCTTCCAGCGTGTCCTTGCGTTCTAAGGGCCCCTTGAGGGTTTTCACTTCTGAAGCCGGTTGCGAAAACCACACGCTGGCGGTGCAGTTGATGCTCCCTCAGTACACGACTATAAAGGCAGGTTTGACGACCTTGATGTGGCCCATTACGCTTAATTAAGTGTAAAGGTTGATTTACATGTGCGAGCGTGGAGCGTGTCTGCGATGGAGTCAGCGTGGAGTTTGCCGGGCTAGCTTGCGACACTCGATGACATTGAAAAACAAAGACGTCCCAATGTATAGTCGCTTCTTATCTGATAGCCAGACTTGACAGCCGCTGGTGGCGCCACGTTTTTTTAGCGTAAATCATTCAGAGACAGGAATCGTTGTAAGTTTGAGGCTAATCACACGATGTAGGTGATTTTCTCTGTAACTAGCATACAGTATGCTAACGCTTCAGGATGTAGATTTTTGGGGGATACATTAATTACTGTACGTCCATTATGTTGAACGCCACAATGTGATATTGTGTTATGCTAAGAAGTCGGGGGCTGCACCGTATGTTAATGACAACCGATTCGCAGCCAAGTTTTTACAAAAGACTCGTCTTTATAATGCAAGCACCAGCGGGGTATATTTCATACATTTACCCCGAGCTAAATGTCATCGTGTTTTTTTAACCAGCATGTACCTATATCAAAGATCCTCCTGATAGCCCTCCTGCTGTTGCTATGGAGGAGAAACATGCAAATGAATTAGGGCAAATAGTGGTGCTGAATACCAATGAGGCCAGAAGCCGAAAGCTGAGCAACGGTTTTATGTTTTATGCTTTTTTTCCCTAAACCGCCGAGTGATTCTGCAGTGTCTGATTTCAGTCTGCTTTAGTGTGTGCCGAGGCCCAGTGATCCATCAGGGCAATGTGAGTGGCCGTATCACTAAAGTCCCCCTCCTCGCTTTCTTTTTTCTCTAGGTGCCTGATAATATTGGGTTTAAATACAGACAGTTGAAATTTGCCTTGTTAATAAAGTCATAATGCTGAGATCTAGCCGTGGAATGCTAAAGATATTCGAATGGACCAACGCTGAGGGTTGCGTCCTTCATCACGGCTTACCGGGCTTCAATAAAACGTCCTGTTTCCCCTCGCAAATCCCGTACAGCCCGCGAGCATCTCCCCCTGTCGCTGGTATTTGCATTGCCCTGTTGTCGTCCCCCGGTGAGACCTGACTTCTAAAGACAACATACCCTTCTAAAGGATATTGCCGGATTACGGCAAAAGGAAGAGTCGCCTCCACATCAGCGTCTTCGCCTTCTATAGATATCTCTAGTATTCGCGCAGGCGGGGGACAAGAAAGCAACAAAAAATTGCCGGTATCAAGCTGCGTCTCCAGTGGCCGCAAGCTGATTCAGGGTATTACTGGTCCCTCTCTTGCTTTAAAACTCCCCCAGTAAGCAACGTCGTCCACCACAAGTGTGTAATAATGCCGGGCGGCTTTGAAACAGCGAGCTCATTTACAAACAGCTGTAGCCATTGACAGGACAAAGCACAGTGCAAAGTACATTAACAGGGCTTGGCAGGCATGATGAGGTCCTTCTCCTTGTTCTCAGTGGGACGGCGTGCAGTGTCGGGCTTGAATAACCATATTAAAACTCTTTGCTGTCAGACCGGTGGCCGTTCCCGCAAGACCATCAAAGCAGTTTCCCATCTCACCTCAACTTTATTACAAACACAGAAACGGCCGCTTTATATTATCCTACACAAGGAGCAAGAGGGACTCCTCCGTGGGCTGTTTTCTTGAGTCCGGTAATATTTCTTTATTAGGTCACACGGTGACACCAGTCATCTGCTGGATCTGGCTCCTCGGTGGTCCGAGCAAGGGAGCTTACGGCAGGGCCGATGATGCTGATCTTTATCACTCGGGTTGTGTTCATTAGCCCACCGCACTGACACTCGCATCCAGGCAGATGGTCACTTTCCGATTGATTTGCCACGTTGGGGAGATTAAAATATTATGGGTCCGAAGAGACCGCCCGCTGCGCCTCGTCAAATTAGCATTTTTGCCTGGCTGTTGCCCAGCGAACGGGTCAATGTCACCCCAAAGGTGATGACGGAATTAGAGGAGGATCATGGGAATCGGGCATTGGACGTGACTTACCGTCACGGGGAAAGCTGATCCTGACGCTCCCGCTGAGGATGCTGGGAAAAAGCCTGGAAGCTTACAAGCATGCTTACAAAAGACATAAAAAGGGGCAAGCTGTGTGTTTTAAACAAGCGTGTCATCAGATCGAAATCACGATGCTTTTAGAACAAGTCCATAGCGCTCATTTGATGGGCGCTTTCTCAAGGGTTGGACTCAAAAGTCAGCCTTAGGACGTGGTGTAATAAGATGAATCATTGAAACCTCTCCGCCCCGACATCAGACATCATCTCGTGTAATTAAAAACATATGTATCGCTTTACCGCCACGAATCTCGGCGGTACAAAAGCACCTTGTATGTTTCAAAACATTTACAAGGTAACAGAACTCGGCGAGGTTAAATGGGAGGTGTATTCGAGCCGTGATTAAAAGGCTCTCCCAGCAGTGGCACTGAGGAGATCTGGGGAGTCATGTACAGCGGTGCGGCTGATAAGGCCGAGCCCTGAAAGGACTCCATTGTGTGCCGGCGTGGGGCCCGTTCGCCCCGAGTTCAGAGTTGGCTACCTATCTACCTGAAAGGAATTGAAAAGCGACCCTTGCGGTGACTGACCAGAATGACTGATACGTCTCAGGGGGAGATTATAGCGATTATGGCACGGCTGGAGAGGTTGCCATGGCGATGAAATCGAGCATTCTCTTTAATATATTATTTACTGCCTCTGTTTCGGGTCCGCGTCATTTAATCAGGAGAGAGCAGGAGAGCCGTTGGCTTTTAAAAGCATCAGTTCACTGACGGGAGCGAGAGCCTGTGTTCCTGGCGTTTTGTCGTACTGATGTGAGAAAAGGTTGAACAGGTTGAGCACGTTGTGTATTGGAAAACAGGCCGAACAGACTTTTTTTTCGACGCCGCGAAAGGAATGGCGAGTGAGGCAATCCGCTGGCTCTTTTGGAAAGCCGAAAGAAACGGTAAAATCTCGTTTGAACTTCACTGAGACGCATCTCATCCTGAGCTCTGCCAGTATTTTTTGTCCAGAATATTTTGAAATCAAATGCATCAGGTTGACGTCACATTACACTATGGTGTTTGATAACCATTTGTATTTACTACACTTTTGGGTATTTTTACTCTATCAAAACTACTGATCATTTGTGATTACCTAATACCAATATATGCTTAATAATATGCTAAAGTGTCAAATAAAAAGTAGCTATGCAGTAAAATACTGTAATTCAAACATTCCCACCATGTATGCCATTGGTCAGACAGACACACAGACAGCATTTAAACATGTTTGGTGTCTATTTTAACATAGAAAATACACCCCCCCATTCAAATCATAAATGTATGAACAGTTAATTGACATTTCAGTTCGTTTCATCATTTTATTTAGAAACTGACAAACTCTTGTCAAAAGCATTGCTGTAAAACGGCTGACCATCCCCGTGGTCATGTTACACAAGACCGAGCATGTGAAGGTCGAGTAGTTTAGTGAGTATCTCTAAAGAAACATTGGGTCCGTGTCATTGAGGGGCAAATGTCTTTCAAATGGACTTTGTACGTCCGGCGGTCTGACCACGACTGCTTATTGACCCGGACCGGCCAAAAACGGATGATACAAATGCGCAACTTTAAGACAAAAGGTGCAGTGAATCCTTTATTGAGATGATAAAGGAAATTAAGCAAGAAATGAGAATCAGCTGTCCAAATCCCCCCATGCGGCACCAATAAGTAGAAAGACATTTGAAATTAGAAATTTGTATTCAGTTCAGAAACATTACTGTGTACTAATCTAAATGAGTTTCCTTTTCTGACCTCACGTTGTTTGCTACTTCTTAAAGAGTTGAGCCAAAAATGTTAAATCTGTCATCATTTATTCATCCTTAACCTGTGTGTGACTCCGTATGTGAGGATGTTTTGAGTAATGTCTCGGTGGTTTTGTGTTCATACAATGGAAGTGCTGGCTCAGTGTTGGTTGCCAATGTTCTTTAAAATATCTCATTTTGTATTCTGCAGAAGAAAGAAAGCCATACCGGTTTGAAATGACACGAGGGTGCATAAATGATAAATTATTTTTGATATTGAGTGAACTTTCGCTTTAAAAGAGGAAAAGGTGTCTTTTCTGTATGGTTTCTAACCACTTTGTAACATGTTTTAAATAATTTGTTACGTAAGGGATAATGTACAGGCAGCCGGTTGATGTAGCCGGTTGTTATAGCTGGCTACTTCTACATTATCCCGCTTATTTCACGGCTACTTGCCACATGAGAAAAAAAACATATAAAGTTAATTTGAAATATTTTATTAGCACATTTTTACCGAATGCAGGCCTTCCACAAGGAAAAGCCGTTTACTTTCGTAAAGTAATCGGCTTAGAGTAAAAAGCGTTCAAACGTCACAAACAGGCAAATTGGTTTAATCATATGTAAATATAATGTAATATATGTTATCAAAATACATATTTATAATTAATTTGTGTGTATTAAACAGCATTTCTCAAAATGATTAGCAACATCCGGGTAACAGGGTGTTATCAGTTTTGAGAGGTTGTTATTTGAAAATAACAACCCTTGGAATGTCGCGATTGGCCAATCAGAATCAAGCATTCAAATGAGCTGTGTAATACATTTATATAGCGCTTTTCTAGGCACTCAAAGCGCTTTACATGAAGTGTGCAGCATACACCGTGATGCGCCAGAACGCCCACCACACACCATCTTATTGGTGGAGAAGGTACTGAGTTACGAAGCCAATTAGTACATGGGGATGATTTAGGTTTTGAATAAGGTTGTGAGATGTAGTATGAAGTTACTTTTAAAAAGGATACAATTTCCATTTTTACAAGCTCCTGATCCTTTTAGCTGTCATAGGTGATCAATATTTTTAGAGTTTTGCTATGTGGTTGCAAGGGGGTTGTTTTTGTGGTTGACAGACAGTTGCTAGGGTTTTTCAGAGGTTGCTGCTGTAGGTGGTTATTACCAGACCCCGCGTATTTATGATGTTATAGCACACAAAATCGACCCTCATCTTTAATGTAAATCTATTGAATTGGCTTTTTTGCAAGTCTTTGCAATTTTTATCAAAAAGTAATAGCACACTTCTCTTTAACAAGCTGGGAGATTTGTGACCCCGGACAACAAAACCAGTCTTATGGGTAAATTTTTCGAAACATTTAGATTTCCGTATAATCTGAAAGCTGAATAAATAGGACAATATTTGGCTGAGATTCAACCGTTCAAAAAAATCTGAGAGTGGACAGAATTGAAATATAGAGAAAATCACTTTTGAGTCTGAGGAACTATAGCAGGCCACCCACTCACAAAAATAAAGTTTGCAATATTTAAGGCAGGAAATTTACAAAATATCTTCATGGAACATGATCTTAATATCCTAATGATTTTTGGCATTAAAGAAAAATCTATTATTTTGACCCATACAATGTATTTTTGTATTCTACTTTTGTGATCGAGGGTCACATTTAAACTTCCATTCACGTCTGGCGCACAGTTCTACACCAGGTGTTGGTGTATATCTTTGCTTCTGCATTTTTTGTACGGTAACCTTACACATAAAAGACGTGTCCGTAATGTTATCTACGCTGCATATAGTTCCTCTCATAGCCACGCTTCTGTCAAGTCTCTTGAGTATTCCGCTTGGAAATAAAGCAGGTCGTGAAGGGTAGATTTATCTACCGTGTTTGAATGATCATTGACCTTTAGACTTTATCTGATGGTTTAATAGACTGTTAGTGGGCGTTCGGCTTGCACATCAAGAGTAATGCGTCCTATTTCCAGCACAAAGAATCGCAGCGGTTCATTAGTTAATAACAAAGTAAACACATGATCAATCATAATCATTATAAGCTTATAAAAGACCAGCAGGAACCTTCCTCACAGTCATTTAATATGCGTTACCTTATACACCTGTTTGCTTGACGTGCCATTTTTAAGATAATTACATGGAAAGGTAAAGTGTTTTTATCCCCCTTGTATCTAAAACCATTCTGTTTGGTAGTCTGTCCTCTGTATAGATTTGACCCTGTCCTGTAATATCAATCCATAACAGTGCGAGTCAGCAGCGGCTCGAGGCCCGATCAATTGTCCTGCTTTCTGAGAGCCGGGCTCCAGCAGACAGCCAGAAGCGGCCGTGGGCGTTCCGGGGACTCCGGCGAGGAGAACGTGTTTCCAAATGCGATTCCCAGACGCTTGGTAAGCGTCGCGCGTTGTAAGCTCAACGTGCCAGGCCGCAGAAACACGTCGAAGTTTCTTATTAACATCCCCTCCACACCCTCGACATGGTCTGGTTTCCTGCTGTTCTGGTAAAATGAAAGAATGGAGCACGGTTGAGGAGATCAAATCTGCTGCCGTGCGGCGGAACCGCAGCTCAGAGAAATGCAAGAGCCTGGATGAGGTGAACGAGGGTGGGGGAAGGTTGGATTTAGCTGTGCTATTCCTGTTTGGTTGCCGTCAAAAGGGAAAAGGGCAGAGTGAGATAATGCGGCGCGGTCTGATGGACACCGCCGCAGCCGGATTGATCTGCTCAAACACCGTTGTGACCTCCCGATAGAGTCGCATTAGAGTACAGCGCAATGTAGGCCAGTGGAAAAGGGCCGATGGTTTTAAATGTTAAAGCGATCGAGCGAAAAGACCTGAACAGGCAGAGAGTGAATCAAGATAAAACTTAAACTTAACCTCATCGTTTATCTCGACTTGAATATCCATGAGCTCTGTTCGGGCTCATTTTTTTATTATATTTTAGCGGAAAGCGTGATTTCTTGATAGCTCACAACGGTTGAGGAATCGACCTCAGTGGTGTTGACTAGCGATTGTTGTCATGCTTGAGTGGGGGGGTGACTTTTTATAGCTTTGAGTTTTGAAACTCAACTTAAAGGGCCAGTTCACCCCAATACTAAACTTCTGTTATCATTTTTTGGTGTTCAAAACCTGTATTTGACTCATTTTTCTGTGAAACACAAAAGAAGATATTTTGAGAAATGTGGTTTTGTTCCCATATAATGGAAGTCAATGGGGGCCAATGTTCTCTGGTGACCAACATTCTTCAAAATATCTTTTTTTTTGTTCTGCTGAAGAGAGAAAGTCACGCAAGTTTCAATTACACGATAAATATGTTTTGCATGTGTGATGAAAGCACTACCACACTGATCTCTATTTGTTTTTTAATCGACATGTCATCTCCACGGATAGTTTCACATTGTCAAATTGAATGTCGTTCAATTTTACCCCGTCAAATTTTTAGCAGCACGTGCTGTGGAATGTGGAATGAAACGGTTTCGACAACGGCACCTGTCATCGGTCAAAACTTTCAGCCGCGTTTTATTTCTAATGATCGCAGGAACGACGAAAGATTTGAAAAAGCCCAACAATAATTCTCCTGGTTCAACAACCCGAGATTTGATTTCCACTGAATGGACTTTTTAAAGTCATTTGAATCCATTAGGCTGTCAGTGTCTTTGAAAAATCTTGGCGTGTCAAAGTCAGAGGGGAAATGCAGTGGATAAAACGCACCGTGACTCTTTCTGACTGAATAATTACAGGAGAAGCTTCTCAGCGGACAGATTATTTTCCTCTTCATTTCAAAACATGATGCAAAGGCGAGATGTTGACTTTTTAATTCCGCTTACCTGAATAAATGAATCATGTAGTTTAACTTAATGTGGACACATTGCTGTAGGAGATATAGATTAAAGAGCAGTCTTTCTCGCAGATGATGAATCTGTCGAATATATTATGTATTATTTTAAAGAGACACATTTTAATAGCATTTACAGGTGTACGGACGCAGCAAGCAAATAAACATTCGAAGCATATACATCTCATTCGGGTTGTTTATGTTCGTGGTGTTCGTATATTGATGTAATTATAACAAATGCCAATGGGATTTTGGAGGTTAGTTTTCTTTTTTTAAATAAACACCTGGCCAGATGAATAAATGTAATTTTCAGTTATAGCATATAATTGATCATTTCTCTTGTAGTTGCGCATCTGTGTTTTGCCGTTGAGATTAATTTCTAAATTTAGAGATGCGTTTGGCTGCGATTGGCTGAAAGTGTATTATCTGTATTTGACATTACGGCGATGGGGGAAATGCCCTTTACCTGCTGTTCTGAGCACAGTCCCAGATTTCACTCGTGCACTGACATATGATGCTCCGCACATTAGCAGAACACAGCTGAAGGATTGACTTCATCAGACTGGGTCCGTCTCTTACTCTGTCATTAAACATTAAAAATACTTTTGTCTGTATTTTTTAACTCTGCATGGATTGTTGCATGCACCTTGTTTTGATTCATAAATAGTTCTCTTCTTCCGGTTATATTGATTTCTTTTTGCTTCGTTTTGGTGAACTGAATATCGTAGCATGTGCTTGTATAAGAACCACTCGAAAATATTAAATCAAGACAAAGTGTTTTGTCTATATCTTCAAAAGGAAAAATTGTCTTTTCATGTGTTTTGATATCTAGGTGTAAAAAATGCACCCTGTCAAATCACATCTCACCTTAAGAATCAAAAGTAAACATACTGTATTCTTTACATGAAAGATTATATATTTTAAATATACATAAAGGACTTTTTTCTTTCAGATTATCCTACATAAACACTCCAGACTGGATTTTGCTTGTATTGTTCATTATTCTTACTCACAAATCTCATTAGACTCTCACTGCTGTAATATAGTAATATTCCACTGTATTAAAGTACAAGCAAATAATAACATGATGTATACATACTTTACTTTAAAGGATGTATACGGTAATGAGAATGAGATCATATAGGAGTACTGCCAACACTATAATTTGATTTCTGCTGTCCGTACTTTTAAAGAAAGGCTTGATGTGAATGTATATGCTGGTTCATATTCTCTTTACAGTTTGATGTGATTATCACAAAGAAATTAGAGTAATGAGTGATTAAGGAAAATTGATTTTAAGCCAATACAACAAAAAATACCATTATTTATAAATATTTCAAAATACTACGTAATATAGATGAACAGTATGCAATAAACATAATTGTCTTTAACATAGAATTTGGATATACAGTAAAAAATGATTTCCTCCTAATGACCAGACACGTTCTTGCAAGATTTTGTGAAGTTAACCATGATGTTGCCTTTATTGTTTGATAACTTATACCCATGACACTTCTAGACGTGTGTTGTATTTCTGTCTAAAGTGTCTCTCTCTCTTTCAGGATTTAGCCGGGCAGCCATGCCATTTGGCCTGGTAAGGCGTGAGCTCTCTTGCGAGGGTTACCCCATCGACCTGCGATGTCCAGGAAGTGACGTCATCATGATCGAGAGCGCTAATTACGGCCGCACGGATGACAAGATCTGCGACGCTGACCCCTTTCAAATGGAGAACGTCAACTGCTATCTCCCCGACGCGTTCAAGATCATGTCTCAAAGGCAAGTTCATTCTGAACCCGTTTCTCCTTCCCTTTCCAAAACTCTCTTTTCAACCCTCATCTCCTCTCTCATTTGCTCCACTCTGATTACACGGCCCATGAATGCAAGCATCTTCGGCGCCACACACGCAGAATATTACCCTCCGCCATCTGAGCAACCAAACCAAACAAATCCCAACGTGCACGCATCCGCTTCCTTTTGATGTTTAGACGGCGCCGTGCATCTGCAGACTCGCGCGAAAAAGCAGGAAGTGATGCGGCGCTTTGATGAATCGCGCTGCCGGGATTGGCATCGAGTTCCGCTCGGCTTTTTTCTGCGAGGTTGGTGGAGGAATAGGTTTGAAAGTGTAGCGTCTCAATTAGTCCATTCAGCTGGAGGCAATTAGAGATCTCAAGTGGGTGCTAATCTACACAGGAACTCCAGGCTGGGATTTGCCTCCTCAGGTCTGCGCAAGTCCAGATGTGAAATTGCATTGTTGTGCACTTTTCATCTTGTTAGTTTTCTGGTCAAATAATGAATCACCACCGGCCTCGCAATCTTTCATTGCCAGAGTCGCATTAATAATAGATTCAAGCCCTCACTCAACGCTACCTCATTTCGCCGAAAACTTTAATTTTTTAATATTGATTTATGTGGAGGGTTTATATAGAATGAATTCATGCAAACGCCTGGCGCCATGTCTCCCAGGCTTTCGTTGAGGCCTATTATGTGTTTATACTGGGATTTGATCAACCATTCTCACATTAATGTGTGTTGGCCCTTTCTTGTACCTTTGCATTTACAGCCGGAAGTGGTTTCCAACTTTTACTCACATTTGGTCCTCCTTTAAAGTGGCACTAACACACGGGGTAACACACGCCAATCTAATATTATTCTTGAGTACCTATAGAGTAGTATTGCATATGTTGTATCTTCGAAGAGTATTAACTTTGATCACATTCATAAAAGATAGATACAGCTGTACGAATACTTCCGAAATCAAATGGCGCGAACGGGGGGGGAGGGGTAGGCTGAACTGGTCCACCGTGTGCTTTTTCGGGAGAATTGTCAAATAAGGGACTAAGAAAAATTGTTACAAAACTGTTTTATATGTTCGAAAAACTTTACAAACCTGTACGATCGATGGGGGAGTGTATTGAGCAAAGAAATACTATGTAATACACCCAAGTCGACCATGTTAAGCATCAGAAGACAGCACGTTTAATATTGTAAAGTAGTCGGAATGCATAAGACATCGTTCGAGCACCCCTTTAACTTTCATTTCCAATCCTTAAAATAAGTACCAAAGTCAGGAACGTTATCAGAAAGCGTTGCAGACTGGATTCGAAACCTGCAATACCCACACAAGCTTCAAAGTCTATCACAGGTCAGAATCGCATCGCATCTCTTACCCGAGGGATAGATCACCCAAAAAGGACAAATCTTTCATCATTTATTCACACTCGTGTCATTGCAAACCTGTATGACTTTCTTTCTTGTGGAGAAAAACAAAACAAAGCTATTTTAAAGAACGTTGATCACCAAACCACATTGACCTCCATTGACTTCCATTGCATAAACCACTTTTGACATTTCTCAAAATATCTTTTTCTGTGCTTCACAGAAAATATAGTCGAATACATCACAGAATTGTTATTTTTGGGCGACCTACCTCAGTTCACAGTTCGTTCAGCTGATATGCATATTGAGCACAGCTTTGTTTCAAAATATCATTCCATGTTCTTGAACCCGTCCCTTAGCAACCGATCTGAAACGAATCAAAGAAAAGTTTCATTCTCCCGTCGTCCTTGCTCTGCTAAGTACCCTGCTTCGGGGAACACGTGGGAACGGCCGCAGAGCTGTATGGGGGAAATCTGTTCTGTATTCACACCATTAATATCCGTGACAGAGGCGTCCGCGTGGCTCTCAGTAGACCGGCGTGAGCACACACACCGCGCCGCCGCTCTCACTGTACATATGGTATTAGCGAATACTTCAAGCGTTGCAGATTAAGCTTCCATAAGTCACCATAAATACGGGCTTCCAGAAACAACAGCTACACCTGTTTAAGAATTCAGTGCTGTGGGAATTTTGCTGGCCTGGTAATAAAGTATTAAATAATGCCCGTGATGGCTGATTTAATTAGATATGTGAGGTTTGGGTTGCTGGCTTCTGGAGCGGATCGAGGAAATATGCTTTCATTCAGAGCAGACATTGAAACTGGTGTTTGCTCTCGTACGAGAAGTGCCAACGTTCAGCTGTAAGGTCTTGCTTTCCAATAACGGTTCGATGTGAATGTATCTTTGTTTTGGATGACTGGATGAGCTGCTGGTTCAGAAGAGCTCTGCCCTTTTCAATGTGATCCACTCGACTCTGTTCAGTGGAATTATCACAAGCATATGACAGTCACGAGAGATCAAAGCTAATCTGTTTCTTCTTAAACTGAAAATCCGGACAATAATTGTTTATTTTGACTGCATCTGTCAATGACTCGCTCGCAACCTCCATACCATTACTTTTCCATTTCATATTTTATCAACTTTTTCTTCTTTGATGTTGACAACTTAATTTTTTAAATATAAATAGCAGGCATTGTAACGTCTCAGAAGTGCTTTATGATATACGTTCCTTTGTTTTACTTCATGTGATGTTTTATAGATCAATTATTTGACAATTAATAATTGCACCATCAAAGCAAAGCTTTTCTTTCTTGCATGATTTTTGGTATTGATCTTCAATACCGAAATCTACACGTGCGATCACACAAATGTTAAAGTGTTCACCCATTTTAAAGCTTGCTCTTTGAGCTTATAAATAAGAATCAAACAATAGAAAATCTGAATTTCTTTTTTATATAAAATATAGTAAAATATCATTTGGTGTGTTATAAGTTGCCCATGCATGTATTAGGCACGTAAAATTGCAAAAATGTAAGTGTCGGAACAAAAGATGCATTCTATCTAAAAGCGAATGCTCACCCAGACCTGCCTGAAACGCCTTGTGTAACCACACCACACAAATCTATGTCAGTTGGTGGTATGATTTGACTACGACCACCCAAATGTATACGCAAGTGAGGTGGTGTACCTGTCAGTTCATTTGCTTATGGTAAGAGGCGTTACATTTCCGTCACACGCTTGCAGTATTCGACCAATCACTACGCACTGGTTAACTGGCCAATCATAGCACACCTCGCTTTTCAAAGCGATGATTTTTGTAAAAATTCAGCACGTTTCAGAAAGGCAAGGCAAAGAGGAGATACAAACATGCACGGTATGTGGAAAATACAGTGTTTTTAATCTTAAATCGTGTATACACATCACAATACATCTAAAGCAAACAATAATATTTGTTTTTGCTGTGTCTTATCACCCCTTTAAGATTTCTTCAAGCTCAAGTCACAATAACGATCGATAATGAATTTTCAGCAAGACTTTACTCAATGCCTTTATATATAATACATTATAAAGGGTTATTAAAGAAATGACGCATTAGAATTGTTCATAATGTGTGTTGTAATCCATTAAATGTAAAATTGATACAAAGTGTTACAATGAATGGATAAGTGCTATGTATAAATTACAATTATTCATGAGACATTACATTGCATTATAAAATGCATTTAACGGCATAATTAATACATTAAAACTACTTTTATAAAGCAGTATATGCTTTAAGTAAAGTTTTGCGGAAATGTCTAAAAAGTTTCTTTAATCTATCTACAGCATGTCTATCTCTTTAATCCGTTATATTGCTTCATTAAACTCATAATCATTTATGTTTCATTACTGTCTTAACACTGTTTTAAATAACTCTACTTAAATTCAATATGTGAACGTTATTTACGGACAGTAAGAGTACAGAGCAGTACAATGATTGTGGAAAGAATAACTCATATCATTTGGCCTTTGTAGAATTTGATGAGAAATAACTTCTTTAACATCTTTGGACATTTGTAAGCTTGCACTATAACATAACTATCCTCCTTTTCTCAGGAGATAAAATATAATCTAAAAAATAATATAGTCTCCATAAACTATCGCTCCTCCATTTGTTCTCAGTTTGGTCCAGGAGAAATAACCGAGATCTCAAATTGGTCACATTTGTGAGCTGTGCGTTTCTGCTGGTATTTTTAATCATCTCTCATCGATACGCCATCTTGCATATCGGTGAGGAGCAGATCACCTCTCTCCATCTTCCCGCACTATTGTTTTCATTTAATGAGTGAGATTTGTGCTGTAAATGTTGTCATATCCTGAGAGCCCGAGCGTGAAGCGTTTGTGAGCGAGCCATCAGTCTAATGAGGGGCGTCCTGTGAAAGCACTTCATGTGTGAGCAAACACCAACTTTCGGCTAACAGGAACATTATGAGAATGAGAATTTTGCATACAGTGACCACGAGTATTTGGAGCATTAATCACTCAATTTTGAAAAGTTTGTGTGTCATTGCAGGCAATAACAAAACGTCTAACTATTTCTACAGACGGATCGCACATGCACAATATTCATTTGTAACTCTTTAAAGCTGAAGATGAGCCAGCTGGACTCTTTAATATCAATATTCATTTTTCAATCAAATCAGAATATTAATGATTTTATCATCTGGTTTCTGGAGCATCAGTCTCTCCTGATGTTATTTTCACTTTACAGGTTATTTGTAAATTTTTCCCCTTCTTTTAAGGTAATTTGTGGTCATAATTTATTCACATGGCACATTATGTAAATGAACAGCACAGTGCGACGGAAAGAAAAATGAATCAGGCGCAGTCTCACTATTTTACAACTACAAATTACCAAACAGCCAATCGCCACATAACGGCTTCGGCTTTGGCTGTGTGTTATAATTTTAGATCCATTATTCATTTCTATGGGTAAACATGCTGGTATTCTCATCTGTTATCACACACAAGAGATCGTTAATAAAGAAAATCCCACGTGAGGGACGGGTTTTTTCACCAAAGCCTCTGTCTTCAAACATGGCCAGTGGGAATTCACAGCTGCGCTCTGTTATGTGTGCCACATTCCCCAAAAAATAAAAGCAAATCTCTGTTTGTGTATTAGCAGATAGAATGCAAGATATTGATATTTGTCATATTTACATGCTGAGGTGAAGAGAAATAAGTGCAGAGGCCAGGGCGGAGAAACGCCAGCAGGCTGATTCGGTCCCTAACACAAGCTTTAAAATCTCCAACCCAACACACCTTCACATGCTGTCTGCACATCCCTGCCTCTCGGTTGAGACGGTGAACTGCCACTGTATTCTAAGAAACTGCAAGACAGTGCAGATTTCTGATGTTGATCTTTGCGTATGATTAACGGTGTGTGAAATCGTCTTTGACGGGCTGCACATAAGAGAACTGTCCTAAAAAGTCGAGTTTTCCATTCTTCACATAAGAAAAGAGTTCTGCTTGCCTGTGCAAAAGCTTTCTTTGTGATGGCAGGGTGTTGCGGGTTATCGGGTTGAGAACACACCTCTTTAGTCTATATATAGACTATATGTTATCACAGGAAAATATAGAGACTGCTAAAATTGCAGTCAATGTTTGGTATATGTCCAATTCGGTATATGCTAAATACGGTATATGTTTGGTATAAGACCAAGTGGATATATTTTCTGGTACTCACCGATACCGATACCTGTCCTTGTCGCAAACTCTCAAAGCACAAATTTCAGTCTGTTCTGCCAGTTATGTCACATGATGTATCGGTGCATTTATACGAGTACAGTAGCTAAGTTTCGGGCCTGATACTGATACCAGTATCGATATTTCGCAAACAAGTTGGGATGCACCGATGCCATGAAAAAAAAATCTTTACAAAAAATATTTATTTAACTTTTAATGTGTTTTTATGGAACTTTATACAGTGTTATCTATATATTGGATCGTACTTTAAAGTCCCAATGAAGAAAAAATGACCGTTCTTATGTTTGCATTTAAAAAATATGTAAAAACTTTACTTTAAAATTAAAGTATTAAAATTCTATAAAATTATAATTTTTATGCGTTAATATCCCTTAAGTTAATTATTGATTATAGTAATTGTATTTCTTGTGTCTAATAAAGTTCTTTGTTTTTTTAAGAAGTCTATCATTGACAGTACCAGGTTTGAGAAGACTAGACTTTAAAAAAATTCCGTAAAAAAAGTTAATTTTCATTTATTTTACGGACATTTCCTAAATGCTAAAAAATGTTTTTGAATGTATTATGATTGTTAAAATATGAATTAATACAATTCCTGATATGACATAAGTCTATAAGATCTTTAGTAGAAGATTCATCATTTCCTAAGCAACTAAAATATTAAAACCCTTCCCAAAACAAATTCTCCAGGGACATCAGACCCTTTTTGGTTTGTGAAATCCTTGTTGGTTCTGGTTGAATCCTTTATTTTAAAGAGCGATCGACCGACCGTACATGTCTAGTGAACTTAACAGATTTAGACTGCGTATGACACAGACACACAGACAGATTGATGGCCAGTATCGCTTCAATACCTTTCCAGCTCCTCCCTCTATATACTACATATCCTATATATATATATATATATATATATATATATCCTTTCTGTGCTTTATCCTTTATTGATGTGCTTAATTTTAGTTCCTCAGGCCCACATAAACCGCCTTCTGCATGACTTCCTGTTAAACAGGCAGTGGAGAGACGTTTAGTTCAGTCAGTGAAATGGCGATACAGGGAAAGTGAATCCATCATTGGCACAATGAGCCCGGCCTCGGGGGGGATTCATAGAGATGTATAACTCATGTTCTGGCAGGTATGAATGTTCATAGATGAGGTTGTTTATCTTTGTCGTTGAGTTGAAAAGGGCCACTCTGGCATCTATTCGCTCTGCTAATTCTCAGCCTCTTTCATGTGGTTTGTGCTCTGTGCTCCCGCTGGTTCATCCGTCAGCTCTCTGTACGTCTGAGATGGTCTGGTCACTCTTGGGCTGATGGTAAGCATCTGACTGGCTAAAAAGAATGTTCTGCCTTTGAAACAAGCTTTATCGATGGTATTCGTGGTGCACAAAGAAGGACTACAAAATATTGAATATAGTTTTTTCACAATTAAAGCTTACACAAACAGTTATAGTAACAGACTTTGAAGTCAACCTGGCCTGCTTTCTGAGGTTTGCTTCAAGATGCTTTTTTAATTATGCAATATAACAAATATTTTATTATTCTGTCTATAAGGTCTTTTTCTAGATGACAGAATGTCTGGTTATGTATTCAAGTCGTCCACGTATGTTGAGTTTGATGCTGGTAAGCATTGTTCTACAGACATATTTGTGGCTTTGCATGTCATGACAACAAAATTAAAAGATTACATTTACATTTAGGCATTTGGCAGACGCTTTTATCCAAAGCGACTTACACTGCTTTATCCTATACATTTTACATAGGTATTTACAATCCCCTGGGATTGAACCCACAACCTTGCGTTGTTAACGCAATGCTCTTACCACTGAGCTACAGGAAAGCTTATTACAATTACGATTATAGCTTTGCACAGAGAAGATAAGAAAGTGATTTGATTGTTTTATGCATTATGTTTAAATCTTATGGATAGTTTTGTTTAAGATTTATTACATGGATCTCTTTACTTTTTTGTAACCATAAAAGGAAAAGAAACGCAAATTATTTATTGACATTTGGACACAAATTATGTTTTTACAAAATTTACAGAAAGAAAAAAAACATCTTTATTCATCACAATCAGTAAAAAATCATTTTAACAATCAAGAAAGTTTTGTATTAAAAAACTGTAATCAAAATTTGGCCATAAATGCCATCTATTGAGCTTGTTTTGAGCAGTTACATTCCTTTAAAATGAATTGATTCTTTGTGTTTCACTCACAAAATCTCTCTCTCTCTCTCCCTCTCTCTCTCTCTCTCTGTGTGCAGGTGTAACAACAGAACGCAGTGCATCGTCATCACCGGACCAGATGTCTTTCCTGACCCCTGCCCAGGAACGTATAAGTACCTTGAAGTCCAGTATGAATGTGTTCCCTACAGTAAGTTTAAACCCTTTTTAATCTATTCCCATATTTACACCTAAATGTAGTTTTTCTCTGAATCTAGTTTTTGTCCTTCATAATAATACAGTGACAATAGAAAGTATTGACCCTCTTTTGTTCACGTTTTTATGGTATAGAATTACAGGAGATGTAATTTCATCTTTTTTGCCAACAAAAAAGATTCAAGAAAAGATTTTAGTTGCTAACAACTAAAAGGTCATTGGTTGGATTCCCAGGTAGCACATGGACTGATAAAAATGTATGTCACTTTGGACAAAAGTGTCTGCCTGATCCATATATGCAAATGTAATCGTTTTCTTGTAGTCAGGGGTTTTTAATTGATTCTCATACAAATCATCTAAATTCTGGTGAGTAAGATTCGAGCTTAGACTGTAATAAAAAGTCTGAAGCATAGGTCATGTTATGGATACAAGGAGATTTCCAAGTCATTGAATATCCATTGAGTACAGTTAAATCAATAGTTAAGAAGTGGAACGGCAATAAAGCCGTAAATCAATCTAGAGCAGCTGTCTTCAGAAACCAAGTGACCGTAGAAGGTCTCACATCGGTCAAAGCTCTGAGAGAGTAGCTGCTGTTACAGAAATGTGACGTGACCTCGACAGCTCTGGTTTACCAGAGGACGCATGACAGATACAGTATCCAGTTTCTTTTTGGTCTGATGAGACACTTGACCATCACATTAGAGTTTCTGTTCAATAACTGTGTTTTACATTTTGTGACATGAAATCATTTTTATTTTCAGTACCAGTAAATCTGAAGGCTTACAGTAAAGGGTCTACATACTTTCAAAGCCACTGTATTATTATTAGTATTGTTAGTGCTTGCAAGGCAGTGCAAAATAAAAGGTTCTTCACGACGATGCCATAGAAGAAACGTGTGGTTCCACAAAGAACCATTCAGTCAAAAGTTCCTTAATGAACCACTTCTTTCTATTTTTTTATAATCTGAAGAACCTTTTTTACACCATAAAGAACCTTTGTGAAACAGAAATGTTCCTCAAAGGTTCTTTATGGAACCAAAAGGTTATTCTATGGCCTCAAAGAACCTTTTGAAGCACATTTTGTATGTGTATTGAAATTCTCTTCTTTCTGCTTCAAATTTTCTCGTATAATTCTGCAAATTTTTTGAAAATGTACTCCATTCAAACCTTTGTAGGAAAGGTATTTTATTGCATTGTTTGTACTTTTTATTCATTTAAAAACTAAACCTTGAAAGTCCCCCCATTCACAATCGAACAAACAACGATCAGGTCTTATATTTGCATACTAATTCGATCTTTCTTGTGTTGATTCACATGCTGAATTGTGTTTGAAGTTTTCATGCATCTATTTGTACAATCTATAGGCGCCTTTTATGCGTCATCTTTTAAAGCAAGACACGTGCTGAGTGATGTGACAAAGTGCCTCTTTAATTTCCACACAACCAAAGAGGAAACTCTAAACCTGCTCACAACTTTTCTCAACACTTTGCTGCCTTGCAATCACTGAGGCGTTTCCTTCAGGAAATGCAAATTACATTTTTGATGACGTAATGCTTCATTATAATGATTCACACCATCTTTTATTCACATTCAGAAACCTTATGCAGGATACAGAACGTTCATTTCTTGCCTTGTTTGTTTTTGACAACGTTTTTAATAGCTAAATCACAGTGGTTCCATATATATCCTCAATGCTTTTCTCCCTGTGGAAAGCGGGAATGTTTCTCTGTAGTCTACATCCAGCAACATAATTACTGTCATACACACGACACAAAGCAACTTTCACCATCGATCATTCTTGCCGATGGCACATCGAGTATGTTGGAATCGTGTTGAAAAATGCCAAGTGCTGTGTCTTTTAGCGCGTTAAAAATGATTTGGCCAGAAAACATACGCCAACGTCATGCCAACTGATGAGCACCGAGAAGTTTCACCTTAGCGCTCGATCCTCGCGTTGGCTTGGAAAGAAACCAGCCTACGAGGTGACTGTCAGAAAAGATAAATGACTTCACATAGATCTAACATGAACAAACTCTAAACAAACAGCCTCCTACTATTCTCATATTTCCCATTACATTAAGAGTATGGATTGTTTTGCTCCATTAAGCAATTAGATAGTTAAATTATTCTTTGATTGAATTGCCTCGTCGTCTCTGAGAACGTTTCCAGAGATTCACGTACAGACAAACATTCCCCACGCAAGACTCCCTAAACAACAAAGGCCTGCCGGAGCTTGGTGTTTTATATTAGTTTAATTCAAGTTCGCATCTATTGGTTATCGACATTAAAGTCCCAGAAGAAACCATGAAGAAAGCTATAGATTTATAAGGTTGTGTGTTTTTCAGCTTTCCCACTGCAATTTTAATCACCTCTTCTGTTCGGATCCGAGCGCTGTCGCCGAACAACTTGCTGTTGTTATTGTTTTTTGTCTTAATGTCTTAATGCATTAGCATTACCTCCTCCAGGCATTTCCAGACGGGTTGGAAACAGTCATATTTACTAATCACACTTTGATTCTCCAGGACTGCAGACCCTGCTCTCGTGACCCTCGGGCTGGTGCTTTTTTAACTTGGCGACATTTGAAGCTTGAAGTTATTTTCTTAGTTTGCTCTTGTTTGGTGGCAACAGTGGAATGTGCTCAATGTTCTTTGGCCGACGGCATCTCAGACAACAGGATTTAGCGCGGTATTAACTGTACTGAATACTCAGCCAGAGATTCGGGCAGATCGTTGTTGAGATTTTTACTCACGGATGGACGTCAACAAAATGGCATCTTTCATTTGTTTTTTTATCTACCTCACTAATAACAATAAAACTATAGATACAATCTAAATATAGGTATCTATATAGACACAAACGCTTTTCTCATATTAAACTGGGGATGTTATATAACAATTTACATTCATTTAAACATTCTTTGTTAGCTTTTTTACCCGCTCTTGTTTTACAGTCACCTGAATTCAGATCTTTCTGGTACGGGGGTGCAAACCAATGCAATGGTGTACGGACACTTGCACCATTTCTTTAGATTATTCACTGTTATGTGTCTACTGTATACGGGTGAATCTCATAAAAACATGTCTGGGTTAATATTTCAGCACAGGATCAAAAGAATAAAATAAAAGGCTTGTTTTGGACGAATTTGGATTATAGGACTATTAAACACATTTCCCCAGCGTTTTATTACCATAATGTGTCCAGATATTGAGGCATTTTTTCATAATGCATTATTGTTTGTCATTCAATAATGTCTTTTTTTAAATATTAAATAGATTGCCATCTGTTATTTATTAATACTTTACAGTATTTTGTAAAGGCGGTTAGGGAACTGCATAATGTCATAAAAGATGAACTTGTGTCCTAAAATGCTCTTCATAAACTTCATGTTCTATTGAAAAATAGATGTTGGGATAAATTATGACCCAGGTATGTTCTTGATTCACCCATATGCTAAACAGAACAGTGACAGACAGTGTTTTGTGTTTCATAGACATTTTGCTTGAAGAAGAAACACTGTTAGTAGATCGATCATCTGAGGAAAGAAGCTATTGTTTGCTTGCTAAATGTTGAATTTTTGTACATGACCATATTTCAGAAAAAATCCCTTCATGACATACAGTATGTGTGATGATGACTGTTGACAGTCTGTCTGTATGTTTTCCTGTTGGTCTGTTGCTGTCGGTACTGTGGAGTGATTTATAAGGACAGTGTATTGGTCCCTACGAATATGTTTTGTAGACAACCCAAAGAAAAATACCTTAAGTATACATATATACAAGATCGGCCGATTGGTGTTTAATAACCAAAAACGAAATCAAGAGTACAAGTTGACAGATGGGCGACATTATAAACACGATACAATGTTTATTTAATAATAAGAGCAAAGACGCAATACTGATCTTTTTTATGAAACATAACATTATGTCATTTTTGATGAAATTCCTTTTTTCATCTTTTAAGTTGGAACAATGGTGACTGAATAAGACCCACTTTGGCTTCCAGAAACACTAGAAAGGACATATGCATGATTTCCGCCGACTTCTTGCCGCCACTGATGAAATGAAAAGAAAACTCAGGCCAGTTCCATTATTTTTGACAAACGTTATGAATTGGAAATTGAAACTGCACGCTGCAGTCCAGACTATTTAAGTATTCGCACGAAGCCCAGAAGGGACAACAGGAACCGGGTGCTCGGAGAAGATCCGTAGACTAGAGGAAAAGTTTTATATTCCTGGTTTTCAGTTTCCCTCCAGCACCGACTTACCATCTGTCCACCTGGAATTCAGATTTCCCTGGTCGATGTCCCCGAGTTCTTATGAAAATCTATACGGCTCTATCGAGGATGCTGCGCGTGCGTCTCCCCCCCAGCTTATCCTCGATATGGCAGATTGATTTGTCTTCAATGCCACATATGCTGTCCTTTTGTAGCGTGACAGAAGACCCTTTAACCTGTCTCTCTTTCATGTGTTGAAGGTGTCTAACTGCGTTTTCTTCCTCCTCTGACAGCTGTAGCTCTGTGCATAATGCCCGTAACCTCATGACATGTTAACTGCATGTGATCATGGACATGATGGTTAATTCATTTTAATCTCTTTTTCCCCCTGCACTCCTTTATTCTCTCTTCCAACGCTTAAAATAGAAGTGGAGCAAAAAGGTAAATCACTGACACAATCAGCTCCTTGTTTTCTTTCTGTAATATATTTTTTTGTGGTTGTAAAACCTTCCTGTGCCCACTCTTGCTGTTCTGAAAGCAGGCAGTAGCAGAAAGAGTCTTGTATTTTAGTGCACGATCAGCCATTGGAGGAAAGCTTGAAAAGAACATAATATATGCATACGTAAAAGGGACAGTGTACCAAAAAGATAAAATGATGGTGTTGTTTACTCATCCTTGTGTCTTTTCAATGCTGTATAACTTCATTTCTTCTGAGAAGCTTTTAGAAAGATACCACATAAGTATCAAGTAAAAGTAGTTCATACCACACACACTGTGTTTGCTGAAACCAAATGATACTTGGTTTGTAAAACACATAAAAATCAACATTTACTGATAACATTTTCTTCCAATAAATTAGAATAAGAACCTAATCAAGTTATTTATTAAAAAGATTCTTAAAGAAATTCTATCATGAATGATCAAACACTTGTATTCTTCTAAATCAAGGTTTTATTGGTTAACTAAATTTAAAGCTTTAAAAACGTTTCTGTTTATTGAAATCAAGTAAAATATTCGCCCACAATTATTGGAAAAACTTAAGCTAGATGAAAAATCAAAATGTTGCATCAGAAATAATCTAAAATAAGTATCGAATTTATTATAATTAACAAAAGTTGAACAAAAAATAAATTGATCATATATAGCAGCATAAAAATTATATAATAAAATGTCAAAGTAGTTAACTAAAACTAAACTGAAATCTAAAAATAAAAGCTAATTTATAAAATTAATAAGAGTAAATAAAACGAAAAACTAACTATAATCACTCTGTTTTAAAGATTCGTTAATATGACATAATGCAGTAAAAAACTGAGAAATGTTTCACATATAGCATTGTCAAAGCAATCTCTACACAGACCATTAAAACTATTTATGCCAGGCCAGTAGTTGGCGATGTCATTTGTAAAGAAACACTCAAGTGTAACCAAAAAGTGCTCTTTAATACCCGTTGGATGTTTCTCAATTCCAATAACGCAAAGAACGGACTTGAGTTCTAGCGGAAGACCGGTCTTGTGAGGCCCCCTCGGAACAGCAAAATTGGATGTAAGCCCCGCAGACTTATGGGACCTCAAGCGGGTTCAGTATGTGCAAGTCTGCATTCAATGAGTCCTTGATATCAAGAACACATCCGGGTACTTTCATGCGTTCTAGTGTTCTTGAGTATTGCAACCGAGGACACAAGACCGCTGAAGAATGCATATTGGGAAACAACCTTTGTCTTTATACTGTATGTGTGTTTAAAATTTGATGTATGTTACCAGTATGTCAGCACTAGTGGTAATGGTGCGTTAAGACAAGTTGTTTTGATTATACATTACTTTGCTACCCACACTATAAAAAAACAACTATAAGGTTTACTTAAAGGAGCAATGTGGGATTTTAAGGAGGATCTATTGACAGAAATGTAATATAATATACAAAACTATTATACTAGGTGTGTAAAGACCTTACGTAATGAACGTTATGTTTGTATTACCTTAGAATAAGATATTTATATCTACATAAAGAGTGGGACTACATATATCGAATTCGCCATGTTGCGCCGCAAGTTTTTGTACTGTCAAAGACAAAAAAGACAAACAGCTCTACAAAGTGCGTTTCCTCTCCCTCTACACTGCGGTACTTAGTCCAGTTGTCCCTGACTTTACAAGAGAGAGAAAAAATTCTACGAACTTACTCCTAACTGCTATCTTACTGTCAGATCAAACCCCTTTAACAGCATTGCTATTTACCATTAGCTAGCTCTGCCCTCAAACGTGCTGCGTTTGATATTATCATTTTCACAAGTTTGCAAACGCACAAAATCAGTTTTTAGTAACATGCTTGTTTTCTATTCTTTGTGTTTTCAGGCCCCTATAATACATTGCTGTGTAAACAGCCAAACCGCATAAAATGTTTACTGTTTATAGCTAAAAAAAGTTATTTTGTTATCAAAGCCCTTTGGTCGATTCACATTTCAAGTCTAACACGAAAAACACAGGCCTGAAAAGTTGAACTTTTTCCATCTCAAAGCGCCAAAGCACCTAGAAAAATGTGCGCATCGCGACCGTGTTGGTCCCGTGTCGTGTCTACATACGCGAAATGTGAATCGCCCCTCAATCTTCATTCATTTCACTTGTGTGTAAAACTGGGACACCTTTATGTTTTACTGAAGAAAGAAAGTCAGAAGGAGTTTGCAATGACACGAGGATGAGTGAATGATGACAATTCTTATTTTGGGGTGAATTATCCCTTTAAATATTAGTGACAATGCAGAGGGTACGAATGCCCATTCCCCTCTCCTTTAACTGTCCTCCACACTCTTTTATTGCCTGTTTTTCCCCCCCCCAACTCCACACCCCAGCATGCTCTGGTAACAGGTTTCCTCTAGACTAACTAGATTTACACTGCCTCCACTATCTCTCGCTTTCTCTTCCTCTGATTTTCTGCCTTTCTCTCGCTGTCTCACTTTACCCTCTCTACATTTGGATTATCATGTCTTTGTTAAGAAGAAAGGAAACACTTTATGCTGTGACATGATTGTGACATTAGGCCCGTAGGAAAGACTCTCTCAGGTAAAGCGTAAAAAACACACAATGGAAAAAGGACACAGATTGCCTGTATGCTGCTTTCCTCTGCGTCTTTCTCAAGCCTTATGTAGTCGTCTGCTTTTATTTGCAGGGCAGATTTGTCGTTTTCTTACCTTTATTCCTTTGTGTTTGGTTGTGGTTTAATTTCTCCATCACTCCCTTCAGTATGTCCAAGCGGCAGTGAGCCGAACCGTTTGCTTACGGACACATAAAACTGTTTTTTGCTTCCGTTTAAGCTTGAATAACTTTCAGATCCAGATTCTTCGCACCTTTTACTGCTTGTGAATGTGGGTAGCTGTTAGATTTCTTAGTGTGTGTTTCTGTCTTCACCAACTACCCAGTTAGCAGACCGATGTAGAGCCAGACGGGCACTTTGCCCTCTGCTTTCATCTGCCGTGAGCTTGGTTCGCTTACGTTTGACTGTTCTCTGCTCTGTTCTTCCCACCACTAGTTTTTGTTTGTCCCGGAACTCTGAAAGCCGTGGGAGATCCGTCGTTTCTGTACGAGGCGGAGCAGCAAGCAGGGTCGTGGTGCAAAGACCCCCTGCAGGCGGGAGACAAGGTTTATTTCATGCCCTGGACCCCTTACAGAACAGATACGCTTATCGAGTACAACTCGCTCGACGACTTTCAAAACTCTCGCCAGACCACGACCTACAAACTCCCCCATCGGGTCGACGGCACGGGATTTGTGGTTTACGACGGGGCGGTGTTTTTCAACAAGGAGAGGACACGTAACATTGTCAAATTTGACCTGCGGACTAGAATTAAAAGCGGGGAGGCCATTATCAATAACGCCAATTATCATGACACCTCGCCATATAAGTGGGGCGGTAAAACGGACATCGATCTGGCCGTGGATGAGAACGGCCTTTGGGTGATCTACGCCACTGAGCAGAACAATGGCATGATGGTCATCAGTCAACTCAACCCCTACACCCTTCGCTTCGAGGCCACCTGGGATACCACCTACGACAAGCGGTCGGCCTCCAATGCCTTCATGATCTGCGGCGTGCTGTACGTGGTCCGTTCCACCTACGAAGACAATGAAAGCGAGGTTAGCAAGAGCTTAATTGACTACATGTACAACACCAAACAGAACCGAGGCGAGTACGTGGACATCCACTTCCCCAACCAGTACCAGTACATCGCCGCTGTGGAATACAACCCTCGAGACAACCAGCTGTACGTGTGGAATAACTTCTACATCCTGCGCTACAATCTGGTGTTCGGACCTCCCGATCCAGCTCACGGTAAGTCCCGTTTCTCATCCGTATACAAGGTCCCTGTGGATATCTTTGCAAGCGGCCTTGCGATTTCAGCCGCTGGAGTTGCTATTCCTCCGGCTCCTGAGTCTGTGTGTCAAATGTCACGCCTGACTGGGTTTTAATTTCAGATTTAATATGTGTTTGATGTATTCTGGAAACCTTTCTCGAGACAAAGCGACATCTCTGAGTGAAGTGGTGGGTCTCAGAAGTAAACAACATCATGGACGTTGTTAGCATATAATAAGAGACGTGTCCCATGGGGGCTTCAAAAGGCAAAGCCAACCTTCCCTAGTGTGTAGACTCTTGGGGATGAACTCCCTCCAGCCAGCCCTCGGAGACGTAAACCGCTATTCTCATTGGTAGAGGGTTACCTGTCTGAACAGGTACGTCGGCAGCCTTACGGCAACCGTGGATCGCCCCGATAGGGAGGATCTCGTTCCCCGATCGCCTATAAACAAACAGCTAACGCATGCGCTTGCAGGCTCCGAATGTGTCTGTGCTACAGGAGATGGTGATCCTGTGGGATCAGATCGCTCCCAAAGGTCACGTCAGCGCTGACTGTTTTTAATTTAGCTGTCAGGAGCAGGGACAAGATGCTCAGACTTTGTGTCAGATCATCTTTACATTGAATAAGTAATAACTGTAATCACCATAATCCCAGCTCAGCCTTCAGACTCTTGCCATACTCCAGTAAGACTTGTGTAGGTGTAGAGGTCAAACAACTTTACGCAGATTAGTGGAGCTTAAGAATTTTCTAAATGTCTCCGCAGAAGAAATCTACCTTACAAGGAAAAATGCTCCCTTTGAAGGATAGATCTCTTTTTGACTTCGGCCTGTCACAATATCATTTTGTCACTACACAAGTATCATGTCCAAAATAATTCACAAAAGCGACATTTAAGAAAAATAAATAATGTTTATATTTTCTAGGGTGTCACTATATTTAGATGTTCTCTACATGTTTATCGTGTTTATCATGACCAAAACATAATTTTATCTTTTTTTTTCAAATTATTAATATCGTTTGTTATTATATTATTATATTATATTATTATAAGTTTGTTACCATTGTGGATCTTAAGACAAAATGTTAAATGGATGCAAAACCACCACATTCTTTATAACAATGTCAACCAGATACTATAGCACTAAGTTATTTTATAAAATATACAGTCAAGTATATATATCCCCTTCTCTGTCTTTCAAAATATGCTAGTTTAATCAAATAGATGAAGTAATAAAACAGGTGTTGTAATCTAATGATATATGCAACGCAATATTCATCCAAGATGTCATACAAGTACAAGAAAACCATTGATACATTCATGTAATTAAATGTCAGTCAATACAAAACCTATTAATACAAAATACAAGAGGAAACCAAAATTTAGCATGATACCATTTGTACACTTTATTAGAATCTATGGTTTACTACGGATCAGCATTATGTTGTTTTGAGTAATCGACCCAGTTCACTCTGTGTTGCTGCCTATGAAACGAATTTCAAATTAAGATTCTGTCTTTAAAGGAAACAGCCTACCTTCAGCCTACCGTCAGCTCAATAGGTTTTGAAACTGAGCCACAACCCATCCAGAGGCGGCGTATGGTATTCATAACCACTATATTCACCAAGACTTCCTTTTCAGATCACAGCAAAACCACCCGAGTCATCCCTTTCGCCCCCGTAGTGATTACTGGCGCTGATTCAAATCCTGTACCAATTCACCCCTGCACAAGCAAGCAATTAAATGAGAAATATCAACTCAATATCGCTTCAAATGCAAAGTATTAGGGCTTAGATATGAATTTCATTGAACATTCCTCTTGGGTGTTACCTCCGAGGATCAAATCTTTCATTAAGGAAATGTTCAAAGTGTTACCACAATGTTATCCACTCGTGGTTCGCTCTTGTACCATGATGCTGATTGAATATGCCAATATATGTACAGCCTCTCCTTAAGCTGCGTCTAAGGGAAGCAATTAGCTGTACAATCAGTGCTGATGAAGGACAAAAACATGCTAATTTCACTAGCATTAGCTCCCGCGCAAACCGAACGGCACCCGCCTCCCCTACCCACTTGAATGTAATCTGCCGTCATTTTGATACTGATGTGTTTTCTCTATTTTAGATGTGGTGATTATCTCATCATCATCTCAATAATCAGCTCGCTCTTATAACCGCCGGAGTTATGTTCTATAGAGTTGATGTTTGCTCCACTTTAGCTCGATAGCCACGACATTACCTTGATTTTAAGATGCTGATGCAACTCACCATTAGAGATGGATAAGACATGGGATGGGGAAATAAGCCCCTCACCTTTAGGGTAGGATGGAAGATAACTCTGCCCCTTCAGGGGTAGGGAGATTATAAGATTAATTGTCTGAGAAAATCCTGTTCCCGAAATTCTCTTCCGGACAAATTTTTAGACTATGAAAGGAAGTGAAGAGGCAAACGATCACAGTTTGTTTGTTTTAATGTAACATTTACAACAAGTGTACAAAATGAACACTTATGTTGTTATTTATCAAAACGCATTTGGGAAAGAATGTCCCTTACGTATGTCCCTTACGAAATTTAGCCATGTTTTTATTATAGTTAAAGTGTAGTAACCGTGGTTATGGACAGATTGAGTTTGTATAATCATGGTTTTAATAAAAGTGCCAGGGATAAACCAATTTGTGGTTACCGTGGTTAGGTTAATATGTTTTCATTTGTATTATTATTTTTGAATTTATAGTAAAACCATGGTGTGCTTTTGTAAGGGATTTAATTTACATAAATTTAAATTTCTGCGATTTTAAGCCACTTAACAGGGGTGTTCTTGCTTGGCACTGATACTGTAGTTTAATGTTTTAATTGCTTCAAAAGGGACAGTTTGCCAAAAAAAAATATTTATTTACACAGTCAAAACATGTATATATTTTGAGAAATGTCTCAGTGGTTTTAGGTCCATACAACTGAAGCCAACGGGGGCCATTGTTGTTTGGTTCGTGACGTTCTTCAAAATATCTTCTTTTGTGTTCTGACAAAGAAAGAAAGTCATGCAGGTTTAAAATTTTGTGAGGGTGAATAAATGATGAAATCATTTTTGGGTGAACTGTCTCTTTAATGGCATGTAAATAAAAAAACCTAGACTGGTTTGCTCCCACATGTATTATGTAGAATCGGATTAAAACTGTTGATAGTCTGCTACAGCTGATAACAATTATTTTTCGCTAGCCCCAGAAACATGCCGCCTTTACCGAACAACACACATTGTGCTGCAGTGTACTGCATGTCATCTGCGGCCAGTCAAATTCCAGCCCCGCTACAGTAGATCAATGTAGTGTATCAATAGCCAAAGGGACCTTTTATCCAACCACAGCAATAATGTTGCTCTACAGAACATGGTTATTCTGGATGTTTTACTGTAATATAAGCAGACTATTACTATTCAACGCAATGATACCCCAATGAGTGGTGGATGATTGGAAGACGATTCATATACAGTACTGTATGTATCTGCATTCATGACTTCAGTAGGTCCGCGCTAACACTGGCTGATTTATGTATAGAAATGAGGTCTTAATTGTGTTTCAGACCTGTGGATGCAGTTGTTATGTTAAATTGGCCAATTTCATAAATCGTCTTACTGTGATTATTGTAATGAATAGAAACAACAGCACAAATACAGCACATGCACATACATATTATAATGTACAGGCACTCACAAATATACACAGCACAAATAATGAAACGCACACCTGACAATGCTCTCATTTTATAATGTTAATTGAATTGTAGTTTTAAACTACATGATTGATTGATTCAGGCATTACAGATCATCAGATAGAAATACTAAATTGCTCCATACTTCAGATTTCATAAAGAAAACGTTAAAAGCCAGCATATATACATTTATACTGGATCTTTGATGGGAAAATAGCAGACAGCATTTATTTCTGCCATCTGAATGGCAGTGGAAAACACATTACGCTGCTCGCTGCTTAATCATATTTTTCATATATTTGTCATTAAAGGAATTAGTTTTGACACCGTTTCTGATAATTGGCAGTTTAGCCATCTGACATTACATCACTGATGCTTAGAGAAAAATCCAGAGGCTTCTTGCTTTGTAAAGTTCTGTATGAGACCGCTAATGGATTTGACTTTATTTCAGTCACATGGCTAGATTTCTCTGCAGCCTCTATTTTTGTTAAAGACCTCTCTTGAAATATAATTTTTACACTACGGCTGTTTCCTGTCTGCTAGATAAACGTTCTTTCTTTGCCAGCCGCTCTAAATCTCTTTCTGTGTGCTTTTCTTTGCCAGTCTCACTTACATTGGCTCTTTCCTCCAACCCCACCCACCTCTATTTCCTACCTACCACCTAGATTGTAGGATCCAGTCAACGGTTTCCAAATAGCTTAATGAAAATGTAAAAATGCAAGTTTGTGCAGCGGGTGCTGCATAGAACATTAGCTCAGACCATTAGCTAAGAAAAACAATACAATGGAAAGTCAATGGAAAGTTCCCACAATGATAGAAACACAAATGTGTATGCGTGTGTGATTCTGACTCACGAGTATGTTTGTGTGTTTATCACCACAACATTTGGTTTGAAATTGTTCCTTGGCGTGAAGATAATATTTCTCATTTTCTGACAGTGCGCACTGAAGGCTCCTTTGAGCTTAATGCAAGTCGGGCTTAAGAAAACAGCCTTTGGTACACCAAAGCGAAAATTAATACAGCTATACCCATAAATCTGATTTCAAAGGCTTTCTGTAAAATAATAACAGACACCTAGAATCTATGAGGCTGACTGACTGAAGTGTCCATTTATCGCACGTACTCTATATTCAGAGATGAAGGACACGTCTACTAACACTAACGCACAGTGTTTTTCCAGACATGCCACTTCCATATTTTACCGTGTCAGGACCACAGTTGTAATTTATTATGATGGTGCATTGGCACTCATATCATATAGGATATATATCATATGGGTACATGCAGCCACGGAAAAAAGAGATCACTCCATATGTTCATTGAATCAGCATTTCGAGATGAATTGTGGTCATTCCGGTCCAGTTTCTGTGGAATTTCAATAAACGCATACCTCAGGAGTGACGTAAAAAGTCATCCAACAGCAATTTGAAAGACTGACGCCATGACACATGCAAACTTGAAAAGTCATTTTTGAACTTTTCCTAAATACATGTAGAAATATTACTTTTTGTATCACATAAAAATGAATATGAACTTGTTTTCTTTGAAATATTTGAAGTCTGAAAAAATACAGAGCATCATTTCAGATATTTTAACCCGTTTCTTAACTTTCAAAAAAGTGTTTCCCGAAACCTTTTTATCTATGTCGTTCTTAAGTTATCTCTGAAGATGTACCATATCTTAAATATGTGTTTCCCGAAACACTCTAAGTTAAGTATACTTTCTGTAAGTCAAAAGTTGGGGAGGTTGGTCTGGAGCACACTAGCTATACCTTATCACTGCTAAGAGTTCACCCTGCTAGTGGCTCATGTGAACAAAACCTTCTTTACATCACAGTCTATACAAATACAATTAAAACTTAAATACACCAGTACATTAACATGTTTTCATGCAAAGGATATACTTGTCATTACACTGATGGTTGTTAGCTTTTTAATGATATAGTTGCCTCAGCTGGCAAACCAAATATTTTTTGTGTGTTTAAAGAGAAAGTTTGGGGTAGGAAGTTTAGTCAAACTGCAGCTATAATAAACAGCAAGTAATAAGTAGCAAATTATTTGGCTAAATTAAAGACGTCGGCATCCGCTGAGCGTTTGAGTGCATTTAATCCGTGAAAACCTTGCTACAATTTATGCTGCAATTATAATTATAAAAAAGTTAACCTGCCACGGCAGCAGATTCAGCAGCTTTTGCATCGTGTTGGTCTAACTTTGTCAAGACAAACTCAACCGAGCAGCCCCTTAATTCAGCCATAGCTCTTTTTCCTGCAATGGCTGTTGGTTATATGTTCCGCGTACTGCGCTTATATTAAGTAAATAAAGACACCATAGCAAAATAAATTATGATAATATAAATTATTTGGCAAACCTTTTAAATAGAAAATAGGGGGAATAAAAACACATTTACTCTCTTTACTTTTTATTTTAGTTGTCTTAAATGAATACATTTAATTTAATAAAATACCTTATCGTAGGGCTGCACAATTATTACATACTCGTTTATATTATTTCCCTTGATTTTGTAAGTGTGATTAATAATGTTGCTTATATTTTAATGTTTTGATAAGCACGGCCATAAGATATTGTACATATCGTGTGCTGTAAATGCGCTGCTTGCGCATCCAGTGTCCAAATCACAATAAACGTATGAACTATACAAGCCTTATTCTAAGTTGCTGGAATAAACATTTTTAATGCACCGCAAAAGCACAGTGGGTTTGTGTGACCCTCCTTATGACCTTTGATATAAATGATCATACTGCCAGTTAGTGTCGCGGGGTTGACACATTTGGGCATGAGATTGCAGGTTTGCACACTCATTTCACAATTAAATAATATCCATAGCTGGATTTAGTTTGCAATTTGGTTTGTTTTTATCTAACGAGTCCTAATAAATGCAACTTCAACTATTTCTAAAGTGTTTATTTTATAAAGAACCCCGCTATCTCAAATAATCCTGTGAAGAAGTCCCTGTATAGAGTGAATAATGGATCGTCAAATGATCGCTATCCATTAATTCAGCACCACCGCCATGGACAGCACCTGGTAACGCGGGACGGTAGAAAGTAACCTCCTCATAAAGTATATTTCGGAAACACGCCTAGAAAAGGGTATAACTATAGTATAGGTGTACCTTTTGTCTTCCTAGCGTGGTAAGAGACAATCGTATCGGGAAATACAGCCCTGACCTTATTTGAAATCTGGGAGAAATATTTTTAGTTGTTCACGGAATTAAACAAAAATAATAATTTTACCCAAAAACATAGCTTAGAAATCTTTTTTTTGCGGCAATATACACTCACCTAAAGGATTATTAGGAACACCATACTAATACTGTGTTTGACCTCCTTTCACCTTCAGAACTGCCTTATTTCTACGTGGCATTGATTCAACAAGGTGCTGAAAGCATTCTTTAGAAATGTTGGCCCATATTGTTAGAATAGCATCTTGCAGTTGATGGAGATTTGTGGGATGCATGAAGCCGTTCCACCACATCCCAAAGATGCTCTACTGGGTTGAGATCTGGTGACTGTGGGGGCCATTTTAGTACAGTGAACTCATTGTCTTGTTCAAGAAACCAATTTGAAATGATTCCAGCTTTGTGACATGGTGCATTATCCTGCTGGAAGTAGCCATCAGAGGATGGGTACATGGTGGTCATAAAGGGATGGACATGGTCAGAAACAATGCTCAAGTAGGCCGTGGCATTTAAACGATGCCCAATTGGCACTAAGGGGCCTAAGGTGTGCCAAGAAAACATCCCCCACACCATTACACCACCACCATAATTGCATTAATGAGAAATTGAACAGGTGTTCCTAATAATCCTTTAGGTGAGTGTATTTATATATACGCTTATGATATTGATTTATTAGTTAAGCTGTGTGGTCCAGTTTTCTGGAAGAAGTCAGTTGGATGTCATTTGACTTCATCCCATGTTAACATGTTAACATTTCAGAGAGGCGGGGCAAAGAGGAGACGGTATGTGAAAAATACAACGTTTTTGAACTTTAAATCTTGTTAACACTTTGCATGACATCTTAAACAAACCATAATATAATTTTTTGTCGTATCATATGACCCCTTTAAAATAAGTGTGTAACGTAGTCTGCAATATATATTTTTTTATCAGTTGGCCAATCAATTCCTAATGCATGCCCAATGTTTTAATCCAAAATACAAGGGCAAGATGAGTAAAAATGAATTGCATGTTCACATTGACTTTAACCAGCTGCGAAGCTTAAACTTGTTTTACACCCATCATGTCAAACAGTCAGAATCTGGAGTTAAAAGCCAAGTTAGCCAGCGCACCAGTCACGCCATCCATGTCAAATCTCACACACATGGGTGAAACCTGTAAAGATCAAGGTGTGCAGGTAATGACTCTGCAGCGTTTTTTTCTCAGTTTTTCGTCTGAAGCCGAGCTCTGACTGGTCAGTTGACACTAATTCACAGTAGGTCACGTCTAACCTCAGAAAGAAAGCTTTTGCTTTCACTTGATCGCTCTCTTTCTCTCGCAGAGGTACATGGAGACGATCTCACACACATACTGCGCTCAGATCTCTCACACTTTTATGGTCCGCTTCATCAATGGCTTTCCTACATGCATGCTGTCAGTCACTGACTCTGCTTAGCCGATAAAAGCAGCAGGTGCAGTTCAGATGGGTTTCTTTACTGTCCAACATGCCGCTGGTTCAGACGTGGATGTGTTAGGCGCGGGAGGAGCTGGGTCGACTTTTACTCTGTAAATGAAAAAATCGATATTAAACTGTATGGTGTCTAGTAATAACTAGTTCAATTCCATTCAAGTCCTGGTGATATAAATCTGACGCCATAAAACTGCAAGATTTCGGAGTTGCACACAAACCAAATTCCTTTTTGCACTATAAGGAGAGCAGTTTAATTACTGTATGTATCTTGAGACTTTAAGACTTTTCCAATGCCTTTTCGCCAGACATTTTATATATGTACAGTATGGATACAGGATACGCATATTGCATGTCTTAAATATGCAAATTCATTAAAAAGATGTAAAATTGGATTAATTTGGATCTATGACAATATACACAACAATTCATTTTACTTAATTTGTTTAACTTTCATTAACCAAACTTTGCCATTATTTTCACTACAATTTTGCTATTAGTCTGAATAGTGATGTGCTATTAAGAAGGCTTTCCTTTTAAAGATAGATTAATTCAACCCAAAAAGAATGTATTTACTGTACATTGATGGACATTCATTGTAAATTAAATGTAATTTTCAACTTGTATGACTTTTGTTTCTTCTGGAGAACGCAAAAGAAGATATTTTGAAGTGTCGGTAACCAAACAACATTGAACCCCATTGACTTCCATTACATGGACACAAAACCATTGAGACATTTCTCAAAATATATTCTCACATACTGGTTTAAAACAACATGAGGGTGAATAAATTATAACCACATTTTTATTTCAGGTTGATGTTTTTTCCTTTAAGATACTTTATTTTCTTGAAAGTCAAGAGTAACGAAACCCCCCCCTAAAAAAACATAATTCTGTGTCCAGTTCCCATCATTGTGTAGCTTTTGAACTACTTTGTGAAACAACGTAAACGTGATTCAATTTTAGAAATAGGATGCGCATAAAATGCGACCTAAAAACATTATTTGATGTATGCTGATACATGTACCCAACAAATAGGCCTTTGTATTTCCAGCCCACGGCGTTACATTAGTTATATAATAAAATTATGAAATATAGTGACAGAGAAACTGAGGGCGGGAGAAAATATACGTTAACACAACTTTGCAACTCAGCTAGTGAATAAACTTTAGAGATAAAGTAAAGCTTGAAGGTCTTATAGGCGTGCTGAAATATTTTCTATAGGCAAGTAATTATTTTCTTTTATTAAGCACTATGTGGTGAGAATTATATCTTTGGATGAACGAAAAGAATATGTTTATCGTATTTGTCTTCAGGCACCTCAGATGAGAAATGGGCTTGCAATAACAAAACTTAAAATAGAACGTTGCGCTTTTGCCTGATCGACTCCTTTTTTTTATGTTTCAGCTCCAGCTATCTCAGAAGCATCCACCACACCCAAGATACTAAAACCCACAACCAATACGCCGACGACCGTTCAGCAGAGAGGTCAGGTGACTACGGTTACCACTGTAGGGACCAAAGCTGTTAACAAGACGCCCAAATCACCAGCCGCACCTCCCCAGACCACCACACCACCCCCGTTGGAGTCTTTTCCTCCTCCGGAGCGCTTCTGCGAGAGCGTGGAGCTCAGGGACATCCTGTGGCCTCAGACGCCTAGAGGCATGCTGGTGGAACGGCCCTGTCCCAAAGGAACTCGAGGTGGGGACACATATCTGTTAAAGGCAGTTTTCCACTTGCGTCTCTTTGATTTATTATCAGTCTGTCTTTTCATTTGGGGGAAAGAGACATGCAGCTGTTCTCTGTGAAGATTGTTGATAATTATGACGATAAACAACTCTTCCTCAATGTAATCTAGTTCATTAGCATAACTGTTAGATTGTTAGATAGCAAGTTAACATTTACATTTTTGTGCATTTGGAAGATGTTATCCAAATCGATTTGCGGGTGCGCTCAAGCTATACATTTTATCAGCAGGCGTGTTCCCAGGGATTTTAACCCATGACGTTGGCATTGCTAGCTTCCTGCTCTACTAGTCAAGCCAAGATCAAAGATAATTCCATCAAAAGTAAAACTTCCTTGCAAATTTCTTTAATCTTCTCCATCTGTATTATCATACAGTAAGCTACTGTAAATTCTGTCCAGTTGCTTGCGAATCATCCAGCACAAAATGGCATGGGATGCGTTACAAGCAGAATTGAAATGAGAAGGTTCTTCAATTGAATCTTGATTTGTTCAAATGTGTAAAATAAGAGAGATGAGATTTGAAGGGTTGCTTCACCAAGCACCGCTAATAACAGTGTACTTTTCTGAACAGGCACTGCCTCCTACCTGTGTGTTCTGTCCACGGGGACCTGGAACCCGAATGGTCCGGATCTGAGCAACTGCACGTCCCACTGGGTGAATCAAGTCGCTCAGAAGGTTTGTAGTCTCAAAACATTTCCATCTCCCAGAATGAGCTGCGAAAATGCGCCAGTTTACCGACCACACGGTCGTAAAAGTAAAACGCTCTCCTGTGCCATATTTTGCAGCTCATTCTTTCTATTATCACTGTTTAAGATGAAGACACACAGCCTTCAAACATCCAAATGGATGATCCGGTGCTCTCTGGAGCGTGCGCTTTGGTGTTAATGCGATGTTTCCTGTAAATAGAATAGATTGGGCGCAATGGGACGCCCGGCGTCCTGCGCGAAAGCTGCGGAATCGATTCGGCCGTTGAACTCGGGAAGTGTTTCCAACTGCACTTCGAAACTGTTACCGGTTTTTAATGATAGCTGTAATTGCTGGGAGGGGGCCGCCGCTGAATCAGCGTGATGATGTCATAATGGGAGCCGGGAGCCTCGTAGATACAAAATGATATTTTTCGGAGCCATGCTGTGAGGTTAATTTGTGTAATCTCTCAGATCCGGAGCGGGGAAAACGCAGCCAACCTGGCCAACGAGCTGGCCAAACACACCAAAGGAGCCATCTTCGCCGGTGACATAAGCTCTACCATGAGGCTCATGGAACAGCTGGTGGACATTCTCGACGCTCAGTTACAGGAACTGCGACCAAGCGAGAAAGACTCAACCGGCCGCAGCTTCAATAAGGTATTAACAGGTTGCAGGACCGTGCACAGACCTTATGAGGGGCACTTTACCCCCCATTATTGGTCACATCTAAATGACAAATTAAATCAAACAAAATAATAGTCTCAAAAGCTTTAGATTTTTTAACTATTAATAACAGGTAGTCTAACAGGTAGGAAATGCACAGAAATTCAATGAAGTTCTCAAACATTTTACAGTCTGCAAAATTTTAAATTTAATACAGAAGAATCGTCATTTCAGCAACAAAACATTTTAAGTTCTTCTTTCTTTTGTATTAGTTTAACATTAGTCACAGCAGCAGGTTTAAGAATGCGGCGCCTTTAAGAACTGATGCTCTGCACAGATCTGACAGGTTTCCCATTTTGTTTCGCGCTTACAAAGATACTAAACAAAATGTGCTTAAGGCATAATCTTGTGTGTTTTTGTTCATTCAAGCATGAAAGAGAACGTAATACTGATGCGCTGCCTGACACACTCTGACAGAGATTCAGTGACGCAACCCCTGTACACACCATACGGGACCGCGTCACGCAGCTAGAAGCTGTCTCTATACTGTACGTATCAAAGCAACCGTTTAAAAATCGCGTCGAAATGGTTTAAAGGCTTTTACACAAATAAGCGTGTTTGTAGAATGTAATGCCTGACAAAGGATGACAGAAAATTGCGAACATTTTTTTTACGCGTTATTCTGAAAAAGTAATGCCGTCTGGGAAACCCATCACATAGTGAAATTGGACATATTTCAGGTTCATATGTAAGCTGGTTTTAAGCCCTTTCCAAATCAGTTTTTACAACGGGAACATGAATTAACCATAATCATAGAATACAATTGATTAATAAATTCAATAATAAATCAACATAGAAATTTCTTAGATATATATTTTAACCAGGTGACGAGGATCACTCAAATGCAGTTAACGTCATTAACGTCATTAAAAGTGCGACATCACTGTTTATTCAACAGGTTACAGCGTTGTTTTAGCTATATGGGTGGTCAGTTTTCCTGTTGTAAAATACATTTGGCCAAAATCTAGTTTATAAAAGATGAAATGCTACCGTGTGCACAGGCTATTAAGTGCAACAAATGCTAGCCCTCCGGTCCCAAATGTCTCAAACCTCAAATACATAAAATATGAACATTTTAGACATAATGTTTCTTGCGTAGTGAAAACGTTGTACTTTCTTTAAAGATCTCTATTTAACCCTTGCGAGACGTTCAGCTGCTGTGAAAGGAACAGCAGTTTGTTCAGTTAAGATGGGGATGGAGCCACAAGGTTTTAATGACAGTTTATGCGTATCCAACAAGATTATGTCACAAGCTCTTTTAAACCTTTCAATGGCTAAATATTTAAAAACAGACAGACAGACCAACTGCATTGATTTTATGAAAAAAAAAACATCAAAAAAGGGGAACTTCAGGGTGTAAGGGTCATGAGGGCATGTGCTCTGCACAGGTTGAGCCCTTTCTGTGCACGTGCCTGACAGGATCAGATTTTTTATACAGTACAGCATCTTGCTTAAAAGAAAGTATTGCATTCATCTCAATATGTCACACCCCAACTTTAGTGTAAACGCACAAGCCAACATAAATCACTCAACTGACGTTCTTTGTGAAGTATGGAAGTATTGGTTTTAAACTTGTGCAATGCATTATAATAAATGTATATATGAATCTATGTTTATTCATATATGTATATATGAATATATTATTTGTTAAGCCATAGAGTCTGACAGGTATAGCAAGTGTGTTTAAAGAAGCATTGTTTTTAATAAGAAATCACTGTGCTCTGACTGAGGAAAAAACAAAGATCCACACTCATGGTCTTGATTTCACATTATGCAACACAGACAATACAGAGTTTATTACAGAGACAACTGAAATCTATTTTATACAGTACATGCATTTCAGCTGCTTGTATTGCTTTTCCTTCATTTCATTGGCTAAAATCATAGAAGTGGGCGGAGCCGAGAGCATATCTGGAAACTCATGTTTGGATCAAGGATTGTACTCACCAAGAGAATGTAAATGTAGTATCTTTCAGCATCAGTTAGTTGGTATTGCCATTCATACTAAATTATAGCTGAGGGCAGAGAGAGATGGTCAATAATCTGAGTGAGGTCATACCCCACAGCCCACTACCAAGACTATTGTTTGATTCTTGCAGGAGACACGTGGCCCTCAGCCAACGTAATTTACACAAGCATAGTGCATATTCCTGGGACAGTGTTTCCATCGATCAGTTACAGCCCTGACCATGCCCTTCACCTTTAACCCTTATTTTCTTCATAGCATGATCTATAAGCTCCACCCCCGAATCCCGTTTCTGACGCCAACCCCTGTAATTAAGCTGAATTTTAACATTTTCACATAACCAGACACAATGCGTCAAAGCAACTAGCAATAAACTACCAAGCAACACAACATTTTGTTTTTCTTGTAGACTCCGCAGCGTCACACTTGGTAGCCCCGCCCATCGTAAAATCCCAATATATTTGAATTCGGCTTCTCTGTCAAAATCACCCATATGAGTGTTCACAGTTCTACAATCTTCAACTGTGATGTGTATTGTATAGAAATACAAAAGAAAAACGGGCCCACTGTTCTGATTGGCTGTGATATATTATGCTATAATTCATCTTCGCTCTCAGTGTCTCTTGTTGCAGAATTCTTTTCATGTTGAGCCGGTTCACACCAAGGATGATAACAATAACTAAAAACACAAAATATTATGTTTAGGAGAAGAAGAGTCCACACCTCGAACTATAACAATAAGAGCACAGATAAACTATATCATTGCGACAGCGACAAATGGCAAAATATTGACAAGCAATTAAAAACAAATTGGATTTAAAGGCCTCGCTCATTTAAAATCTGAAACTGAATCATGCAATATTAGAATAAACAATGTTGTTGTATGTGGGTCTGGACGCTATAGTTTGCGTTGTCTTGTTTTCCTTATAGTTATCGTTCCTGCGGTGAATAGGTCATTCTAGTCCAAGCACTTAAATCAGGGCAGCGATTGTTCGATTTCCGTGTGGTCACAGGAATATGTGCTATCTCATCCTACTGTAAACGTGGATATCAGCAATGTGTGCGAACCATAGCTGATTCAGTCCCTTTTAAAGGTTGGATTGCATATGTCTCATATGCATATTATGAGTTAGCGGTGCAGTTTTCAAAGAAAGAGCAGCTGTGGAATAAATATGCCTGTTGTTTTCAACTCAAAGCCACCGTGTAGAGTGTACACCCTAACATTCATCTTTAACATGTGTTGCTGAAGTGCTTGTGGATTGGAAACCCCATCGGTGTACCATCAACCTTTCTAAGTGTGTTTCTTTGGTCTGTTTTGTTCTTGTGTGTGTCCTTTCTCAAACCGAAAAGCTTCAAAAACGAGAAAGAACTTGCAGGGCGTATATGAAGGTATGTCTGTGCTATTCTTCTTTGTCATTTCTGTCCTCTCTCGTTCTTTTCTTGCCATTGTTTCTCAGCATGTTTCTTTCATTCACACTGTCCCCTGTTGAAAGGAGAAGCTCGGTTGGTCATAGACGTGGGATGTATTTTGGATGCTGGTATGGTGGTGTCTTCCCTCGGCTTCTAAAGCTGCAATCCATAACGTTTGCCTCTCTATCGCCATCTCTGTTTGTAACATGAAATTGCAGGTTACTTTTTGTAATCTAAAGAACTTTTTTGAATACAGAAAACCTTTGTTCAACACAAGATGTTCTTTTGATGTTAAAGGTTCTGTATAGAACCATTCAACCAGAAAATGGTAATTCAAAGCATCTTTATTTATTTTTTATTATTTTTGAGAGTGTAGACCAGCATTAACCAACCTTGCAGGTCCTTTCAGCAGGCTTGACACTGCATTTCATCAACAGTGGAGGTTCCATATTTTAGTAGATTGGAAATTGTGTGGCTGCATTTTTATTCCTATTTCTTATCTTTGTGTGTGTGTGTGTTTCTGCGTATTTTCATTTTCGATGTTGAAGTCATGCTGTCTGTTGACGTGCTTGATTCGCAGGTTGGCGATGCATGCATTGTTGTTGCGCTCTGATGTTATTGGTTGTAAAGGGCAGATGTCAGTTTGTGGTGTTTGAAATCTATTTGATTGCAACATCGGATTTGTAGAAGCTTTTTTAGCTACTTACTTGTGATTTAGAGAGGAACAAGATTTGTAGATTATGTGAAATGCAAGATGCTGTTTTGGAAAGGAAAAGCAGGGGAAATAAATGAGCTAATGTGTATTCCAGTGAAACCTTAGACTGTGGAGAAACCTATATATGATGGTATTTGGTGTGGACTGAGCAATTGAAAGTAGTTTCAAATGAAAAATATGAAAATGTTATTAAAGCAGGAATAATAGAACCAATGTTTATGTGAGGCAAAGGTGCAAAACCAATGAACATTATCAGAGCGATATGAATCAATATTTTAGAAGCCTGTTGACTTGTGTGTGTTTGAGTGTAAGTGTGTGAGATAAAATATACTCTTTATCATTCACTTAAACCTGAGGATACTATTGTGTCTTAATGGAGTTCAATGTTCAGCATTAGACTGTTGTCTGGAATATAATTATTGAGCTCTCAGGTTTAAAAATAAAGTGTGTAACATTTAGTGTCACCAAACTCTCTTCAAAAAGTTGAAACACTCCTTCACCTTTCATTGTTCAGGCCTACTGCCGAGACCTATCAGTTAACATTTCGGTCATCTGAATGGCAGTTGCTTGGCTTACACATGTCCCCCTTTAAAGATGCTGTCATCTTTCTTTAAATCTTTGTTTAGATGTCAATGTCACTCTGGACAACATTCATTTCTTAGTGGTTCTGTCTTGTTTCTCAGTACAAATATTCCTACATCAAGCTAGGTCTATTCAAAAAGGGGAAATTTGAAGTCTTGTTTTTTGAAAATGAAGGAAACACTTAACAAGGTTATATTTGTTAACATTAGCAAATGCATGAATTAACCATGAACTATAGTTATTCACAATTTAATAATACTTGTTAATGTTAATATAATTATTTATGTTAGTTCATGGTGCATTGAGTAATGTTAACAGACACAACGTTTGGTTTTAAAAATATATATTAAATAATAATAAAATAACACGACCTAAGATATTATAGAAATATTGATCATCATTATTTAGTTCAAGTTAATATACTTATTGTAAAATTACCGGAAGGAATGGATTTGATTTTAAATGAAGATACAGAACATAAGATATTAAGTCTTGTTTTATGAATAAATAGTTGGGTAAGAAAAATAATCCTGTTTTCCTTTAAATGACCTATAGTTCTTTAGCCCATTGGCAGATAGGACCATTCAGGGGTGCGTTCCCCGAACAACGACATAACTCGCTGGTTAGCCACCATAGTATGATGCATCGTTTGAGAAACTAACAATCTACTCCCGGATGTTTCCCAAAAAAATTTGTAAATTTGTCGCTCATCTGTCATTTGAAGCACGTTGGTTCAACAACATAGGAAACACTTGAACCGAACTATGCTGAAAAGACGGAACTTGTGACCATTATTGGCTTACAATGCTTTTGGGAAACGCAGCTCAGATTTGATTGTCACAGCAACAATACTTAATATATGTTATTTTGCTTTTAAAGTAAATGCATCAATGATTTGATATTTGTACTGTGAAACTTTTTTTCATGTTTGTTGCAGTGCATGTGACACCTTGATATTGTGTGTACTGTGAAAGTACTGCATTTGGTTTAAGTTCCTATTCATCGAATTCCATATCAAGAACAGGACACATGGACCCCATATTGTCCATGTTACACATACTGTACACTAAGTGAACATAATAGACCCAACCCAATAGATATACTGTTGCGTGAATACTGTGCATTTGGAGGTTTTACTCATTTTGCATACTGATTTTTACAGTAGGGAAGTAGGCATATGTACACAGAGAATGATTGTTTTAAAGTTTTAAATATTAAACATCACAGTTCATCTTTATACCCATCCTTTTTATAGAAAATTTAATGTCGCAATTCGCTCCCAGCGTTAGCATGTGGCAGATTTCCTCTCTTCAATTTTATGTACGGTATTATGGAAACCGAGGGACACGACGATATAAATGTTCCCAAGAGTTTCCACGATGAAAGCTGGATCATAACGGATGATAAAATGAAAACAACGGCCTGTGATTTTAAATCTGATGACACGCAACAAACACGTCTTTATCTTAAAGGACGGTCCGCATTTATAATGCGTCTCGACCGGTTGTCTCTCTTTACCTTAAATGCGTCGGCCCCAGAGGCCTTTGACATTCAATACTGCACTCTTGAAACAGACAAAGCTTGTCGGGCTCATTTCTGCAGCCTGTTTTTATGTGTGTCACCTGATAACAACCTATAACAATGTGTGCATGTTTGCTTTCAATGGAGCACGGGCTCAGACAGCTGCTGATAAAGTCAAGGCTTTGACATTTGACCTCACTACAGTGGTTTGTGCTGACCAAGCATCTCATTGGGCCGTAGGCTATCGTGGATACAGTCGACAACCTACTCAGACCGGAGGCTCTAAAATCTTGGCACGATATGAACACCACGGAGCAGACGCATGCCGCAACCATGTTACTGGACACCCTGGAGGAAGGAGCCTTCGTCCTTGCTGACAATTTAATGGAGCCGGCCATCGTGAAAGTACCTGCGAGTAATATAAGTAAGTGCGGGCAATAGCCTATGCAAAATGAACGGAACTGACAAGTGTGTAAACAGCTTATTTAGTCTGTTTGCGCGCTTGCGGCTGCTCGGTTTGGACCTGAAGTGGTTTCACCGTGAAATGAGATAAAACATGAACCGTATTACACGTCTGCAAACCTCACGTTTTCCTCCTCTGTTTCCGCTTGATGAACTAACACTATGAAACATGATTTCTCTCTGCAGTTCTTGATGTTTACGTGCTGAGCACAGATGGACAGGTTCAAGATTTCAGGTTTCCCCAGAGTGGCAGGGCTGGTATTTCTATCCAGTTATCTTCCAACACGGTGAAACTCAACAGTCGTAATGGTACGGTCCAACCCACGCACAGACCCTCACACGCTCGCCGTCACTGTACCACATTAGTATTGAATCTGTTGAGAACGAGAACATATTAGATCCAACTGCTTCCGTCACTATGGAGATAGCAGTGCTCTCATGGTCAGAGAAAGAGTTGAACGTGAATGTGAACATACTGCTCAGCATATGTTGTTTTCCTCAAACTGAACCAACCTGCTACTGGGTCACTTTGAGGAAAAATATTATTGCACTTACTGAAGTTTGAAACTTGGAAACAGAGACGTTTGAAAATGTGCGAGAAGGGGTTGTAATGGTTGCCAATGTGTACTGTATTTACTCTATATAATAAACATGAAAATAACAAACGAAATATTGGAATATAATATAAAATAGCTGTTAAAATAAGAAATTATGTTTTGCAGTAAGAAAACTATTGTATTTATGAAAATTAGGCAAATAAATATAATGTGTACTACAAAATATCTTATCGTCATCACTCTTAATGCAATAGCAAAGCAAAAAAAAAGATGTTGTGAAACCAATTTTTTATGTTTTATGATTAAACATTTTTTTATTCTACCTTTTTGAAGATTATTATTTATGATCCATTTATTCAGCTGAGGTTTAAAGCAATAGTAGTTTTGCTGTGATGTATAATTACAATTATGTAATTCACCATTAATTATTTTGCAATGTAAATATTAGTTTTGTCACCTTTAATTATACAAAATTACTGAAAACTGTGAATTTTGTTGTCATTATCAAAGTGCAAAAATCTCTTTTAGTAATCGCACCATAATAAAGTTCGATGTGTCATTTCTTTTTTCATTTTCTCCATACAGGTGTTGCCAAATTGGTGTTTGCCCTTTACAAGAACCTGGGGCAGTTTCTGAGCACAGAGAACGCGACCATCAAGCTCGGCCACGAGGGAAACGGACGCAACCTTTCGGTGGCGGTGAATTCAGACGTCATCTCCGCCTCCATAAACAAGGAGTCAAGTCGCGTGTTTATATCGGAACCTGTGATTTTCACCCTGGAGCACATCGACGTGAGTTCAAGCAATAAACAAACAAAGCTATCGTAAAAACAGCAGGATAACGCCGAAGAAAGAGCGGAAATAAAAGCAGTCTGGATTCAAACAGCCTACAAGGTCACAGTGGGTTTGTTTAAGCCATCGAACACGAAATTAACAAAGTCTGAACCAATGATTATTACCAGCCTAGACAAAATTCTTAATGAAAACTAATTCGTTTGTCGACATTAGGATGTAAACGATGCAATTTCCTTTTTTTGGAGTGGAAAATTAGCTCCCAGATTAGCTATACAATGCAGGATGAAATTACCAGAGGACCAATTATCCTCTGGCTCTCTTTTAAAGTGTCAGGAGTATTCCCAGAGGAGAGCCGGCTTGATTTTTGCTTTCTATCAAAGTAATTGTGTGATTTCCACAGACATGCCTTCAAACCATTCTGCCCCCTGTTAGCACCTCATATAATCAATGGTCCCATGCTAGATTTCGCACTCATTTAACCTTATTAGATTCTTTAGTCGTTTATGTGCGAACACACACTGCGCATTCAAAAGAGTGTTTGATTTGGCCGCCGTGTCTTGAGAAAGATGGAACGGCAACCCATCCGCTCGTGTTATTCTGTGGATCACGAGTGAGCTACGATCCTGTTTCTTACGTTGTTCCAGTGCATGAGACAACTCTTAAATATCAGTTCATAACTCTTGATTTCAGATGCAACATTACTACAACTCCAATTGCTCCTTCTGGAACTACTCTGAGAGGACGATGATGGGATACTGGTCCACTCAGGGCTGCAAGCTCGTCCACGCCAATAAAAGTCACACCACCTGCTCCTGCAGCCATCTCACTAACTTTGCGGTGCTCATGGCTCATCAAGAGCTAATGGTAAGCTGTGATCTTTATAAATATTTCAGCCTTGGTCTGTGTGTTACTGTGAAGCCCAGCTGTGATAATACAGTACGCACAACAGTACTCGGCACTCAGCCGCCTTCCAGAGTCAGATTATAACTCACCGGATCCCAAACAAACTCAAAAATAGGGAATAATACAGAGGACATGGTCTGCGTTTAGCTCGGTTTTTATTTTATTTTAGTAATGAAAATATGATTGAACTTTTTTGGTTAACTGAAAGTTTAGTTTAGTTTTTTTTAGTGTTCGTTTGTTATTTATAGTGTTTGTTTTTAGCTTAGTTTAGGGTTTTAGTTTAGTTTTTTGTTTGTTTTTATTTTTATGTTTAGTTAAGTGTATTAGTATAGTTTAGTTTAGTGTTAGTGTAGGTTTTTGTTAAGTTTAGTTGAGCTTTTGTTTAGTTTTTAGTGTTTGTTTAGTTTAGATTTCTTTCCGTTGTTCTGTTTAGTTTAGTTTGTGTTGCTTAGTTTAGTGTTTGTTTAGTTTAGTGTTTCTTTTGTTTAGTTTTATTACAGTTTAGTGTTTGTGTAGGTTTGTTTTTTTGTTAAGTTAAGTTGAGCTTTTGTTTAGTATTTGGTGTTTTTTTAGTTTAGATTTGTTTCTTTTGTTCTGTTAAGTTTAGTTTTTGTCGTTTAGTTTAGTTTAATGCAGCTTAGTGTTGTTTACTTAAGTACAAAAATAAAATACAAAAAACTAAAGTACAGTTTAGTCGTGTTTATCTTTTCATTGTGATTTAGTTTTGTTTTCAAAATCTATTTCATCTGTTCAAATGTGAGTTTGTCTTTTTCTGCTATGACCATGATAATCGACACGCAACAAAACATTTTGTCACTTGTCAAGTTTTGTAATGCCGGTTAGACCAGCATATTTGGTGTGAACAGACAAATGACTTTATAGAAACATAACTGTGCTACCACTAGTTTGGACAAATATTAGACATCATACTTGATCAATTCATTCGTCCTGGATGAAAGCATCCGCAAAATGCCTAAATGTGTAGTTGTTTGATGTTGAAATATATTTTCTGAAATGTGACCTTTGTTGAAATTCCATCTCTCTGTGTTTGTCTGTCAGGATCCAGATAAGGTCCAGGAGCTCCTGTTGAGCGTCATCAGTCGTGTGGGTATCGTGGTGTCCCTCATCTGTCTGGCCATGAGCATCTTCACATTCTGTTTCTTCCGTGGTCTCCAGAGTGACCGGAACACCATTCACAAGAACTTGTGCATCAGCCTCTTCATCGCAGAGCTCATCTTCCTCATCGGCATCGACATGACGGAGCCTAGGGTAACGTTACTTTGATAAATGTGATGTCTCGTCTGCTCTCATAGAAATGTCTTACCCGTAGAGACTTGCAGGCGACCTCTTTTCTTTAGATTCTTCAATTTATTGTTTTTTAGACTTACTGAACATCGTTGACAGACTTTTTTTGGCTCAGACATATTAACGAAAAACATCAAAAGCGCAGTGACACGACTACACCTCTTTGTGATTTACATTTCTAAGATTATTCTGATATTTGTGGTGTAAAATGTCATGTTATGGATGAAAAATAACAAAAAATGTGAGACATCACTTTGTCATTATGGGAGGAGAAAACAATGAAAAGGGAAATGACCTCACACAACCCCTGAAGACCCTCATAGCTGTTTTATGAAAGGGCGAAATAAATTCAGATTGCCAAATGGTAAAAACTTAACTAAACATCTTTGCCTTGAAAAATATATTTGAAACGATGTATACATTCATGCAAGCATTCACGGTGTATCAAAGAAAATATTTTACTTGGTTGCGCCACTTGACATTTTTTATTGTGATTAAATCACAACCTTTTGTAAAAGAAAAGTCTTTCAAAACTATAAAACCAGCATGAATATTACATTTCTGAGCCACCACGTGTGTTTTGAACCCTGTTTTTAAAAGCTTTCCTTTAAACGCATATTTGTTCTTGACCCCTGCGTTTGTTCCTCAGATGGCCTGCTCCGTAATCGCAGGAATTCTCCATTACTTTTTCCTGGCGTCGTTCGCTTGGATGTGTTTGGAGGGGGTTCAGCTCTATCTGATGATAGTGGAGGTCTTTGAGAGCGAATATTCACGCAGGAGGTATTTCTACATGGCGGGATACCTCCTACCCGCTGTGGTCGTGGGTGTGTCTGCCGCGGTCGACTACAGGAGCTACGGGACCAAGAAGGCGTAAGCGACTTTGAATGTTTTCTTTGATTTTCTTTTTCCAAATGCAATGCTGTCTGCAGGAGCCGACACACGCCTCCATAGGTACCACACACACACACACACACACACAAATCTTCAGAGACTGCCTTACAGTACAAAATGCGGTTTCCAGGCAGGGCTGCATGTGTTAGTGTCTTTTGTTCAAATAGCCTCTGGTGACCTGTTGTTTGTAAATGCTCTCTAAAGGAGACGGGGGCCGCATGAGAAAGAGGCTTTTACGCAGATTAATGGCAGTGCTTCAGCCCTGCACTGGCTCTTGGGTTCCTCCTTATAACACACAAAACAGGTGGAAGTGTCCGCGTCGCTCCGTGTTAATGCCGAACACTGAGGTTTGTCATCATTTACGGGCGTATTTAAAAGCTTTGTTTGTACATCTGCATTAGTCTCTGATGTCTCTACAGTTTCTTACAGATCTTTTAACATTGACATAATTTATGTGTTTCCTGCTGGAGGTCACGGACTAGAGGAACTTGATACGTTACGGGAAATCTGCGCCTTTGTGCGGCGTTTAACAGACTAATGCCGAATCAACCCGTAAAAAAAACATTGTAACTTAACCCCCGCGAGCCTGTTTCGGTAACAGACACCGTCCTAGATGTGCATGTTTATTGGTGGTGTTTGCAAAGGCAAGCATCTCGATTACTGTTGCTCATATTCAGGGTTAGGGATTTGAAATGAACCCCAGATTTGCCCTGGCGGATGATAAAGTAGACAAATCCCCTAGACCTGATTGAGGGATGAACCCGAGCCATATCAGAGGACCTGAATGTTATGGAGGTTTAGGATCTGGACTTTATGATCATGCTAAAAGAACAATAAGAACACCCTAAAGTTCAAAAAGCATCTCAGCACCTGCATGGCAATATGCATAAAAGTCAATTGCATAGGAACACCATAGCAACCACCCAGAACACCACAACAACCACATGACAACATGCTAAAAGAACAATAAGGAAACAATAAAGTTAAAATAACATCCCAGCATCTGCATGGCAATATGCAACAAAAAAAGAATGCCTAGCAACACCCTAGCAACCACCCAGAACACCTTAGCAACCACATGACAACATTCTAAAATAACACTCAGGGCATTCAGGTAAAATCTCAATACACGGCATGGTAATATGCAACAAAGGAAAATTGCTTAGCAACACCCTAAAAACTACATTTACATTTAGGCATTATCCAAAGCGACTTACACTGCTTTATCCTATACATTTTACATAGGTATTTGCAATCCCCTGGGATCGAACCCACAACCTTGCTTCGTTAACGCAATGCTCTTTCCACTGAGCTACAGGAAGAACTACCCAGAATATCATAGAAACCACATGAATACATGCTAAAAGGGCATTTAGGAAACACTGGAGTTCAAAAAGCATATCAGTACCTGCTTGGTAAAAGGCTTAAAGAGATCACTTGCCTAGCAACTCCCTAGCAACCACCCAGAACATTATAACAACTTCATTACAACATGCTAAAAGAATTGGGAATCATCATTACTTCAACATCACTTGCCTAGCAACCGCACGCCATGTCATATTAACACTAAAACCATTTAGAATGCGATAGCAACATCATAGCAACACCCTGTCAACCACTCTTGCACACTGGTTGTAGTTTTGCTTATCGCTGTTAAAAACAAACAATGTAAATTTGTTCATTTGTTGTCTTGCAGATGCTGGCTCAGAATGGACAATCACTTCATCTGGAGTTTCATTGGACCGGTCACCTTCATTATCATGGTACGTTCACCTCCTGATAACCTATGTGCCGTTGAACACTGAATGCATGTGTCAAGTGCGAAGCAGATAGAGAACAATATTTCCCTGCAGTTTGGTTTAAAGAGCAATTGACGAAATCCTCTGGTGGGAAAACATTGAGCTGTCTTTGTTTCCTCAGTCTTATTCAATAGATTGCAGCCCATCGATTTCAGCTTAGATCGGTTGAGTCTCGACAGACCAAGTCGATGCCTCCCGCGGAGAGGTTCGGAAGCGCTGCTCTTAATGTTTTTATGACTGGGATCATTTTGATTCAATGCAACTTTTAGAAGCGCGACGTCTTCTCCGAATATTGCTTCATGTGACGCGCTGCAGGGTCATGGTGACCTCAAGGGGATGAGAGCGGAAGGAGAAAAGAGAGACCAAAAATACTAAACAAAAGCGATTATTTTCGTGACTCAACCTTTTGAGTAACCATCCAATAACTGGAAGCACAGAGTTTGTTTGCGGTGAGATTGCGGTGTCACCGATTGACACAGCTGCGGTTCCAGCGTCTCTGTTATTTGCTAGCTAAGAGATTACAGCCCCAGACTAGACCGAGGAGGTCGAGGAGGGAGGCCGGAGGGAGCTGGAGATACATTGAGATAGAAAGACTGCGGCAGGTGGCGTTCACATCTGTCTGACTGTCTGTTTGCCCTTTAATCTCTGCGGATGAAGAAATCGTTGATTTCCTGTAAATGGAGGGAAGAGCGAAGATGTTTGTGAAGGCTTGACTTTATAATATCATTTATGGTTGTATAAACACACCGGCTGACCTGGATGCTGTGTTTGTTGAATGGTTATGAAGTGCTATTTGTTAGAAAGATTGTAGGATAAGGCAGGAAACAGATTTAAAGATAGATAAAACAATCTGTGGTTTAATTGGAAGAAATATTGAAATAACCAGAGATTTGTCTAGAATAGCGCACATACTAAATATACTGGATATATAAATTTATAGTTTTATATAAAACAATAATTTATATAAGGAAACATAAATATTTTTTTGAATTTAAAAATTATGTTTAAAATACGAAATAAAATATTTAAATTTTATTTATTCTTATTTTTTTAAATGACTTTTTTTACGTTTATTTCACAATATTTGCCCAAAAGTGCCTAGAAATGTTTGGGCAAAGAAAATGCGCATTGACAAGACTGTTGGTTAATTTGAAACTGAAAGTTTGAGGAATGACACACTTCTGTTAATTGGCCAATCGGCACACTCTCCAGGCAAATGTCATCCGATTACATTACACTTCCTCTAGCCAGCCTCATTTGCATAACGCCGGCCCTCAAACCGCTATAATGATGCTAACAGGCTGCGTGATGCGCCGCGAGAAGCGTTCATGTACTTTAGCTCTAGACAGAAGGCCTACAAACTCTGCTATGGAGGATGCATTGATGCATGTGTTGCGATGTTGCTGATAATCCATATACACGTTCCCATCGTCAAGCGCCGAGCCTCGTGACCCTTTATGAAGCTGATTTATTGTCGCGCAGTCCGCTCGGACAGCAGGCAGGACTCCCGGTCCTCGAGCTGCTTGACGATGCTAGATAAAGCACAAAGACCGCAGCCTCTCAGGGGAACGCAAGACCAAGGTTTCCCCCAACCTCCGACCCCTGATTCTCAGCAGATCGGCTTTGTCCTTGTCAACGAGAGAGCTAGAGCGAGTCTCATTATTCAGAATTTCACCCATTTCACCGTGCAGAGGGTAAGAACGCCGTGATCCTGTTCAATTAGCTGGAGCCCATTGCGGTTCTCATTATGCCACTTCTATTTTCAGCATCCTCTCGCTCGATGCTGAAGCAGCGGTGCACAGCTCCTTGAAGTTCTAAGTTAGTCGAGTCCATTTTCTACTCGCTGAAATGCAAGCGTTTTGGATGCTGGTGTTAGCATAAGCATGCTTGACTAGCTTCATCGGCAGAAATGCATTGGTCGTTGAAGTTAGCGACAAGCTTTACTCAAAAGATCTGCTCCCATCTTGAGGTCCTTTGCTGTCCTTTCCTAAAGTGGCAGAGAATGGGCCCAAATTTAACTTCCTTGGTAAAAAAAATCCTTGATCAACCAACAACACCGGTTGAAATTGAACTTTTAAACATGGCTGCCACCAGATCTGCATAAACCAGCCATGTGGGTCTGAGATGGTTTTCGCAACATTGTTAGTGTCGCTGTGTTATGGAAATTATTCTACACAAAAAAACTCAACGCCGTTGCAGTGCTGATGTCACTGCCAGTCTTTTTCTTGAGCTTAACCATTAATATCTTAGTCAACCGACTTGACCCATCCAGTGAAATTTATGCTGGTGTAAGCTGTTTTTGTTCAGCAATGATGATAAATGAAGTTGTTTACGCTGGAAGCACTATACGCAGAAATGTGATGAGCTTTTAAGTGACAGAAATACGCTCCACACATTTATACTTCTTCCTTCAAACATTACATTAAATCGTGACGGCATCAACATGCTGAATCACTGATTTGGATGTAATGTATATAAGTGTACCTAAATATTGAATAAATGAAGTCTGCGATGTACCACATTTATTTATAGGCGGTTTAGATCGTAGTCATTCAGATCACTGGCAGATGCCCGGCCAACCAGCACTGTTTTAGCAGCGAACACATGACAGCGGTTTCTCTCAGACACCAGGCGTATGAGCTCTATGAAAACCAGGACATCGAGCTAATGAGCGTTGGGGAACCATTAGCTCGTGCCGGTGATGTTAAAACACGTGTGGACTGTGACACGTCTGCCTCATGTAGACAGTTCCATCTGCACCTTTAATATTTCATAAGGTTCAACCAGAGTTCAAGAAACACATACACGCACGAACACACGCATGCGGCTGTCCCCGAGTGAAGTTCAGGATCTTCTGCTTGGCTAGCGGTGACGTTTCGGAGATGAGGGGTTTGTTCAGGAAAAGCTTTCTGAGGGAAAGGAAGCCCATGGGACAGGCAGGAACATGGAGCTTCAGTAGGATAGTGGCTGCTCTGCTGGGTTACCTCTCCCTCGGTTGAGTGTCCTTACATCCCCCCATCCCATCAGATCACTGTCAGCAGTCCAGCGACGTGAGAGGCCTTTTATAGCCACATAACCAGCTGTAGCCCCCCCCCCCGGGTATGAAACGGGTAACATTTTTAAAGCTTTTCTTTGTATTTTCGAACAACCGTATATGGATGGTTAACAAATAAACCAAGTGTGTCCAAAATGTAAAAAAACACAATGAAGATTTTTTTTCTGTTTTTAATACAAATAAAATAAAGTAATATATTAACAGTTTGTTTTTTTAATTCTGGCTGTCACACCACAGGACACATTTACGGTCTATTGTCAGCTGCCCATTTATTAAATAATGATAAAGTGATAAATTAATAAATAATATATTAAATAAATCATTAAAATCTTAATGGTCTGCATTGAACCATGTCAAGGTCAATTAAAACAGTGTTATATTTGTTAGAATAAAATAATGCAGTTTAGTATTTTTCTATTCCAACAAATATAAACCCTAAAAATTATTTGATATCGCAACATTCTTCCTCAAGGGTGTGAATCTAGGTGCTTCTTGGAAAAAATGGTAACTGATGCTGTATTTCTACAATTATCTTTATCATCAAACTCGTTTTAAAACAAACGTTTAGTGTCCTTGAAGAATTCTTGAAAGGATGACAATGTCATGACGGCCGTTATTTTCCCTTTGGACTATTTATGGAATGGTTTCCTATTATTTCAAAAAATAAAAACTATGCTAATAGGGTTGACATAACCTTGACGACACAGCGTTTTTAATAATGCATACTAAATACAGCACTAAAAATATATACCGTGTGGACAAAAATGGCATCATGCTAGCTCCTATTACCATGTATACAGTAGGGAACATGTTGACAGAGATAGGACAAAAAAGCCATCTTAAAATAAATCAAAATAAAGTCACTGTTTTTCTTAACACGTTCCAAGATTGCTCCTATAAACACGTAGCAAAATCCAGTAGGCTATCAGCTTTTTATCCCAAAAGTCATTTTTACCCATAGGCATATAAAGGACACAAATGGCACCCGTCCTTTGAAGCGATCAGTCTATAGGCGGCAGGTCTGTGAAGCGCTGGCGGTTGATTGCGCGAGCGGCGCGTTATTGATCGCCATCACTGTTTTGATGGCGGAATGATGAGCTCGCGCGGCTGAACGAGGAGCTGAAGTGAAGAGCTCGTTTGAGCTCCGTGACACCGCCACTTACAGCAGCCGCCGCAAATGATAGACTGCCGCGTCCTCGCCTGTCTGTGCTCCACAAAATGGATTACACCAGAAAATGTGCCGTCACCGCACCGCCGTCGCTAACTCGCGGCCGAAAACATGATGAGTGTGGATTTTGGGAAGTTATGTTACACAGTGTGCCACGAAACATGCCGGAGGTCCAGCAGACACCAATAGGAGAACGTTGGAAACGAAATTGGATTTGTCATCCTGTTCGGATAAACCACACAAAAAATACTAAATATACATGTAAACATCTTTCATGCTACAATCTGTTGTCTTTAATCTAGTGCTATATAGGGGGTGTTCGAAACTACATGAGAAATGAATCAAAATGACTTTCTGTCGTAACAAACATGAACCTGAGGTGTGGCTTGCAAGTCTGCATTAGAGATGTATAATGCTGAATTGTTCCTTAGGCTCATATATTTTCTCGAGGAAATCTCAAATGTCCGTTTCCCATCGTGTGGTCCCCGAGCCTCTCTGAACTATTTGTGTTTTCATTCTGCGGCGAAACGGTTTTATTGCCTTTTTTTGCTTTCTAGCATTGATATGGAATGACACTGCATTTGGCGCCAGTCATCTCGGCTTCGTCCTGCAATATGCCAGATGGTTATTGCATTAAGTGCTGGCTGAAGGGACCCATAGATCGCTGTTTTCAATTAATGCTCCCAATAAAACTTCACTTATCTCATCTCCTAACTTTGCTTGAATTTATTAACGGAGGCCTTTTGCTTTCCCGCAGCTCAATCTGGTGTTCCTGCTCATCACGATGTACAAAATGATGAAACACTCCACGTCGCTGAAACCCGATTCCAGTCGGCTGGAGCACATAAAGTAAGTCACGAATTTTTCCTGCGACGGTTCCTGCGAATGTGTGCCGCCGCTAATCTGAAATGTAGAACGGGAACGAATCCCATTCCTTCATCACAAAGTACATAGCGAGTAAAGCCTCGTCGCTTTCGCTCGGCTGAATTTAAGTGCGTCCACTAAATTGAGATGGTGTCCAGACAGATGTTATTCTCTTCAGGTGCGCGGCGTCCATAAATGCGAGCGACAGCCAGAGAAGCACGTAATGATGGAGACAGCCTCTGCGCTGGGCTTAGTTTACAGTGACCACAAAACTCATTTTTGGAACAGCTCCCTGTATTCAGACGCAGCCTGCAGCGGATTCAGATGTGTGTGTGAAAACACTTCCATGTGTTTCCTTTCACAAAGAGGCAGATCTCGTTCTGTGGCAGAGAAACAGTGCGGGTTGACCACACACATCTTTCTGCTGGCGTGTCCGTGCATGTCAGATTACTTGTGTTTGATTATATGTGACATGTTTTGGTATTGTTTTTAATTACGCAATTCTCTTTGTTGGGCTTTGGCTAATGTGAGGTTTATGGGTTTATTCAATTTTATTTATGTGTAGAGAATGTTATGATGCACATTGCTCAGAAGGCGCTTTACGTGTTCCACGGACAGTGAACACTCTGGTGTCCAGTGTGATTTAAAGACTATTTAGTTGCGACGTTTGTTTCATCTTTATCGTTTGAATATTACAAACAGCCACATAATCAGGTTTTAATATGCATTTTGACATTTTTAATAGGTTTCATAACATGATTGCAAAAACTGGCTGATGTAATATTTAGTTTTGGTTTACAGTCAATTTAAACACCTGCTCTCCGAGTTGGATTTTGTACCATCCCTTAAAAGAAGCACTTAAAGTTTTATTAAGTATATTTTATTTTATTAGGTAAATGTTAAGTATACTTTACATAGTAGGTATACTTAAATGTAAGCTAAAAAGTAGGCCAAGTTGTCAATAGTTAACTTATAAAAGTTTAATGCATACTTTAAATCTAGTGCATAAAAGTTTAAGTGGATATTTTGTTTTTATTTGTACTTTAAGTATACTACAAGTGAACTTATTATTAATAAGTTAGCTAGTTCAATACTTTATATTAACATATTTCGAGTACTTTATAGTTGCATATTTTGTTTGTTTTTCAAAGTACAATTTGAAGTATACTCTCAGTAAACTTATAGTTTAGTACTTTTTATATTTTGCATACTTTCATAGAAGTATACTTATATGTTTTATTTAGTGCTAGTAAATCTAAGTATCTTGATCAAATGATTGAGTACAACTATAGGACAAAATACTTACACTTTTTTGACATTATATGTCAAGTAGACTCAATTGTAATTTAAAGTATGTTTCTGAGAATAATGAAGTATTTTTCTGATAAGTGCACCAAAAGTAAAGTGATATTATACTAAAAATTAAAAAATTTAAGTATACATATTTTAGTACAGTAAAAAATACACTAGCACATTTAAATACACACACAGCACACTTGAGTATCATTTTTCTAAGGGATGTTTTTGTATAGTTGTATAGTACTGTATATTTTGCATGTGATTTGTTATAGTAGTTACATTTTATTCAACCTTTTAAACATAACACACAGCCGTTGGTTTTAAAATGTGTATTTAATTATATTTAACTATGATGCAAACATGAAGAGAAAATATGACAAATCTGTTGCTCAGGGGCATTGTGTCGGCCATATGTTGTTTAAATATCTCTCCACCCATCACCACAGGGCAACATGAAACAGTCCTCTGAGCTCTAGGCTCACTGCGGCATGTTGCGTGCATGCTAATCTGCTGCAATTCTTTTCATTTTTCTCTGTTTCCCATCTCTCCTTGTTATTTCTCTGTCCTTTTCTCTCTTTCTCTGTCCTCCGTCTGTTCTCTTACCCAAACCAGTAATTATCGCGTCTGTGATGGCTATTATAATTCTGATTTGCCTGGGTAAGATTCAGTGTACATCACACCTTACTGGGCCGCTCATAAAACATTACTGCCACCTTAAATATTGTAAAGAGACAAAGCACTGGAACATTTGACCTGAGAGAACCCCTTTAGTGGAGCAGGCCCCAAAAGCACACAACGGTGCAGATAAATCAAAGTTTTATACGGCCGTTAGCGTAGAGAAAGAAAGTCAAACGTGGCGGTAACGTTTTATGATGGATCTTGTCATGCAGTCATGAAATGTTTTGAAGACAACATGAAATCAAAATGGACTCAGTTTGCTTTCTTAATAAATTTTGCTAGTAATTATTCGTGAAACAAATATATATATATATTTAGAATTATTTACTTTTCACTTAAATGTAATTTATTGTTACTGTCTCTGTTTCTTAACCAAGCAAACCGATGTGTTTCCAGCTTAATTGGCCAATATGTATTCGCTACGCAATAAAGTGGGCGGGGCTAGCCAATACCATTGGGCAGATTTAACAAAGTTACTGAGTAAATGTACAATACAACATTTAACAAACAGCATTGAACAATAAAAGCTATTTTCTTAATAAGAACAAATGTAAAATTCTGAAATTAAAATACATTTACTTGACAAGTTACCTAAACATTTTTTTTTGTTTTATGAAAGAAAATATAATAAATAAGTCAGTTTATATTTAACACAATCAAAAAAATAAGAAAAAAACTTATAAGGTACTTAAGTTAAAAGTCAAACTAAATTCACGTATATTTCATATTCTAATTCATATAAATATAATAAAACAAGACAACATAAAATACAATTTAAAATAGTTTTGAAGTGCAGAACATATCACACTCAAAAATCGAATTCCATACGTGCTTTGCATCGGGAGTGTCATTTCATGTTGTCTTTAAGAATCCATATCCTGGACAAGTACGTTAATTCAGCACATTTTGTCTCTTCTCACGCAGAAATCGAATTTAAAATCTAACAGTTTTCTTTGCATTGTCCAGCTTTATTTGCTTCTTTTGGACTTGAGAATTCTAACATTTGGACGTTTATGCTAACCCTTCTGATTTGCCTGATATAATGTTGTCTCTCTCCTCTGCTGGCCGCGCTCTCTAGCTATGAAGATAATAAACCATTTATCAAGTAAGAGTGTTAGCTAGACGTCTGTGCCACAGCTCGTGGTTTCTCGCCCCTCATTTGACTGTACTGTCTGTTTGTTGGGTTCTTCCAGAAGTGTGTTTCTCTGTGCTGTTTGTATGTTTGGCTTAACTAGTTTCCCAATGTTAATGCCGCTTCGGGCCATCATACATTGTCATCTTAACTTTGTCCCCTCATGGTCTTTTGATCTTTATACTCTAATTCTTCTCATATTCCTCATCCCTACCGGGCCGGTTCTTGGCTGGCTCTACTGGGGGGGCAAGCATATATTCTGGTTGTGAAGAATAGTTCATTGCATGTTTTTTTTACATTTTTCGGACTGATCATTATTTAATAGATTATATAAAAATAAGTATTTATTCAATATTTCATAATAAGCATTTACATTTTATTATTTTATTTGTCAGCTGGATATTTTTGGAGGGCCCAAGAAAATCAGGGGGGGCTGTGCCTCCCCTAGCCCCCCCTAGACCTGGCCCTGAATAATCTCATTTATCATCAGCGTTTTTACTCTTAACACTCATATCCCAATGTTCCCATACTCTCATATCACAAAACCATCCTACCTCATACCTTCATACCTTCATACCCAAAACCCTCCAACATGCCATCATCCCCAAACATTCTTCCGCCCTTATATCCTCAAATCCTCCCATTCCTCATGCCTTCACATCATCGTTTCTCATTTCATCTCTCTTCTGATGAAAGCAAGCTCTTGGTTCCTTTGCCAGCCGAGAACTGTTGTCAGCGCCTCCTTCACTAAAACGGACCAATCAGAGATGATTGCTGTTTCTTTCTTCTGTCTGAATGCAGCCTAGTACCATGCGTCTTTTACCCAGTAGTGCGGCATGCAAAACAAGTCTCCACACTCCACTGCCTCGATACTGATTAAAACCTTCTTTATGATAATCCCCCATTCATACAGGATTGATTAAATTTCCAGCGATGTGTTCCACTGCATTTCCCATCTACTTGTGCCTAACATGTCAGTCCAAACTATTTTCAGGACCTGTATTTGACCGTATGACTAACATTGTACATGCAATGCGTTTTTGTTTGAGAAAACGTCCCTTCCTCACGCCGATTGTTTGTCTCTCGTTTGCTCTTTCAGGTCGTGGGTCATGGGCGGCTTTGCTCTCCTCTGTCTCCTGGGCCTGACCTGGACGTTCGGGCTGTTCTTCATCAGCGAGTCGTCTGTGGTGCTGGCATACCTCTTCACCATATTTAACACCTTCCAGGGCATGTTTATCTTCACCTTCCACTGTCTCCTTCAGAAGAAAGTGAGTAGCTCTCGATATATAGAGACTTTAACGAGGCACGCGCTAAAAAGCTCATGCAAAAACACATCGCTTTGAACCGCAGGTTCGGAGAGAGTACAGCAAATGTCTCCGTCACACGTACTGCTGCACCGGGAGACCGACAGAGAGCTCTCACAGCTCCACAAAGACCTCGACGACGCGGACAAGCGCTCGCTATTCCTCTGCTACTCAGGTACAAACATTACTGACCCAGTTTTCATTGTTTTCCTTTCCACGGGTTTAATGTGACTTTCAGCTACGAGAGACGTTGCATAGCGGAAAGAATTCATGAGAGCATCTGCTAGGGAGCATATTTTATGTGTTTAGTTTGTTTCTCTGCTCGTGGTTTACTCGCATAGGTTTTACATTTTGTTTCAAATTGTAATTTTATGTCGTAGTGTATCATATCACAAGCTGTGTTTACTGAGCATTCAGGTACGCTATAACACATGCCATATCCACGTATATATTTAACAAACACCGCATAATGATTTTTTATAGGGTAGTTAAGCAATAAGGCATGAGATGCCAGGCTATTTTGGGAATTTAGTTGCTTGGCTGGATTTTGGGCCAAGCAACACAATTTAAACTATGTTCACGTTATAGCAACCTATAATAACTTCTTGCTTGAATGCTTCATTGCTCTATATGGTGCTTTCTATAAAAATGCGTTCTATTTTGTAGTATTAGAAATGTTACTTTAGCAGGCAAATGTATTAAGGTGAAGCGATTTATAGGAAACGCTGTTGAAAACGAAATGAAAATGAAATATTCATTATCTTCTTTTCCCATAAGACCGCTTCTGAAATTAGGAAAAATTTAGGGTGGGAGTTGATTGCGTCCATTGAGAACTGATTGGATCATTGTCCAATCATTAAGAAACGAGTCATCGATAGCCCCGCCCTCTCACCTTCGTGACAGGAAGTGGGGAGGACGTTAACATTTTTAAATTTAATGGAGCATGAGTTTAAAAAAAAATGAAGTGCACAGATAAGCTATTTATAAAAAAACTTTGAGGGGTTGTTAATTTCAGTTTAACAGTGACTTTAACAGCCAAACAAACACATTTTTTGTAAATACCTTTAGGTGTCTATTCGGTTTATGTGTTGAAAGAACAAATGTGTTTGCAAGTAGTCCCGTCTGTGTAAATAGGTAAAATGATGGGGTGGAAAAAGAGAAGGCAGAGGTGTGTTTGTTTAGGTATCCTTTTATATATCAACAGTGTTTCTCATAAATAACTTCTGCACCTTTAGTTAAAGATATCCAGTTGTGTTTATTATGAACAGCCTGCTTCATACCAGGGTTAATGGATGGCCTCCGTGTGTGCCGTGCTGTAATACACTATGTCATTTTGCATGACTGGAACGTTTTTATTGACCAATCAGCACCCAGGACCAGTCAGTGATGTAATTTAATCAATGTTGTAATGTGAATGTCAAAATACTCAAATTGCAAAAGCGAAACTCTGGCCCCAAACAAAACACAGTAATTAGCTCTGAGTAATCGTGTTTCACGGGCGCTTGTTCATTTAACAGAGTCGAATCAGAAGAATGTGGAACGACACAGTGAGAAAACAGTCTGAATCTTCTTTCATCTCAGGAGATATCAACAGCACATCAACACTAAATCAAGGTCAGTCCTGCGTCACAAACACTTCAAGTGGATTTTGTGGAAACTCTTTCTCAAGTGACAGTACGAGACTAAATGATATACGGTCATCCGACCATGTTAAATTGAAGCACTTTGGTCATAATAATGTTGGACTATATCATTTAGTTCTTATTTAATCAAGTCATTGTACAGCCAACAATACTGGAGCCATTAATTGTCATTGTGGAAAGAGAGAATGGATTTTGAGTCAGCTTATTGGAGACTAGATATAAAAAAATATATATATATTTGTATGAAATATGGATGCTTTCGGTCTATTGGAAGTTTGAATATTTCACTTTTTATGCTGTGGGGGAAATTCACTTAGAACGAATTGTTAAAGCTGTTTATTCCCATTCTGTGTTTCCTTTTGCAAATGAGTAGACGGCGCCAACATCTTTTTGTTATAGTGAATTTTCCCCCTGAACGTCCGGTCACTAAAGATCAGACGAGCCCGTATTGGGCCTGTTTTACACACTCCCAATAATGAATCCGTAAAAAGAACTTGTTCAGCTCTTCCAAGGATTTAGGAGAAAAAAAACTGTCATTTATTATTTAGCCAGGGCCGAAATGCATGTGATGAGAAGATGATGTTCAACTCTAGATGACCTGCGGTAAGGTTGTATTATTCAGAGCCGTTTGCTTTGGCTTGCTCTAAAACACTCAGCTGCCTTCATGCATGCGTTTGTTCACCAAAAAAGCCAAACAAACAAAATAACGCTGGCATTTATTTCTGTGCTTCAATGTCCTCGCACACAAACAAAACGAGAGAACAAGTGTAGTTTTAATTTAGGAACTAGTGCACAACTCTTTCGCCGAAAGGCTGGAATATAAGAGAGCTGCACCTGGTACGCTGATCGCATTTTCAACCACTTCTGCTATTTTTGCTTAGAAAGTTCCACATACGAACTTGCAAAATATTGAAAATGTAATTTAAATACATTTTTGTGTTTGTATGATTGTAAATGCCTGATTAAGGAGTAAAGTACATTTTAACGTAGTACTTATGTCGTATTAACTTTGTTAATACGTGTGAAGTATAAATATTTGACACACCTCTTAACAACTAAAGGTGTCTTAGACTCATTTTTATAGACAATTTTTCTTTTAAACGTCTCACTTCTTTAAAAACAACAATTGTGCCTCATAGATATTTATTTGATCTAGTCAAGTTGCTTTAGTTAAAATCCTAAAACTGATGCAGCTAGCGTACGTGCTTTCTCAGTTTCATCTTCCAAGACACACGTCCTCAGCGTATTTTGTTCATGACATTTTTTAATGGACGTCTCAGGTCATGATATTGTTTGTCGTCTTGTGTTTTGTCGCTTCAGGAATGACGGGCAATTATCTTCTTACTAACCCTCTGCTGAGACCGCAGGGCACTAATAACCCCTACAACACATTACTGGCTGAAACTATCGTATGTAACACGCCGACGGTACCGGTCTTTCACTCACCAGGTGTGACTACTAATCGCTACACTGTCTCTTGCTCTTTCTGATCTGAAGCATGTGCTGCTATGAAGTCTTATAAAGACTGTGTAATAGCGGCGCCTCTATGCTGAGAAATCACCCAGACCAATCAGAGACGGTTCTGGAGAAATTGCCTGTGATGATTTGATTGGCTGCTCAGAACTCAATGGGTGATTTAACAGCACTGGGGATGTTTTAAGGCATGATGCTTATGTGATGTACAGTGGAGATATGAATGTCATTGCGTTGTGATGTTTTGCTGACTGATGCAATGACATTGAAACTTAAATGTATCTTAAAGCTGCAATCCGTAACTTTTTTGGTTAAAAAAGAAATTCAGCCGGTACAATACATACAATCTACTTGCTTAAACTTAGTTTGCTTTCCATATTTATGTACATATTTCATGTAAAAGTGAAGTTGATGCACCAAACATAAAGATAAAAAACCTTCAATGTTACGTCTCAAACAGAGATGGCGATAGAGAGGCAAAAGTTATGAATTAGCAGCTTTAAGTGTCCAAAAATGTTTGACATGTGATATAATATACTCGTAATAATTGTGTCTAGGCTAATGAATTAAATTGTAAACAGCGTATGTTGGTTTGCATGACACTGTTAACTCTCATCTTTTCTCTTTTCCCTTCCTGCATCTCCTCAGTGACCTACAGAGAGACAAGTATGCCATCACTTTTACATTTGCCTGTAGTTTGTAATGATTTTAGCAGCAGTCTCAGCTCTCGCACACTCAGTTCTCATCAACAGATCATTCACACACTGTTAGCACATGATTCAAAGATCATTAGAATGAGCAAATGTTAGCGACCATGCGCCGATGTTCTCATCATCGCTGCATTTCTCCGGGATGCTGGTACGATGCATGCGCGTCGCACACATTTTCCTGAAGTTTAAATGTACACGCATCGTTTTCAATGAAGATTTTTACTGAAAGCAGCCGTGGAGTGCCTTCTCTCTTTGTTCGGTTAAAATTCAAAACAGAAAATTGGACGTCGAGTTGAATTCATCCGAAGAGTTTCTGCGCACTTGAATGGCTGCAGATGTTGAGACCAATGTCTTCAATATGAAAAGATTTCTTGATGAATTCTTCTCGGTACTTTAGCTTTAAGCAATAACACACAAGAGGACACGTGTTACAGTGATTTACCATGGTACACTGTGTTCTGTAGCACAAGGCTTAGCAACGTTTGAGAGAGAAAGTGCTTCTCTGTTAACCGTGTGGTAAAGGTTGATCACTGAAATTTTTGTGGCTTTTTGTGTTGCAGAAACATTGCAGACAGCAATAGAATAAAAGACACCAATGTTCAATAAATACACTTTTAATGTCTGTAATTACAATTAATTTCATCATAACATTTTGTATACACTGAAGCAACTAAAGAAACATAATCACATTTTTGTTTTATTTTAAAAATCATTCCACATAATGTAAAGAACATTCTGTGAAAATATACGCTTGATTTCTCTAGTATTCACTTCTTTATTTAATATTCATATCTTAAATATTCACTCAAAAGATTAAAGCAATTTTTTGTGCAAAATAAAACCTCAAAAATAAAATAATTTGAATATTTATCATACAATGAATAGAAACATGAGTACTGTATCTTAACGTGTGTGACGTAATCTATCCTTTATAGTAATAAACCAACACAGTAATCCGTTACATAGCCACAAACTCTGATCTAATAATTTGTGTTCGTGACACGAAATTCTCCCTTTGTCCATGTCAGTCAGCACAACATTCATTCTAACATGTTTTAAGACACGCTATTGTATAGCCTCCACCTTAAATATGTACGACTTCTTTTGATATCCGGTTATTAATATATAAATGTACATACACACGCTGTTTGTGTATTAAAGTCATGCTGAGTGACACGAAAAAAGAGGGAAATCGGTGTCCATGAAACACGAATCAATAGATTCCAAATGTCCTGCCTATGTCACAAACTGCCTTGAGACTGGGTTGGAAAAACACACTTTACCTGTTTTCAACATTTTTATTTCACATATATTGCCAAGTATTATTTAAAAACAGGTAGACCACAGACAAGAAACAACACAAGCTTTCTTTAATTTAATATATCATATATTATACTATTTAATATTGCAGCATTTATTGAAATACATAACAAATAAATTTCATTGCAGTTTTAAGTCGATATAGATGGAAATGTTGTGCCTTACAGAAACAGTGTTACACATTTAACATAAACTCATACATATTAAAGTAATCTTACCTATACATAATATCTTAAGGTTATAACTGCGTCTCAAACATTTAGAAAAACCCGAAATTGACAGTCCGAGTATCAGTTTTTTTACTTAAACTTTATTTTTATTCTAAAAGCTTGTTATTGGTTTCTTTTTATGAATGTTTCTATTTTCTTCTGGCACCATCTTTTCTTAAACTGCCTCAATGTTTCCCGTTTAACACATCTGTCTGTCTCTTCATGAGTGGTCTTTGGTAAAGAATCCTGCCACTAAAAGCCCCCCTGTTCACTCAGTCCTCCTGTCCCGATATCCAGCAGAATTCTCATTCCTCAAATGACCGTCCCTCTTTCCATCTGCTGTCTGCTTTCTTTCTCTTCTCATTTCTTTGGAGTGCCTCTGAAAACCGTCCACGTCCTGAGCTCTCGTCAGACGCAGTTAAGCATTATCGCATATCTGACGTACTGTAGCCCACCAGCTCATATTCCCACGTGACCAAAAAACCCACACCCGTGACATTTAACTGAGGGAAAAGGCCTTAATTGTGATGTTAATTTGGTTTGCTGAACCCCTTTGCTTGCGCTAACGTTGTACTTTTGCTTTCCTTCCGTGAGTGACGGCTCATCATGTTGTACAATAAATCATTCTTTTTGTTTTGTGTTCTTTTCGTTCATCAGCAGCGCTCAGGTCTGCTGGCCTGAACAGACAGACTTGATGTGAGTTGCAGAGTGAGTTTTCTCTCTCCTGTCTGTTGGATGCTCTCGCTTCTGTCGGCTCCCTGTAGTGTGAGAAATGGCTGTTTGTGTTTTCTCTAATTTGGCTTTTTCCGTTTCTTTTCCCCCTCCTCCCCACACCTTCTTAACCGCCTCAAACGAAAGCTGATCGTGATGAATTCTGTGAGCGTCGCCACTCTCCCATCTGTGAATACACATCTGTGTCCCTGTTTCGTTTGTGTGTGTGTGATGTTGCCGAGTCATTTTTAATGCTGTTTGGGATGCAGATGAAATCAGCTTTTCGAAATTGTTCAGAATCTTCTGATTGAGAATAAATTTGGATCCACAAATTCGAGGGGGAGTTCGCTATTGGAATCGGTTGCGCTCATTTGCTTGCGTGCGCCGTCGACGTCCTTCCAGCACCTGATTCGCAAAAAGATCATGCGAATTAGCTCGCGATATAAACAAGGACAAACAATGTGTGTCGATCAGCGTCCTCAGATTTTTCATCCTGCAAGCCGGTACAAAGTGCTCAATTGTAGAGAATGATGCCGATTACGACATACTTTACTAGAAATATTGCTTCTCCGTTGTGATCCAGACACCTGAATTGGATGTGTGCCCAGTTATAACACTGTTCTCTGCCAATTTTGCCTGCCATAATCATTAGATGTACATGGATATTGTTTCGTTGTTTCCAAATACTTCCTGCTTTATTTTTGTAAAAGCTTAATGTAAGTTAACGTTAATCTAAAGCAATATTGACCTCATTTGTTTTCGCCGACGCGGAAAATAATGACAATTGTTTTGTTAACTGTTGCGAATTCCCCCCGAATTGTCGGATTTCATAGTAATGATACAAAACGTGGGCTCTAAACAGCATTAAACATTTTTAGTTATCGTGTTTACGCAAGCAAACGTGACTTAAGTTGTTCTTGTCGTTGTGTTTCTACAGGACACTCGGTGATCAGCGGCAGAGACATGAACACGTTCGGTACTCTACAACTCAACGGAAACTTTAATAACAGCTACTCACTTCATAACTACGGCGACGGCGTGCAGGTGGTGGATTGCGGGCTCAGTCTCAACGACACGGCCTTCGAAAAGATGATCATCTCTGAGCTTGTGCACAACCACCTCAGGGCCGCCGAGTCACGAATCAGCACCAAAAGGGGGGGCGGGATCGGCAGAGGGGAGGAGCCCGTCATCGCAGAGACGTCGTCCCTCGTGCAGGTGGGGGGAGACAGCGAAATCGGGGGTCTGGGGCTGCACCACACGCACCCTCGCACGCTAGAAGCCCCCCTCATCCCCCAGCGAACTCACTCGCTCCTGTACCACACGCAGGAGAGAGCGAGGCCCGACACGGAAGTTCCGCAAGTTCACGGCTTCATCAGCCAACTCCCACCTCCCGCCGAGACCGCCCTGCCCTCCCCCAGCAGAGACTCGGTGTACACCAGTATGCCAAACCTCAGAGACTCGCCGCTCTCGGAGAGCAGCCCGGACGTCGGGCAGGACCTGTCGCCCTCCAAACACAGTCCGAGCGAGGACGTTTACTATAAAAGCATGCCCAACCTGGGGTCCGCCCAGAATCTGCACGCGTATTACCACATGAGCAGAGACGGTAGCGAGGGCCTCGTCGTCCCCGTCGCGAAAGACGACTGTGTCCCCGAGGGGGACGTACGGGAGGGACAGATGCAGCTGGTCACAAGCCTTTAAAGCTGGTCATTTTCAAACGAACTGCAAGCACCGCCCACCATGTACACAGCCCCGCCCATCCACCGACAGCCAAGAGATCTTCCTGTTTTTAGCCTCCCACATAACTGCACATATGCTGGAGATGAACCGCTGCTGTCGGATGAGTTATAGCCGGCCCAGATGGAATCTTTTTTGGGGGGGTGCTGTTTTTTAGGGCGGGTGGAATTCTCTGAAATGTATTAAACAGAGTAAAAATTCATTTCTTAAACAGAATTGTTGTCCTGTTTTCCAGTTCACGATAACTTGAAAGGCTACTTTGAGATTTTTTTATCTGTGTTACCCATTGGCAAATCTAAAACAATTGAAAAACCAAATTGATATGTTTTCTGAAGAAAACAATGCACACAATTTTCCTTCTTATGTAAATTGAAATTATTTCATGTATGTTTAGATATTCATATTGGAAGCAAGACAGAAATGCTGTTCATGGAAAGGATTTTTTGCTGTCGCTTGTCGGTAGATGAATAAATTATCGAATTACCAAGAATATTTCATAAACGAAACACTCGAGGGGTGGGGGATGTGTTCAACTTTGTGACAATGTTTCAGTTCTGTGGAAATCTGACAAGCTCTCCACGTGCACAGATTCCGTGTGGGCCTGGTTATAGGAATACAGTTTCACATAAAAACATAAAAACCAACCAAAAAAATATTACAGAGTTCTTGTCCCAGTGCATACGTGCATACATAAAGATTGTACATATGGTCACATTTCTCTTTAAAACGCAGTTTTTTATTATTATTATAATTATTATACAAAAATCGAAATTCCAGACCCTAAAGACATGCAGACATTGCCCTACTTGAATAAAAATTTAGCTGGCTGGATCTTTATCACAACCATCAACAGTATCTCACATGACCACTAGCAATCAAACCCCAGGCCTTATATTTTCTCAGTCTTAATCGAAAGCATAGGGGGTTATGATATAGCAAAGAACAAAAATATATATTTTGTTGTATGGATTGTGTAAAATACAAATAAATAATGGCAACCCTAAATGTAAAGAGTTTTCGAAAAGATGACTGTACAGAGTTTTGAAGAGCGTTTAATGGATCTTACCAAATGCACGAAAGAAAGCAATGGCAACGCCAGGTGCTGATCCCTTCCTGAAAAAGATGTTTTGCTGCTTTTGTTCATTTCATTGTAGATTCCCAAAATTTTGTGCCTTGCACAAATTTATTTTGTGCAAATCTGTGCAACGCATGAAATATGTAGCGATCGGAGGCCGCAGCGTGGGACGACGCATACTGCAGCTGGGCTTGGATATTTATTTATTAAATTATTCTGCGAAAAATGATAGTTTGAGAGTCTTTTTGTGAATATTTTACAGCACTGGTTGACGTAGTTCATTCTCATAAGCATTGTTAAGGAACCCATCATGATAAACATGTTAAGGAGCCCGTTATTGAAAGGATGTAAAGTTCAACACTTGTTTAACAATAAATAAATGTGAATTTTTGTCTAATGAAGGTTTAATGACGTTTTTATTTGTGCACTGGTGATTTGCTTGTGTGTGACACTGACAGAATACATTTAGAAGTGAGAGAGTGTTTACCTGATGTTGTGTCTCGGTGGTTTGCTGTGTTTGTCCTCTTTAGATCAGTGATGCACGTGAAAGTGAGAAGCAATGTAAGCTGATACATGTGCTCCAATATAAACCCTCATCATGAGCCTGTGAACAATGTGCTGCGCTCCAGCGAGAGGCCAGTGCATGAGGGACCGGACAGAACTTATACTGCACTACACTGCAGTTTGTAAAGTTCTGCGCTTGTCTCTCTAAAGGTTAAAACAAGTTTCAAAAGCTATATAAATAACATCTAAGAAGTTTCTCTATGAAACGAAAGAACTTTGTGTCACGTCACATATGAAATAATGAAAATTATGATTCAGGTGCTCGTGTGTGATGTGTACAGATAATATTTTATTGCATTTTAATTGAAGGTTATATTACTTAACTTTTTTTTTCAAAACTGAAGCCAAAATGAACGGGGAAATTACGTTTCTTTGGCAGATTTTTTATAATTTAGAAATCCTTTTATGTCACTGATGCTAAAACCCTCCTTCCAAGAGAGATTATAACCCATTACTTCTTGTAAAACAGAAACTTCTGCCACTTTTGTTTCACTCTTATGAATGTGATGCAGATTAACACGTTTTTTTATATTTCAGGCTTTGAAAAATCATTCAGGGACACGAGAGCTGTGTCTGAATTCAACCCCTTTATCCTATATAGTGCACTAGGGTCTCCGCCATTTTGTAGTGTTGTCCGAATTTCGGTTGCATCCAAATACCCCCACTTGCGGTCTTTGCACTTGACCACTTGACTACTTTCATGACGTATTTCCAGTTTTTGGCATTAGTGTTCTAGTGGGCGTGAAGATCATGACATAAAAGCAGTTTTACAAAATACATAATTCTGGGGTGTTCACCAATAAAATATGTAGCACTTCGTTTTACTACAAAATGATATGTTATATGTAATTATATTGTCAAGCCAGATTTATTTTTATAGCACTTTATTTGTATTGTATCTAAAAAGAAAAACACATGTTAGCCAAACATAGAATAAATAAAGATATAACATACACTGGAAAGCTTTCCGCAACATCTCGCGAGACCAGATCAAAATGTCTCATGATTTGTATCCAGAACATGATGCATGATGGGATACGCTTAGCCTTGATACCTCTCCAAAGTGGTATTCAAGCTAGTGTGGTTTTTTAAGCGCACTGCCCTTTAAAAATTTTAAGACATTGGACACACTTGCGCTCTTCCTTCCTGTCGCATGCACGCGCTCTCAAGTGGCCAAGACCGCAAGTGGGGGTATTTGGACGCAGGCTTTGAGTAAACAACTCCATACATTTGTTCACCCCGTTTTACCCACAATGCATTCTGATTTTGAGTGTACATCCGATGTATACTTGCTCAATCATATTTCCCATGATACCACACAAATCAACCGTCTGATTAGAATCAGCTGGAGGAGAGTGACCGTTAATGCCACGAATGTACCTTTACTTGTTTGTTCTTGTTGAGAATAAACAGATTAAATGAATGTTATATATAGAAGTTTTTTATTTTAAATATTAAAGTAATTTTATGAAATGTAATAAAGGGAAATGTGGCAAAAAAAAAAATGTTCTCTCTATTAAAAACAAATCGCCTACAAACGTGCTGTAGACTCAGGATATATTACGTCAGTGTACGAGGTTGTTCACTTATTTTCATTCACTTCTTCCCCATATAGTGGACTATTTAACATTCGCTATACAGGGAATAGTGAAAGAGTGAACAAGTGAGCCTTCTGAGGTCTCACCCTCGGTATACAGACAATCCTCAATTTAAAATTAAATGAGACGTCCTTCGTAGGACATACTGGCGGAAATGGAAACAGGAAGTACCACGTTGCTATGACAACACGTTCCACTCGCACACCTGTCACATTAGCTAAAATGATTTCTACATGATTTTAAGAGGTAAAAAGTTGGTTACTTTCTTCCCAATGCCAGAAGAGTTAAACAAATATTTTAAAAAATTGCCTTACTGTTTTAAAACGTTTAAAAATCACCAAATGCTTGTCATATGCCTGCCAATATAGAATATAGAATAAACGTGATACAAATTGTAAACTGATAACATTTAAATGACGCAAAGAATTGTGGGTTATCTCTAGCAACGAAGGATTCACCTCACGTGTCCTCCAAATGCTCGTGAAAGTAGGTCGCATTAGAAGTGTGCACACGGAGTGTCCTACCTGCTTTTTATGAAACGATCGAGACATCCTCGATGACGTAACAGGCTTCAAATGAGACCTCCGGAAGACGCAGCCTTTCCAAACGAGACACAGCTGTTGTGTTTAATACATCAGGTTTGGAGCACAACCTTGAATACAGGTGTGCTGTTCGGCTGAATATTGATCGCATATTGCCTTGCTGATGGCGAGAGAGCGCCAGGTGACCGGGCGAGCAGGTGATCACGGCGAATAATCTCTCTTGTGGTTTTCTTTGGCCTCATTGACTTTCAGGAGTCTTAGATGTCGGTTATAATACGACATTGATACAATGCAGCTGGGATTTATCAATGCGGCTTGTGAAAAATCTGCCCGCATTTGAATAATCTGTCGATGGTTATAACTAGAAAAAAAGTAAAAGAATGAAAATGACTTCAGGGTGGGCCCTACACTGTAATCCTTGTTTGCTTCTGTAAAATATTCCGTTTTTTTTCTTTTCAACATTAATTTGGCAAATAAGTCACTTTCTGTGTGTTTGAACATTGACTGCAGTACTCTGATAAAAGACGACTGTATGTTATCAGCACAAAATCTGCACACTTCTGCAGATGTGTCGAGCGAGTTACCTTTTAAAGTGTTCACTCAGATATCATCGCACTGAGATGAAATAAAAAATCGTCATTTAATCAGCCAATCGTTTCTCTCAGACAGAAATGAGATAAAAAACATGTTTAAATAGAAGAGTTAACAAAAAAAAGGTGATTCCTTCATTCATTTGACCTTGTCACAAAATAGTTTTAAATAGGTATTAGACTAGAAGTTATATATTGAAATGTTTGTCTGAAAGATGAATTTACACAGTTTTGGCCAAAAGTGATGTCTAAAGTGCCTGTATGTACACTAGTTGCCTTTAACGCTCCCTTAGGTTAGATTTAACCTTCAAACTATTTTAAAGTGTATGGTACAAAGTACAAGGTATTTTATTAAAATAAAAATTTCTTATAAATCATCAAAGTTAAAGAGATATTTCACCCATGTCATTCCAAACACATGACTGAAAGTATTTTTCAGATGTCACGAACAGGCAATTTGGTTTAATCATTTGTAAATATAATGTCATACGTTTATTAAACATGATAAATATATAAACATATTATATTTAATGTTTCAAACAAACTGTCAAAATGATTTGAGAGGTTGTTATCTAGGAATAGCTAACCTGCAGATATCGCGACTGGCCAATCAGAATCAAGCATTCCAACGAGCCGTTTAATAAGTTCAGACGACACACACATGACTTGTTGCAGTGAGGCTTCGAGAGCCTGGAGAGAAAAGCAGCCTATAAGCAGAAGGCTGAGAGAGTCCTGAGCGTATGCTGAACATTGTGAGAGATCTACGGCCTTCTGTCTTTATATTTATGAATGTTTGTGGAACTGCAGGAACATGAGTAGGAAGCGCACTTTGTGGGAGAGTAAATAAACTCACAAGACCCAGCAAAGACCAACCTGTCTTCCTTCCTAACTTTGATATTCTTTACACAAAATAAAATATCTGTATTTTCTTTGGATTAAGTGTTAATAGTTAGATGCTCTTGATACTTAAAAATAGTGACAGCTATTGTTTGCACCTCAGTATTGTTGTGCATTAAACATTATGCATCATTGTATTTTTGAAATTATGGTAATTTACATCTTAGGCCACTGCAGTAACTCTTATAATGTTGTCATTTTTACTCTTTCTCTATTACAATTTGGGCTGTCACTATAAACCGATGATAAATATCAAGTGATTTATGAACTGCTTTTGAGTTAAGTACGGGAAAATGCCGCTGCATCGCACTGCTTTCAGACCGAGCAGCATTGCCTGATCCCAAAGCCCTGCTTCACGGACAAGCTACACATTAAAAAAATATCGGCAGCTCGATTTCATTAGGATTGGGTGGTATCGCGATAAATTATCGTGCAGCCCTAAAATCTGATATTGCTGAGCGGAATACAAATAGTTTACCAACAAGTTGGGCTTTTTGCACTTATTATAACTTAAATAGACACTCCATTTTTTTTCATCATCACGAGGTCCCCCCAGCCTGGGGCCCTGCGGGCTTAAGCCCAGGTAATCCTGTGCATCAATTCGGCCCGGCTGTGAGCAGTAACATTTGACTTCAGACATATACAGAAGTTAAAAGAAATTGTCCACCCAAAAATGAAAATTCTGTCATGAATTATTCAACCCCAAGTACTGGCAAACCTGTATACATTTCTTTGTGTTGTAGAACAGATAGAAAGATACTTAGAAGAATGTTAGGGAAAAAATGGTAGTCAAAGGTGCCCCGGAACTGTGTGTTTTGCCAAATTCTTTAAAATATCTTCATTAGGCAAGGCAAGGCAAGTTTATTTATATAGCACGTTTCATACACAAGGGCAATTCAAAATGCTTTACATAAAAGGATTGACAGAAAGAAATAAGACGTGTCTTTAAAATGCAAGTGATTTAAGATCACAAATACTTTAGATTTTAAGAAACTATAAAACAGCAATAAAATTGATTAAAAATGTGAGTGTATATATAAAAAGAATAAGAGCAAAATAAAAATAAATTTGAAATCGAAGTGCAGTTGATGTAAACCAGCACAGTGCTCAGGTTGTGAATGCACAGCTAAACAAGTGTGATTTTAATCACATTTACATTTATTCCTTTGGCAGATGCTTTTATCCAAAGCGACTTACAAGTAGGAGAGCATATAAACATTCTGCCAACACACTTAACAGTACCTCTGGTTTACAATTCCAATAGTTTATATTCTCTTTGTTTAACAGAACGAGAAATATAACAGAACAATATATAAAATGCTCAGATATGTTCTCTCAGTGCAGACTGTGAGTGCCGTGGTCCTGCTGACTGCAGTGTGAAAGAGACGAGTCTGAAATTACCCTCTCAATAAATGTCATGTTGTGCGCTCGGCTCGTGTCTGTCTCCCACTATGATGTCACAACACAGCTGTAAATTGTCACTTTAAATTAACTGCACTCATTTGCTGAGATTTGTTCATGATAATAGTGAGTTTGATGTCGCCGGTGCCCTTTCGCTGATGCTTCATAGGCTGCAGTAAAAAGAATTACGGCTTATTAATGTAAAGAATGACATTCTGAGCATCCTAGAATAGCAAATGGCTCCAGTATAATACACTATCATGCTCTTTGCGTTACAATATGAGTTCACCACACATGCTACAATGACACTTGCACACATCTGATGTCTGTGTTATATCATCCGTTCTTCTTTTTTACATTGGTGTTAAAGGGATGCTTCACCCAAAGAATGTAATTCCGTCATCATTTACCCTCAAGTTGCTCCAAACCTGTATACATTTATTTGCTCTGATGAACACAAAGAAAGATATTTGGAAGAATGTTAGCAACTGACATTTCGTGGACACTATTGACTACCATAGTAGGAAAAATATTTGAATCTTTTTTTGTTCAATTGAATACAACTTGGGGGGAGGGAATATTTTTCTGGGTTGTGATATAAAAGCAATTCACTTTTGTTTTAAATACAAAGCGTGAAATTAACAAATGGAATGGAATTAAGGATTATTTAAATAATGTACACTGATAAATAGTGTATAAAAGAGAAGATTGCAGAGATTTAATAAAGTAAATGTGCTTTTGCCCTGAAACTTCAGAAACATTGATCTTCCTTAATTCCTACTCCTAGGAAGTTAAAACAGATCAAATATAAGAACTACTCTATGCCCACAAGCAGTCAATAGAAAACAACATGTGTCAGTAATATAACATTTATATGCTTGTTTTAAGGCTGAATTTGTATACAAAATGTATAGAAAAAAACTTCTTTAAAATAACGCAAATAATGACTACAACTTTATTTCTTGTGAATATTTGTGGTAATACTTTGTATCCATCTCCACTTTGTAAAAGAGTTATTTTACCAATATTCCTTAAATTCCTCCCAGTTTACACTCCAAATATTCAACATTAATACAAAAGGTAACATCTTTAATCGTATACAAATGAACAAAAGTTGGACTTCAATTTTGGCAGTGACTTTGTATCTGTCTTGGGCGGTGCTCTTCAAGAAAACATCCACTATTCCCTTTAACATGATTAGAAAATGTATTTGATTGAAGTTTACAGTAAGTTTGAATATGAAGTGAAAAATGAATATTAAATCCGCAATAAAAATACTGCTTATCAATAAGTACACAAATAAATGTATGCAGAATAACACAGACAGAAGTGGCAAATTCAAGCACTTAATATTTTGTTTTGTTGAATATGTAAAGCAGGATTTTATTTTTTTTACCTGCATTTGATAACTTGCTGCAATTTTATGAGACAGATGTCTGTTCACTTTAACAGCTCTATAGAGGTCTGTATGAGCAATTAATTGATGTTCATTAACATTTAAAGACATCAGAATATTTTACAAGAGTGAAAGAGCTTGGCGTCGCCCTGTACCATTAGACCGAGTTATTTCCCTTCAATGCAGAACTATTTGTTCAAGGATTTTTTGTTTTTTCTTTAATTCCACAAAGAAAAAGACTCTAATCAGCCTTCAAATAATATCTCAATATACAGTCATTGAAGTGGTGCTAAAATATATTGAAACTGAATCAATCGAAAATTAAGGCAGATGAAAAGACGACAAGGCTAATATGCTCTAATGGAAGCCATTACCCTGCCGAATGTGTCTCCAAGCTTAATGGTTTCATTTCATTCAGGGACTGTTTCATTGTGTTTTACAGAGAGCAAAGGCATATTTTAACCTGTTACACACCATTTCACTCCATTTAAGAGTGTTGAGTCTAATTTCTCATTTATTCTGACGTGAAACACATGGAAGAGGTCACTGCCTTCGTACCGGGAGTAAAATTGTATTATAAGTGAGCTTTCAAATCTATTATATAAATGTAATTATATACAAGCAGAAAATAACATCGACATCAAGAAGTTTAGACTGAGAAAACTCAAAAAAGATGTTTCAATAAACTAATAAACAGCTAGGACACTATTACTGGAGCACGTCTACACACCAATACATTACAAATGATTTATTTTCACCTGATTATTTTTGTTATAATTATTAGGCTTTATTTCTTCATGCAGTATTTAGATAGGTTGATAAAGTTTGACGGCTGGATTTGAGAGAGAGAGAGAGAGAGAGAGAGAGAGAGAGAGAGAGAGAGTATGTACACATGATTATTATTTTAAATATTTTCTTTTGGTAAATTTAAAACTAAAAAAAAAATATCTCAAAAACAATTGGCTTGTTTTACTGGTAAAAACATTTCTGGAAACAGGACCAAAATAAATTTGGCATTAAATCCCAACACAGAAACACAATTAATTAATTGATAACTTGTATGAGAAATATCTACCATATCACCTGATGTATTGTAAACATGCAGTCTTATGGTACAATAATGCCTTTCATAAGTTTTATGTATCTGGACTTTAAAGGCACACTTAAATAAATGTCTCATAGCAAAAAGAATGTATAAGCACACATTTCAAGCACAAATGAAAAAAAGTTCACAATTTTTTATTTATTTAACATTTTACAAGCTAAATAATTACTTTGATCTCTTGGCAAAATGGAGGGAAATGTATAAAAGTACAGTTCAAAACAAAAACAAAAAGTTTTTAGACAATTACTGTTTTTAACAGATTAATGGAGCATGTTGAGATTTATTGTGCAAACAACACATGAAGTTTTCTTTATAAATGCTTAATTTGCTTTAATGATTCCATTTTTCCATACTGTTCACTTTTATGTCATCTCCAAATTTATTCTGCACGTACGACCAGAACAAAAGACATTTGGTATATTATTAATTATCAAACATTATCAAGAACAATGAAAAAGGATATTGTAGTGTTTTTGTTGTATAATAATGTTTTCTGTGAAAAGACCTAAAGTTACTCCATTTACATTTTACTTTGAATAATGCAATTAATAAATATATAAAGCACTTTTTACAAGACATACAATACAATTCTAAAGCAGTTTTTCAGGGAAGAGTGTTTTATTAAACCCCCAGAGAGGAAGCCACAGGCGACGGCATGATAAACACACAAAATGAAGATGTTTCCTCAAAACCTTGGAAAATTTCAAATTTACCTTGAAATCATACACGCGTTTATCCAAGTCGATCTCATAAGATTTCATTCAGCCACATAATAAAACAAATCAAATATTTTAATACGTATAACAATAAATATTATTGAATGGTTAAATGGTTATCATGACTCCTTCTGACACATGACTCCATGCAATAGAGAAACTTTTTTCCCCTGTACCGCTGAAGATGTCAATCACTTATTGATGAGCTCTAACAGCTACAGTAAGAAGCGAGGCGGGCGTGCGACAGCCGCTTTGAGCTGTCACTCAATGGAGGGCGGAGCTAAATTTGACTCACTTTAGATTCATAGGCAGCAATGGAGGCAGATGAGCTGGTGAAGCATGACAGCAGAAAGGTGGAGAGCAGGAGTCGAGAGAAAGGAATGATGGGACAGCAGGAGCTCATCTCACCCCGGGAGATTATTTTCAACAAGTTCACAAGCTCCTGCAGATATGCTCGAGGAGCACAGAAGTGCATGTGTGGATGGATTTACTTTTTGGCAACAGAAGTTTGTTAACGCTGTCAAAACCTTATTTTGATGATGTCCTCAGATGTAAGAAAATATTTAGAAACGATAAATCTTTTTTTCTCTTCTAAGGTCTAGGTTAAGGTTAGTCTTTATTAGATTGTGTTATTATCATAATTTGTGTTAAGTACATTATACTGAACATATTGTTTTTATACAAAATGCCTCTTTCAAACTTTCAGTTTTTTATGGACATTACAATAGTTTCATTATATTATTTAAGTTACTAGATAATAATAATAATAATGACGTAATGCGGATGCACAGGACATTTTTTAAAGACCAATTACAAGTACCGATATTATTTTTCTGGTACTCACCGATACAGATAACTGTACCTTTTTCACAACACAGTGAGACAAATTAAATAGAATAGTTTACAACTCCGCCTTAAACACATCATGAATTTTTTTATGAGCTTGTCACAGACTTTCAAACAAAATCCACAACAAATTACAGTGATTGTTATCGGTGCATTTTTACAAGTACGTGTACATGAGCTAAGTATCGAACACGGTTCTGTTACTGGTTTCGGTATCGGTTCATCGCTAATAATAATAATAATATCAAGAGCAATAATATTAACAATAATAATAATATTAATGAAAGTTTTTGCTGTTATTATTATTTATTTATTTAATTGAAGTGTTTCAAAGTAAACCTGTTTTCAGTATTATTGCAATTGCTTATCTATTGATTCCTATGTTAACCATATCACTTTTGTAAAATCCATTTTAATTTTGGTCTCCAATCAGATTTTTCAAATTTTATTATCTGAGAATGGTGCAGTTAGCAGGAATAGATGTATGACTGTATTACAGATAGAGTAATAAAACAGCTCACCGATGAGTGTCATATTGGCAACAGCACCCTTGTGGTTTAGAGATTACTGTACAAACTCAAAGCCCTGCATCCTCACTCACACGCTTTCATATCTTGCAGTACTTCACTTACATTTGACTATTTAAATGCAAACATGTGTGAAATATTAAACATAAAATCTCTCCAGCAACATGCATGGAATTAAATCTTGTGTCTGATAGATCGTAGAGGTCATGAGAAATATGAAATGGATATTATTATCCCTACCAGCGCACATGAGTATCTTACCGTCATTACTGGGTTGATGTTCTTTCGCTGTGTCTACAAGCCAAATGACAACCCCAGAAGATTTGTGGGCTGTGAGCTCCTGGTTAAACAATAAACTGAGAGAGAAAGCTACAAGAAATGAAGATACCACTACCTTAAATTGAAAAAAAGCAAATGGGATAGCAATAGAATAGCAAAACACACAAAATAGAAATATAATATTTTATTTAATCAATGTAAAGCTGCAATCTCTTACAGTTATTGAGTGCAATATAAGAAGACAATTGTAAACACAATTTTTTGTTCATTTTTACAGAAAAGTCACAAAACCCAGACTTTGCATTAATTGTTTCATAACAGCAAAACAATTTGACACAACTTTCAAGCAGCATGTAGATGCACATCTGTATAGAAATGTTATTTTATTTAAAGCTGCAATCCATAAGTTTTGCCTCTCTATCGCCATTTTCGTTTAAAATATAAATTTGCAGCTTACTTTCAGTTGCAGCTCAACATACAAATCATTATTTTAGGCTTACAGTTATTAAACAGTTTAAGATCTAAACACTGATCTTTATTATCTTGTTTATTTTTAGCAAAAATAGTTACGGACTGCAGTTTTAAATAACCAGGCCACATTTTTGATAGTCAGAGGTAATTTAAATGTATAATGACAAAAATTAAAAGCAATCAATGCAGGTTTGTTGATTATAATAGGAGCGATTTAGTTTGGATGCGTCATAACATCAGTCACGTCCTGTGCAGACACAGTGTGACATTTCCTCTTCTCTGTAACATGTCAACTGTGTGGTACACAGAAAACAGCAAACTCTTATAAAGAAAAATATAATACAGTGTTTCCTCTTAAATGGATGTAATCATTTTTCAAAACAGTTAAAAATCAGTAGCCTGTGTCAAATCTGTTTTTTAAAGCTTGTAAATAGCTTAAAGCCAAAGCTTACCCCTCCCACTCCCAACAAACTAAATCTGTCATTATTTACTTTCCCGCGGGTCTTTTACGACTCATATAACGTTTGAAGTTTCTTTTACATTTAAATATATGCATTTAGCAGACACTTTTATCCTGAGTCATTTACAACAGCAATTTAAATAGATTTTTTTTTTTGGCAGTTCACAGTTTTTGAGCATTTTTTTGTTTACATTACTGTAAATAATTGTTTAATATTTAATCTGCACTTCACACAGCGACACTGTAAAAAATCAGTAATACGTCTGTCAGGAGTTTCCAGACCCATTCTGTAAAATTACTGTAAATAAGCATTTCACAAAATTACATGAAATAAACTGTAAAAATGCAGGTCAGATTTTACAGTAAAAATGAATGAAATCACAGCATATTGCTATTCATAAATAGTAATTAAATAGTGAAACTAAATAAATTATGTTAAAAACAATAAGGATTGTTGATGGTTAATTCCTGCATTTACATATACCGTTATTTAGATCATGGAAATTACAGTAAAAATTCAGGTCAGATTATGCGGTTAAAATGATTTAAATTTCGACACACTGACATTGTGCAGCTTTCTGTAGCTCAGTGGTTAGAGAATGACATAAGCAACGCCAAGGTCATGGGTTCAATTCAGGGATTTCTACATACCTAGAAACAAAAGTATAGTGTAATGCAATGTAAGTCGCTTTGGATAAAAGCGTCTACCAAATGCGTTAATGTAAATGGATAAATTGTAGCCAAATAGTGAATAAAATGATAAATTATGTTTAAATACAGTAAAAAATACATACAATATATCACATGGTTTCGGGATTAAACTCTTTGATATTCCACAAGAGAAAAAACACATTTATGAAGAAAAGATTGATCAAATAATGAAATAATTTCTACTTTTGGGAGGGCTATCCCATTAAAGTCATTTTTTGTTCTATACCAAAAATTTAAATTGAATTAAATTAAAATGAATAGTCTCTAGAACCATTTTTGTTAGAAAGATTTTTATTGTACAGAAAGGTTCTGTGTATGTCAAAGGTTCTTAACATATTACCCGACAAAGAACTTTACTTTTGAAACTATCCCATCACAGCAGATATACAGAGCGTCTGATTCTACACTGAAGACAGTTACAGATGATTCAGAGGAAGTGTGCTGGATCTCAGTAGACATGAAGAAAAATGACCTGTGTGCTTCCGTTAGACAAAGACCTGTCGCTCTTCTTAAACATGATATAGGTGGCACCTGTAGCCTGAGGGCAGGAGGTTTTAATATTTAAAATTTAATTTAATAACATGGGTCAAACTCGGCTTGTGTCCTTGAAGGCAGCGAAGGACGCTATCTTTCGGCACGTTCTCGTGATGTGTGGGTTGAAACAGTGTCATATTTATGCTCGCTTTCTGTCTTCACATTTATCAATCGATAGGAACACATGATTCTCACCAGAGGGTTTGTTGAACTCCTTGAGTTTTTTTAGGTTTACTGATACTCACTAATTTACACACACCTTGCTTAATAGTCTACATACTACTACTACTACTAATATGAATAATAATAATAATAAAAAAGTTAAAGTAAAAGCAATAAAAAATATTTCTGTAATCATGGAAAAGAACTGATTGGAAAATCATGTTTCGGATGACTTTTTTTTTTTTTTTGGATGATATATTTTTTAGATCGTCACCCATTTTCAAGTGGTATGTTCTGTAAATGTATGAAGTGTATGTTTAAATTGACCGTAAGTACTTAACCACAATCAATAAAAATAAAAACACGATACATTCGAGCCTAAAAATACATGCCGGTTGTTCCCGCGTTTAAGAGGTTTGTGTGCAGGCCGCTGGTCTCTGACAGTGAGTTGTGTTTGCTTCCAGCCCGGCAGTGATGTGAGAAATCGATGGATGTGCTGATCACTTCGGCCTCACCAGAGCAGTCTGTTCAATCGATGCGTTTGATGTCAGGACTGAGCTGAACTGAATCAAGTGGAGAGTGGAGTTGATCTCATTTCTGTCTCTATTGGGTTACAGGGAGATGGAGGGAGCCGGAGGAAGACAAAGGGAGGTCATCGCCAGAGCTGACTGTGATGAATGACTCTGAAAACAGATGTGGATTTGTGCAAAGTGAGCTTGAATTGTTTGCTCACTGGCCGTGAATATGTCTAAATAACAGCGCTTGTTTGGGGGTGAGCTATGAAACATCGGTTTAAAAGTGCTCTTGATCATTTTTTCTTAAAGATACCAACAATATGCATAGAAATGAATAGGATTTCTTACATACAGTATTTGTTTAACACGATACACACTGAAGATACACACCAAAATACACAATTAAATTAATAAAACAGAATCAATAAAATCAATAAAAGTGACACTCTTTAGTCTTTATAGTGTATTAAAAGGTCATTCATAATGGATTATAATGCAGGCATAACCCCTCATAAAAACATTATAATATGTTGTATTGTCTTTTATTAATATTTCATAATATCTATTAACAACTGTTCACATTCATAAACTAATTCACATTAGAAAACACTGTCCAAAAAAAGCACGAAATGGTTCATTTTACAGTCACTGGGGTGTTACCCTATGGACCAAGTGTGTATCTTTAAAGGTACAGTTGATGTTAGGGGTACAAAATCTTGGATGAAAGGAACACACAAAAAAAGAATGCGTGTGACGTAGGAGTACAGCCAATAAAATAACTCTATTCCTCCACGTCATTAGGGGTCAGTATGAAGTCCAGGACCACTGGGACGAAAAAACAATAAATAACAGTGAGCTGCTTTCAAACAACACGGCCAACTTTAACGCCTTCTGAGACGTCCGATTCTCTCCGCTGCGCGAAAAATAATCCTCCGTCCAAATAAAAGAGAGCGTTTCATCAGTTCCTCGCAGTACGGGCCGACCTCATTAACCTCTCGTAATTAAGAACCGCTGACACCGTGCACTCTTACAGTATGAATGCAATGAATCTTTATTAAATTTTATAAAGTGTGAAATGCCACAGTGTTAACCTCTTCGGGACAGTTTTAAAAGTATATGCAAGCGATCTAACGTGCTAACAAACAGAGACACCATGCAGCGATGATGAACATAATAACCTGAAACAGTTTACCGGAGGTCCCCGGGGCACCAGGAGAGATTGCTATTAAATGGAATGGGATTAGTTAATCCTTCATCAGAGGCCTATTAAAAGAGTTTACAGTGGGTTTATGGGCATAGAACAACACGACTGTTTCACCGTGGTAGTTAACCCTCATCGTTTCTCTAAGCTTGAAATCTACTTATGAGGTTGGAGATGGAACCCCAGACAGAAAGCTTAACTCTCAGACAGACTTAAAATGTAATATGTCATGCAAACAGTCACTCAATAACAGTGTTCAATAAAATCACGGCAGACTGTTCAGCTAAACAGGACTCGCACAGACACACACCTGCAAACACACACACAGAGTTTTTCTTTTGTCCGCTGATATTGAAATGAAAGCTCAGTTGAGTCTAGAGTGGATATGAAGGTCAAAGCTATTCTAATCACTCACAAATAGAAAATCAAAAGGTTTCCAACTTAAAGTGGCTGATTTTTCTGGAAGACCTCCATTGGCTGGAGACAACGCTGAAACTAGCATAAAAATGAAGAGGGACATGCTCACCCCTAATATACTTACAAGTCAAAAAGGATTTTTCAATTACTTCTTCTTAAACCTTTTCAGATGGTTTTCCCTAATCGTGAATATTTGGTTACATCCTCGGCTGGAGTCTTTTTTTAAAGGCCAAACAGAGCAGAAACTCTGCCGAACGTGTCATTTAGTGGAGTCAGCTATAAAGAATGTTTACTTCATTGTCCTTAAGGCATACTGCCATGTCAAGAATCTGTCTGGTCAATTGAATTTAGTGTTCACATTATAGAACGCATTTAGAAGAAATAACATCTTTCTGTGGCTTTAATTTCACAGAGACACAATAAAACGTTACTATATCAGATCTCCTGAGTAACTTACTGTGAAACTTCTACAGTTTGGATTGAAACATTAAGTGGGTTATGTTGTAACCTGACATCACTTGCATCAAACATTTCAATTTATAAGCAACACGCAGTTCGATCTCAACAAAGAGAATTTGAATTGCTTTTCATGTTCTTGATATAATATAAGATATTAAAGAGATTTTTTTAAGTTAGATAATACATTTATAAATAGTTGAATCATACACTGTTCTGTAGAAATTACAGTTTTACTGACGGATGGTTGCCACTAACTTAATGCAGATTTAAATGTATGTAATATACTGGCAAAAGTTTGTTCAAAGATAAATTAACATTAAACAATACAGTATCAAAAAATAAATAAAACCACATCCTCATGCAAGGCATTCTGGGAACCAAAATCAGGAAAAAAGAAGGTTAATTAGGATGGATGGCTCCCAGGATGCTTTGCATTAGATTGTAATTTTATAGTTTTTTTTGTAAAGACTGTTTAATGTCAACCTAACTTTGAACAAACTTGTACGCTGGTTTAAATCAGCTAATCTCTTTTGCCCCTTAAATATATACTTTCATTTGTTGATACTAATTGAATTTTTAAACATAACGCAATGTAACAATGAACAATTTTAACACATTAATATTTGAATACGCATTTATTCATCGTAGTTAATGTTTATTTGGACATTAACTTATACATTTTGACATTTGTTAATACACAATAAACATGACTAAACACTGAACAATTAGTATTAACAAACATACACATTACCATAAACAAACAAACAAACAAACAAAATGCTTTAAAATCTATCGTTAGTTCATGTTAGATAATGTAGTAAGTATAGGTAACGAATGAAACCGTATTGTAAAGTTTTACCTTTAAAAATAAATTGATGCAGGATGAAAATGTCTTGACAATACAAACATTGTATACATAACACATAACACTTTAAAAACGATTACATTATTTTATTTTTCATTGTTAAATTTTGTGTGGAAACGTAGTATTCCTTAATCATTTAATTACTTTATAATATTATTTTTACAATATTGTAATTGAAGAGTTCAGATGCAAAACCCTCTAGATCCGTCAGACACCTTGTCATTTAAATGTACATTTTTAATCAGGCTCCGTCATTCAGCATAGCAGCTATTTCAGAGCATGTTTATTACAATGCATGCAAAGTATATTTAGTTTTAATGACTTAATATATTTAGTTAATAGTGAGCAAGACAGTTTAAGAATTTAGAAATATGTAAACAATTAAATTATGTAAAACAAATATATTTAAGGTCTCTAATCAAATAAGCAAGTTTGTCATGTTTATTTCTTCTGTTTTGTCTGATTTTGCACAACTCATGTGCTGCAATTGTTACATATGCATTACATTACATCTAGGCATTTAGCAGATGCAAAATGGATGAAACCATGAAGCGATATATCTCAAGAAAAAACAATAATGTTCAAGTAAAACAAAGGATTTTAGTTGTATAGTAGTACTTTTACCTCAAACAATTTTAAAGGTACTTTTTAATAAAAAAGAATAAAATCTGATAATTTTCACTACTGCTCCAAGACACATAAACATATTATATGCACAAGTAAAAAAAGGTGTCATCAAACATTAATCCACAAACACTTCTACATTACAGTATTATACACTGTTTGTTAATGACTTAATAAAAGGATGATTGAGCATGTTGACATGTATCACACGTAGCAACATCTACTGTACAACAGAACATTAGTTGTGACTCGGATCTCATATTATCCTGCTGACTCAGTGGCCCTACGCCCCCTGATCCCAGAACAGTCTTTCCATCTCTGGTATTGACACCAGCAGGGACTAATGGCTGTACGCTGAGGGCCCGTGGCCCCCCGTCCATCACGAGGTGTACTAACATCCATAAATGGCTTTCAGAATTACTCCAAACGCGGATGAGCGATGTTTAGATAATAGACCGAGATGGATTAGCATGCAGATAAATATTTCAACACATTGGCTTTGTTTATTGATTGACTCTGAAATTTCCACTTCAATCCAAATGAAGGCGGTTCCAGTCTGTCGAGACCGATGTCTTCCTCATGTCTTGCAGGCTGTCAACTCTGGGCTAAAAAATTAACAACTTCTCGATGGAGTTTTATGCTAAAGCGGCAGTAATGTACCTGGTTTGGCTGGTTTCCAATTGTCCTCTGGAACACAGAGAGCAGGATAATGCTTTTCAAACCATAAAACTTCGCCGGTTTGTGCGTTTAGGAGCCAAACTGTGTTTTGCCCGTCTGTTTTGTGTAATTTCATGAATCTTTTTAAAGCAGCGTTTACATTGGAAGACCTCAAAGCCAAATAACTAGAAAGCTAAAGTTTCCGTCCAAGAAAATCACGTCTGGGTTGCACTCAGGGCCAACATGTGAGGTTTTGGGGCCCTTTGGGCGAGATCATGAAAATGAGCACCACCGGCGTAACAACTGTAAACTCACATAACAACTTTCATAGAAACACTATAGCTGCAACCAAAATGACAAGCGGTTTCTTTCTTTTAGAGAGAGCACAAAATATATAAACAAAGTTGACACATAACATAACCGTAAACCAATATTATAATTAAGTAGAAGTTGGTGTAACTGGTGACATTTTCCTTTTGGTTTTAAACCAATTGCAATTTTTTTGTGTACATTACATTACTGTATATATTGAACTCTGTATATCGCTGCTGTCCTTCTGAAACATTGTATCTCATCATTGTTTATTTTAGTCATGTACTATTATTATCAGCCAACTATTGTGTTTGTCACTGGGTTTCCCAAATATCTAACCAATGAAATATATTTAAAAGTGCTCATCCACTTTGACTACCCAATATTTAGTCATTTAATTTAAAAAAAATCTTGAAAAAGAGTGAATTTGGACATTAAGTTTCAGAAGGACAGAGACGATACAGTATGATTAGCGGACGCACAACACAATTGGGAATAGTGTGTCTCACAGACAGTGTTGTGTTCTTCCTGCATTATTCAAGGTGGTCCGTAACAATTCCAATCCGTCGTCTTGAGCTGTTTGTGTTATGCGTTAAACAATACACAGGAAACACATCAAAGACTCCGATAAACACAAAATAATCTTTTTCCCGACGTGGTTTGTGTTGAACGTGAGCATTTTGAGCAAGGTGTGTAATCTGTGAATAATAATAATAATTTTGTGATAGTGATATATTGTGATGTGCCGGGTGAAAAAAAACCTCATTGATGTGCTATTTATTTTCTTAGTCGTTTGCATTCATGCTTTTGTTGTTGTGTCCATTATAATTTTCAATTATTTGGAATCTTCTTTAACAGTATTTGCCTTCTTTTCATTCTTTTCCCTGTTTTTGTGGTTCGTGAACGTTGGAGTCCACAGGCACTGGGCTGGCAGCATTGTTGTTTAAATTTCACGGTGAGAAAGTTTCGTCTAGTTTTGTCTCTTGCTATCAGAATGGACCATCTCGCGAGGGCTCCCTGTGTGTGACCATTTAAAGAACAAACCATCCCTGGATCCAGTTATGAGGCTAAATAATCCTATTTAAATAAAAGCACACTGATTGAAACATCAGGCTAATGGCCGCATGCTTATTTGCGTTCTCATCCCGTGCGAGTCTCTCTAATAGTGCTGAGACACTCAGAGAGAAGAGGAATCCGCAGACGTGCTAATTAACGCTGAGAGACTTTCCTCTGGCCTGGCGCCTCTCGCGCTGTCCACGATGAGACCATCACGTTTATTTCTGAATACCTTAATATCTCCTTAAGTGATCGATACTGTGCATCATCATAAATCACGCCATGGCTGCAAGCTGTTATTCCAAAAGTCAATACCAAACTTGGGAGCAACTAATGGCAGGATTTGGTCTGGTTCCTCTGGGAAAGGCAAGAGAAAAAAATTAAACTAAAAGTAAAATTATGCATGAGTAATACTGAACAGCTCTCAGGAATGAGTCAGAGAGTCTAGATGAAGGCTCCCCGGGTCAGTCTTGTTGTTTGGTCAGAGGGGCGTCGGATGGCTCTAAATGCCATTCAACCTCTCACTTTAAACTACAATTCATGTTCATTTTTAATAATAGTTTGTTATTATAGATGGCACGTGAAAAGATATTAGCCGGATGGCAGGTATCACTAGTTTGGGTTGTAATAACGTTGTAATATAAGTTGTAATAATGTTGTAACAAAGCTTCATGATATTGTTATAAAATGTACTTACATGTGCTGGAATATTTAGGGTGTCACCAAAATGTACATTCATCTTTATTAGTATGATACATGTATTTACCTTTAGAGTGAGAGAAAGATATAAAAGTTGGTAAAACTTTAGTAAAATCTAAAATTCTATTAGAACTAATAATGTACAATACTTCTATGCTATACCACTCTATTTATTAAATCAAATACATTTATGAATCTTATGAATACTATTAATATCAATACTAATAATATTAATAAACATTTACTAAAGGTTTTGAACATAGTTTTAATATCAATACTAATAACTGATATTAATAGTATAAAAATGTCAATCAAATATTATTGAAAATGTCTATCAAATATTAGTAACCGCTGAACAAACTTACATGAATGAAAACTGAATAGTTACATTTGTATTAGTTTGTGTTAACTAATGTATTAAGTCACATTAATATAAATAACACCATGTCATTAAGAGTTGCAAAAATGATGTAATGATAGGTGTCTTGGTGACTGTAACGTCTGATGTTGTGGCAAAGTCTCTTTAAAATAAATCTCTTGAAACCAGGAGCTCTCGGTGCCAATGATTATTATTTATAAAGGGTGGGCTTTTAAATTAAACCTCATGAATTTGTTTAAATTTAACAAAAAAAGTATTTCTACATACATTCAAAAATATGTCAACGAAGTGTCTTTCATTTTTGTTAAAGCGTAAAGCTAAAGACTCACTCTCATTTTTCAAAGTATTAGATGATACGGTTGAAGTAACACTGGATCAGCAATATGTAAGATACATGCTCAGATAAAGTTAAGAACACCTGTTCTCAGATCAGCCTGTGAAATCCTGCTTCACCGCATCTGACAGGTGTGACATACCCAGAAACAAAGCTACAACCTAAGTAATGACTTTAACATTTCTGCAGGTCCATCAGACTAGACACAAAAAGCCCTGATGTCGAAAACAAAAGATCAGACATGGCAAAAGCATCTTAAATTAATGTCCATGTATTGAGTCTCATTACACAACACCGGATCTCACGTCAGTCATTTTGAGCACATTTGACAACATCTGAAGAACAATTTAAAATAGAGTGAAGACTTGAAAGGTGTGTGCGTGTGGGTAGGGGGATACTAAATAACAGGCTCAGTTTGACAGTCAGAGATGCTACAGGTTGACAGGCATCACACTTCTGACCACAGCTGCATGGGGAGGTGTGTGTGTGTTTGAAGAGGACAGGCTCGGGGTGTTTTGACTAATAGGAATCCAGGGCACAGCGATTTCAGCATCCAGAGCAGACAGCTGAAATCTCTGGGCAGTTAGCACTGTGCACCCTCGCAAAGATTTCCTGTCAGATTAGCTCTATAAAAGCTGAAAGGTTTTCAATAGTAGCCCCCAACCCCCCCAAAAAATTTAAAAAAAAATTAAAATCTCAGCAGCTTTGCACGCGCCCGTTATGGGAATTTAAATGTTGTCTTTACAAGCCAAATATAGTCTATGTGCTGATGACAAAATATAAAAACACTGATAATGACTTTAAAATCTATTGGCTCTGAAAATAGCGGTCACAGACTATGAATGTTTAATATTGTTTTATTACAAAAAAAATGGGACTCATTTAAATGCAACGAATAATAAACTAATGCTAATACAATTTTTATGTTATTTCTTGCAATAATATTATAAATGTTAAGTAGAAAAAGTCTTTAAATCTTTTGGTAACTTTTTTAACAGTTTTGTACAAAGTATATAAAATTATCAACTTCTGCTGTCTTAATTTATAAGTTAAATAAAATTAGCTTTGTTAGTCACTTGAACTTAAATTACATTGAACTGATTAAAAAGAAAATCTAGTAAAAGGGTCTAGTTAAACTCATTTTTTTATTCAGTTCAATATAATTTAAGTTTAATTGACTCATGATTCTAATTTTATTTACCTTAAAAAATGATGGAGCTGTTGAACTTTAACATACGTTTTATATTGAATGTTTGAAATCTAAACATGATAGTATATATTATATATGCATTATATATGTAATGGATACAAAACTATGTTTTAAAAACTATGAAATATGTTTGGTGAAATAAAAAAAAAAAATACTAATTGATTTAACACATGGTGTATCTTTTTGAGCATTCTGGACGATGTTATTTTTTTATGAATATAATAATTTGTGATATAATACTGGACGTATCAATAACTTGACTGAATCTACATTACAGCAAATTAATTTAACATAAATAAATCCTCATCCAGCTGTCATACTCATTCTGCCATATAGAAACAAGTGCAAAAATATGACTTCTACAGACTCTTATCAAACATCCAAACAAGGGACTGAATTAAAGTGTGTAACTCCGCACATGCAGTGCTCATAGCCTACAGTCAGACGTGGAACAGAGCGCTGCAGGTCTGCCCGCTGTGAGGAAGCCCAGTGTCTCTCTGTAGGGATCTATTAGACAGGCCTGTGCTCACGCCACTGTTCTCAATCGTCATGGAGACCTTTGCCGGGGGGAAAACTCAACCATTTACCCAGGATAGCCTGCGGACATCTTCCTCTTCTTTTTTTCTTTTGCTCTTTCTCTCTTTCCTCCCCGGGGAGGTATATGAAGAGCTTTTTCTTGCCGTCTGTAAGTTTTTCCTCAGGTGTCCGGCTTAAGTTTGAGTTTGACTGCTGCTCTTTTCCAATGCGTGTTATCCGAGAGAATCTAAACAGAATTTAGATTTGCACCATGAATCCTTTATATAGCTACAAAAAAAATGCATTCATCTAAATTACAAAGTCATCATTGATTTTTCAATTATAATTTGCTGAACAACAATGAAAGGTACAAACTTTAATGAGTTCCTATACTGCGTGTTAAAAATCCCTCAATCTTGTACCCAAGATTCAATACAATGCTTCTATTTAGCTGCAGATAACTGAAAGTTTCATGATCAGGTTATGTTCATCAGTCGGATAGGAATAGTTTTATTTTTAAAAAAAATTTTATCTTCCACAAATATGCTTTTTAAATAATTGTATTATGTTTGAAAGTGTTGAACACAGATTAAAAATGATTTTGTGCAGTGTGTTCAAATCTGCATGTCAAATATTTTCACATTGCTAAACAAATCTATTATGACAGTCTTCATATTTAAGACGTTCCTAGCAGATAAACGCGACAACACTTTTATTCGGAGTAATCTACTGTAACATATTTTTGTGTATTTTGAGTCACCAACAAATCCCTGAATTACAAATTGAAGCAGACAGCACGTTTAGCTTCAGCTCTTGGCTGGTTGATCTCGTGGCTGCTCTGTTATCTGTAAAAGTAAATTAATAGTTTTGTGTGATAAGACTGTCGCCTTCCAGGACTCTCTGGGTCTTTCTCAAGACACGTGAATGGCAAGTGCCACATGCTCTGGGTGTCTTATAAAGAGAAGGACATAATTCAAAATGTCACTTGTGTTCACGGGGCAGTTTGCTGGATTTTTCACAAATGCTTTGTGAATTGCTCTTATATCAGCAGCCTTCATCTCTAGAGCTTTAAAATGAAGTGCCCCGGCTCTGCCCTTCCATCATCTTATTCCTCCCTCTGTGTGTGGCAGAGGACGGACGAGGCAGATGATCATTCTAAATGAGAAATTAATAGTGCTTAGAATTTAAAGAAGTTAAAATGAAGATCACAGCAAATCCCCAGGACAATTCCTTATAGTTCTTGATGGCAATCTCAGCTTTAGTAATCAGAGGTAATGGTGTGTCATCTCGCCATCAGAAATCAACCAAGAACTAATGCCCAATTCTTTCGCGGACTTTTGAATACTGGGCAAAGAATATGGTTGTGTATACTTGTAAACAAGCTTTAGTACTCTGTAAACAAGCAAAGATAAAACTTTATTTTAAAGTACGAGCTTTCACATTAAGAGGGGATGTTTGGTAGATAAATAAAATGTTAAACTGTTAGAAACAATGACGCTGCATATTACTAAAGTCAAATCTAATGTCTTGTTACACCCAAAAATACAATTCTGATAATAGTGTGTCGTTGAAAAATGTTTCTGTAGTAAGTAAGATATGTTGAGAAATGTCTCAATGGTTTTGTTCCAAAACAATGCAAGTCAATGAGGTCCAATGTTGTTTGTTACCAGTGTTCTTCAAAATATCTTCTTTTGTGTTCGGAAAAAAAGTCATACAGATTTGGAATGACATCAGGATGAATAAATGATGAAAGATTTTTTCCCTTTAAATGTATTAAAATACATTGGTTCGTTCATTACACAAAGGTGCCATACATCTTCATGACTAGTAATACAGCACACAAGTCATACAGACACCTTTTTGATTGTTACTTTTTTAACTTACAGCACCTGTTCCTATTCACACACATTTCCATACATTTTTATTGCTACACAGGCTGATAGGAAATAAGATGCAGCAATTTCACCTAGAACGACGTATCTCTGCTGATGCAAAAATGTAGACAGTGGAATGTATTCCCAATGAGCCTGGGAAACAAGAAAGTCATTCCATTCCATTCCATTTTCTACCGCTTATCCGAACTACCTCGGGTCACGGGGAGCCTGCGCCTATCTCAGGAGTCATCGGGCATCAAGGCAGGATACACCCTGGATGGAGTGCCAACCCATCGCAGGGCACACACACTCACTCATTCACTCACGCACTCACGCACTCACACCCTACGGACAATTTTTTCCAGAGATGCCAATCAACCTACCATGCATGTCTTTGGACCAGGGGAGGAAACCGGAGTATCCGGAGGAAACCCCCGAGGCACGGGGAGAACATGCAAACTCCACACACACAAGTCGGAAGCAGGAATTGAACCCCCAACCCTTGGAGGTGTGAGGCGAACGTGCTAACCACTAAGCCACCGTGCCCCCCCAAGAAAGTCATGTAAAGTCTTTTTTATAATCTACTGCACTATCCTATTGTCTACTAGGCCGAATCGCTCTATTGTTTTCCTCACTTTTACAACTCACTCTGGATAAAAGCATGTGCAAAATGTCTAAATGAAGTCATATCCGACCAGGGACGTGTGTTACATTCATTTAGTGAAAGCGAAACAAAATTCCTCTTCACTGTACAGGGTTATCATTTTAAGGGCTCCAGAAAGCCCCGTGTAATGAGCTCTGATAAACAACTGATCTTCTCTAATTACGGCAGTAATGACATGCTAATTTCGTCTTTGATACGACACGCATGAACAAGCAAAAGCTACGCTCGACTTTATGACTAATAAATAAAAAATGATTGTCGGGAAACGCTGCGGTACCGGGCAGTGATGGAGGGCCGGGTGCTACAAGCTGGACGCTGCCAGATGGAAAAGCCTGTTTGCTTTTGTTATTTATTGCGCTGATGGTGAAAATGACGGATAAATGAACGCAAAACTTGCAGCTATTAACATGAGCCCTCGTATTTAGAATTCAATCTACTGTCATTAATATCACTGATGCGCAAATATTATTTTTACGACTGTTACCAGAACGACTTGGTGTCATATTGATGTAATTAATAGTGTTGCTATGAAACCATTTATATTCCGAATAAAGTTGTTGTTTAATTGTTGTTAGCATGATTGTGAGACTTGCTAATTGGAAATATTTACAGTTGTTTTTTAACAACCAGACCAGTTGATTTCTGATGTTGTCCAGTTTATCATTTGAGCTTTAGCAGACACCTTACGAGGCTGGATTATAGATTTATTGATCTATCGGTCAAACTGCACTGTAAAACTTTACTGTAATTTCCCAGCAGGCTTACCAGCAATTTACTGTAGATTGAATGTACAATTTAGTTTTAAGCATAAACTCACCCAGTTTATTTTCTTTCATATGACCAGACTTACAGTAATATCTTGGGTCACTTTTCTTATTATGTAAATGTATCGGAATTTAAGAAGTTTTAAATATTTTTACTAGAAAAGAAGACAAAAATGCTTACGAAGGATATCATTTTTTTGCAGTGTTGCTGTGTTAATGCCTCTCTCTTCTTGCTCAGTTTGAATCTCTAAAGTCAAAGTGTTTTAATTTTGATTAAGGAAATTGTAAACAATACAAATTGGAAAGAAGGAGTAAGTAGCTATTAAATCTACGGTAAAGTGCTGGCAAACCTGCTGCAAAAACTACAGCAAAGCTTTACAGTGTGCAATGATACACATTTTAATTTGAACGTGCCATTTTCAGGGTTTTGCTTTCTGACTCTCATACAGTTCATTTTCCATTTACTACACTACAAGGCCTCAAAAGAGCAGCGGATTCCCAACGATATCAGTCTGGCAATGAGCAAAAGGGGAATGTAAATCAGGTCCTTTTCCTCTCAGGATATCAAAAAGCTCTTGATTTCAACTATGACAGCAGCTGGTGGATTGATGTGGGTAATGTAGTCAAGGCCAGCTGTTAGCATGAGGAGAATGGCTCCGTGTCAAACACACTGACCCCCATTTCCAGCCTAATAATGCAGATCCATCCGGCTTCAGCCCAGCCCTGCGCTTGCATATGGAAAAGGTGTCAAACACTCAGCAGAAAGCCAGAGTCTGTCCCCCTGGGCTGTGTCGCCCGAACTGCGTGTCACCTACATGTCTACCCTTCAAGTGTGATAACAGATCCGCGTATGATCTCCGAATACTGACGATTCTTTGGCCCTGTAACGATGACTGCATGACACTTGCTCCTCGCAGAATATATTGGAATTCATTTCGGGCTGAAGGAGCCGTAACGTTTCTCGACATGTGGCGAGATTTACAGGTGGATTAATTGCGATTTTTCGCTGATCTGAAAATCCTCATCTTAAGCTAAACGAAGTTTAGCACGGGAACGGCAACCCGAACCCCATGGGGGCCGAACACTACAGTCGTACCTTCATTGTTTCAACTTCAGGAAAAAGACGTAAGTAAATAAAAACAGAGAAAGTCTCGAGGCAGGGAAAAGAATCGGCGTGATAATATTCTCGCCTGGCTCAGAGGAGATACGGCGGGCGTCCGTGATCTGTCAATGTCAGCCTGGAGACACAGGAAATGGGCGACGGAAGAGGACGGAAGAGCTGAAGAGTGTGATTAAGAGTAATGACTAAAACATTGAGGGAAAAATTCGTCTTAAATCACTCATAAATCAAGGTGCTATCTGTGGCTTCTGGATTTACCTTCCCGTCTGCCTCTCAGGAAGGGTGGTCCCGTGGAAAATGATGGAAGGGCGGTTTTCCACAAACTATTACCCACCAATAAACATCCCTCTGTTGTAAGTGACATGTGCATTAGAACGAATTACCACTTTCCTCTGAGACCCCCGATGGCAGACGTTGGTTCTTAAAACACAAAAGTAAACCCAAGAGAAGCGGTTGGGTACATTCGGCTGTCACGGTTTTATTAATAGAAGCTTTATATATGGCGATGTCACCTCCACGTCAGAATAAATTTGCGGGAAAAGATGTCTTAAATTCCCAACGTGGCGACGGGGTGACATTGATATCTCTAAGCCAACAGTTATGATTATGATACACACAAATGTTTTAATCGATTCGCTTGTACTTCGCACGTTCTTTCAGGTCGGCCTAACTCAAGGGATGTCTCGCAAGTGTCAGGCCCGAGACTCGATATGGATTTTATCCTGTAATGGAAATGTTTTTTTTTCCGGGGCAAGATAAATTTATATTAAATCCCAACGCTGAATAAAGCTGAGGGCGGTTATGCTTGCTCGCAAAGACCTCTGACATCGTACAGCGGCTCTGCGGTGAAACACCTGCGATTTAAATGACAAAAGCAAGATGGATTGTGTAATTAAATATCTGTCAGCTAACAGTCACTTTTCCTGTTTAATATAATCAAACGCTCTTTTTGTCCCGCTAATGCTGCACCTTTAATGTAAAGACTGTCAGCCCTTCGAGTCTACTGGAAAGGAAGGCAACAAAAGATGTCCGTCAAGGCAAAAAAACACAAAGAGATGGAGCAGATGATGTCGAAAGAGGTGCTGTACTGTGGGATGGTTTGCCCCCTCAAGTATATTTGTCTGGGGATGGTGAACTTTTAGTCATCAGAATTCACTGAAATTCCACTTCTGAGCTCCAATGCAGCTCTTCTGCCAAACCTGTCAACAGAGGAATGTCAGACTGCTTTTACACAGCGCGTTCGGGGCACGCCGTTTGTCAAACAGATCTCTTTCTCTCCACTTACAGTGGTCATAGAGTCCGCCGCCCCGCGCGTCTCCTGCCTCCTATTTCTCTCCGTGCCATCCATCACCCCTCTGCTCCACACACGAGGAGAAAAACTTGTTGAAATGTGTTTCGGAGGACAGCGGGACAGATCCTGCATCTCAAACACTCTCAAACACATTGAATAATATGTGGGCCGTGGTTCTCAAACCATATCTTTTGTTAGGGATTGTTCGTGAGAAAGTTGGAAGTGGATTTTCATGGGGTTTAAACAGAAAAGCTGCTTAGGTCTGTGTTTAATTTTCCATTGTGTTATTATTGTCTAATTTAGCAGATACACGGCAAAACATTTTAAACAATGAATGAACATCAAGAAACGGTAAAACAACATTTTTTTCGCTATTGATGGAATTGAAATGAACCTGCACAATGTTATTTGTTATTAGGCTTAATTTAATGTAATAATATTTCATGATGACTCAAAAGATGAGTTTTTGTGTTAAATCTTCGCACAGTTTTTGAAAAATGTACAAAATTGTACCTTTACCAGTCATGGGGTGGTAGGATTATTTTTGGTTCTTTACAGGTATCCGTTGAAACTTTTTGGGTATATTATTGTGACCTTTCCACTCTTGTTGTTTTGCGTTCTCTTGCAAATTTGACCTGTTTTGTAAGTCTGACCCTTAAATAAATGTGTTATTAAGCATCACTCATCTTGTAGACTCAGAATTTGTGGTGTTTGTTTTGAGAAAAGCATTTGAAACGTATGACAGAAAACTACCCATGCGGCATTAAATTGACAAACAAACAACTAAAACTCAACACAAAAGTAAATAAAACCCCAAAAGTAGTACAATGTTTTTCAACAGAAGCCACATCACATTCTTGTTGACAAGCACAAGTCAAGTGGCTGATTTGCTGTGTTTAAGCCAGAGCCCGTCAAAATTGGCTGATTCAAGCCCGCAAGCTCTCTGAGTTATGGCACAGCTATGAGGGGAAGCGTTTGTGTCCAAATATCTGCAGAGACAGAGGAAGTCAGACTGCTGGATGGACAGAGATTGCAAGTCCTCAAGTGAGGATTAAAGTGTTTGCAGTGCAAACTGGATTTGGAAAATGCCACAAGTATTTTTTGTTGGTAAATAAAAAGCATCGAGTCAGAGAGACACTGGCAACGTTTTCCCAAGATATGCTGGAGAAATGTCAACATAAGCAGCCGTTCCATCACACGTAACCCTCTCGCCAATGTTTATAAAAAATCCCCAACATACTCGATTGAAGTATATGTGAAAAAATTGTGGGAAAACAGAGATTCAAATGCTGTTGGTGTTCTATTCATATAAATATATCACGAGTAAATAAATACCAAAGAGTATATATTAAAAGGGCTGTTTTCTGCTATTTAATTTGGTTGTCCTAGTTTATATTAGATGTCTTTACTATTGTGTATTTATGTATGAAAAAATGTAAAGTTCATATGTGTCACTCTTAGGTGTCTGTACATGTGTAATTACACGCAAATAAAATGTAATTACAATGTAACAACACATACGAACCCGTCATTTCTATGCATAGTTTACAAGTACATTCTTTAGGATTTATAATATAATGTAGGACTAGTTTGTCTTATAAAATGAGCATAAAAAATTCAAGGCTACTCCACATTGTCAATAACTATTCTTATATATTGCATATATAATAATATTGCCATTATATTGTCTAATCAAAGCTTGAAATGAAAATATTCTGCAGCTGCAATACTATAAAACTTCGATCGAAACAATATTTTGTGTTATTGTGTCAAATGTGATAATGTCTTAAATTACAGTCTTCAGTATATAGAAGACTAATATCTTTACATTTCTTTAAATGCTAAATGTTTGGGAGTTTCAATCCTGTCTCAGATGTTTTCAAGCTTTTTTTCTGATACAATTCTGCTGGACGATAAAATTATTTTCTAACCCAACAAACGTAAATTCAGGTGTCAAAGAAAGGACGATTTCATGGTCAAACCGTCGGAAAATGTATCTTTGTAGCAACATCATCTACATAAAGATGCTGATGGCCTGTTGAAAGTGAAAAGCACAGTCGTCAGCAGAGCACACAATTACACATCTCAGATCGTCTCACACACACACACACACACACACACACAGAGAGAGAGAGAGAGAGAGAGAGAGAGTAGATGGGAAGGTAAAATGCTCAATTAAGCATGCTATGGTAATGGTTGCTCTTCGAGGCTGTCAGAATGCTGGAGGTGTACATGTTTTGCGAGCAGACAGCTTGATGTGTGAGCATGTGTTATTCTGCTGAGACTGGGTTCTGTCATCTCACAAACTTGATGTCCGACACATATGAAACTTGAAAGGAAATATGCTTTTTTTTTAAGAGAAGGCTGTCATATATGTAGCTCAAATGCAGCCTTTGCTAATTATTCATTCTCTGACTGAATGCCTGATAAAGCCAAAATGACTTAATAGTGAAGATTTCAAGAATTATGCATAAGAGTGCATTTTATCTGGGATGTTTAGAATAGTCATGTGATAAGTTCAGAAGTATTTAACAATAGGATGATGGTCATCAGAATCTTTGCTTTTCTTTTAGGTAAAATATTAATAAAATTGAAATAGTGGATTTTTGTATTGCTTATTGATGATAAATAGTCATATTTAGATAAAAGGTCACAGATACAACGACAAGACATTTTAATATTTTTACATACTCTCCAATTAGTCTCTAAATTTTTTTTCAATAAATTCTTTGACTTGAGAATATTTTTTGGAGTATGGAAACAGGACCAAGCCACTGATCAAAAATATGATGTCAACACATATCTTTTTTTCTGAGAGTTGCTTACTTGATTTTATTTTTGATTTAGCAGATGTTTAATAGATTAAGGTGCATTAAATATTCTTAAAACTTCTGTAATACATTCAGAGAAATGCTCCGAATTCAATTCACTAACTTCATTATACTGTATATAAAAACAATATTTAGACCCATTGATCACACAATATTTAAATGACGGAACATTCATTAATTTTGATTAAATTGTTATTATTTATTGTTAATATTTGTTAATAATTATTTTTAAATGTTGGTTTACTTAATTTTGTGTCGTCGATAGATCAAAACACTACTTTCAATCTAAATTCACTTGAGAGGACAATGTATTTGTTCTCCCCGTGCCTCGGGGGTTTCCTCCGGATACTCCGGTTTCCTCCCCTGGTCCAAAGACATGCATGGTAGGTTGATTGGCATCTCTGGAAAAATTGTCCGTAGGGTGTGAGTGCGTGAGTGAATGAGTGAGTGTGTGTGCCCTGCGATGGGTTGGCACTCCATCCAGGGTGTATCCTGCCTTGATGCCCGATGACTCCTGAGATAGGCACAGGCTCGCCGTGACCCGAGGTAGTTCGGATAAAGCGGTAGAAAATGGAATGGAATGGACAATGTATTATTTTTGTTATTTTATAAAATTGTAGTTCAAAACTTATCCAAACTTTCTTTGTCCGAGTTTTCTCCCTCAGTTCTTCATGAATCAAATCATAATTTCAGCTCTTGAGAGCCATCTTGATAGAGCGGCCGGGTTTGACAGGTCGAATGTTTCTCAGCGCTCTTCAGAACAGATTAATCGTAATGTGTGTGGATTATTCTCTTGAACTCATCACTTGCTTCACAGCCACATGTAACCCACATCAGTTCTGATGGTATTACAGCCATGCCTGACAGCCTCCATTCCAACAATCAATTTGCTTAGGCTGCTATTGAATGTGTTTAAAACAATAGAGAGCTTTATTTTAATTCACAATGATACTGTTTCATGAGCCGAGATGCTTTTGGTTGTCGCCTTGGTAACGCGCAATGCTTGTTTGGTGTTCAGGGCTGCGTGGCTGTCAGCACGTATGGCCGGTGACATCCCACTGTTCTCGGCGTTTGACTGACAGCTCAGGCAGCCGGCACGAGCAGAAAATCGATAAAGCCGGACCCTCCAGACCCCGCTGCTGGACACTCTGCCAATCACCAGCCAGACGACGTGGGACTGTAGCGCCTTATGTACAAAAAGGATCTAAAGAGCAGAGCAGGCCTAAAATAGATACAAACTCCCTTCTGCCTCATACATTTTCACTGTCCAGACGAACCCGTTCATTTTAAAATACATTTGTACATGTGGCCTAGAGTAGTTTACAAAAGAACAGTTCTAGGCATTAGGGATAGTTCAGAAAAATAATCCAGTCATCCTTTATTTACCTTTGTCACACTGCAAAAAAAAAAGTTGGTTATATAATTTTTGGTAATAAGTAAAACATTTGAGTTAATTCAACTTAAAAATATTAGTCAACTCAAAGAGTATAGTCAATTTAACGCGTTTAGTCAACTCAACAAGAAATTCATTGAAGTAACTCATATTTTTAAGTTGAATTAACTTAAAATTTTACCTCAACCATTTTGAAGTTGAACTAACAAAAAAACACACATATTTTTTACAATGCAGAGTTAATACACAAGTTAACGATAGCTTGACTTTCACTATTCTCTATTTTGACCCACCAGCAACCTTTATTGTTCACATACACACACACACAGACCTGAACACTTCAAAACACGTCTACCGAACAAATGCCTAACATCACCCCCTACCAACAAGGGGAATAAACAGAGCATTTCAAGCAGAATTTAATGCACGTGAACGGTGAGAAGTCGGAAGAAATGTGAGATTTTAAAAGCAGCTGCCGATAGACGGAACAAATCAGCGTCACTCTCGCAACAAATGCACCAAGCTCCTGCATCAATTTACAGCTATGCGACAGGCATCTTCTCTCTTTCTTTCTTTTCCCTTTTTCGTTGTCTCTAAGCCTGTTCCTCTATTTGCAGATGAATATGTTATTCTGCCCTTTTGCTGCCAATTTATTTATTGGGGGGTGTATCTTTGCGAAATGGAATGGAAAAGTGTCTTATAGTCTTATTTATGTGCATCCCCCTGCAGATTAGGACAGCCCAAATAGGATGTGAATTTCTGCTGGAGACTTGTGCCTGAGGTCATTGCCTTGCGTGTTATAATATCTTCTGCCCATGGACCAATCACCTGGGTCTTAGGTGAGGAGTGCACATCAAGTAGAGGTGGAACATGGCAAGGGCATCGAGCAGAGATCACAAGGTGCTGATCCGCAATTTTCACAGTGCCGAACAGCGGGCCGCCCTCATTGTGTTTCAATCAAAGGTGATTCGCCGGGGCTTTTTCCTTCTCTGTAAAGCCATCTGTCAGAGATGTGCCCACTCCATCGCTATTTTGGGTCTATTAGGTGGCAGGAAACCTGTTCGGAAACATCATTCACGTAGACCAGGACGATTGGATCGAGAGTCAGTTTGCTTCTTTTTCGCGCAGCTGGCGTATTTGGTTCTCTTTTGCATTCTGTTGTTTAGTGTTCAGTTTTCTTTCATTTGGTAGAAATTGTGATTGTGCACTGATGATAAAACAGGGTGGCTACGAGTAATTATAATTGTGATAATAATTATGATCATAATGTCACTATGGTGGTAGAGATGAGTGTTGTGTTGACTACTAGGAATTACTGAAGTAGCTGCAATCACACTATACAATGATAACCCTTTCACTGAATGAGTTTCTATGTTTAATTTGACAAATAGAAAAAAGTAAAAATGACAAATTGTTCCTGTTTACTTAATTCACAATTCTGGGATCATTGTGCATGATGCATCTGTGCATATTCCAAAAAAGAGAATATTATGTGTGTATTCATAATGTTTCATCAGAATATAATATCTCACTCCACACAAGAAGGTGTAAGTACTTGGGCAAAGTAATGCACCACAAGAACGTGTGCAATGCGAAATGAGTATTCAGAGCCGTGATGTCATAAAGGCAGAATGAGGGGGAAAAGTGTCCATTTCATATGTTCTGGAGCCATTGAAAACAAATCATTCACTGATAAAACATACAGTTTACTATAGTAAAACACGTGTTGTTTGTTTTAAATAGCTGTTAATGGAGAAAGAGGCTTTTGGCAGGAGAATTTTGAACCACCTGGAACATTACTTTTCATCTGAACAAGTCACTTTTTGTGGAAACTTTTTAGGTTGAATTCAAACTTAACTGCATAAACAAGTAGGTGCAAAGAGAGATACCTTATTTCCAAAAAATTACATATTAATCCCAAGGATATTTTAGTTTACTACAAATAAAACTGTGAAAACGTTCCTGTTCAAATATTGACCTAAAATTGATTGGAAAAACTTAACTGAAGGAAAAATGTTAATGTTGCCTCCAAAAGAAAAGAAAATAAAGTTTAAAGCAGTACAATTGTAATAATAAAAAAATCTATAAAATAAAATAAACATGAATTGATCTTATATAGCAGCAATAAAAATAAACCAATAAATTATAAAACGACAAAAGCATTTACCAAAATTGCTAATCTAAAACTAACACAAGAAAAGTTAAAAATAAAAGCTTTTTTGTAAATAGTACTAAAATTAAATCAAACTATGATAATTCTGATATGCCCTTTATTTAATTTCCATACATTACTTTTTTATTAGTGCTTGTAGTTTAGAGAAGAAATTAATAAAGCTTGGTTAAAAAAATGGTACATTTACAAAGCTTACTGAGTCAAGGTCCAGGAGAATGACTGTATAAAATAAGGCTGTAAACAAAAGAGGATCAACAAAATACTGTTAAAACTGTAGTCAATGAATTCATTATTATCTCATTTTTATTTTTGTTTCTTATAATAAATCCCACATTTCCTGATGTACATTTTTTTAATAATGTTGTCAAATAAACGCCAAGTTTAGTATTTGTCCAATTTGCACCATAAAACAAATATTTTGATGGTTTAATTAAATCTGAAATGTTCAAAAAACTTAAGTGCTGGTTTTAGTAAACAACTGTAAATGAAGTAATGGTTGAACCTAATCTCGTCCTGCATTTCACTCTGAAGGGTTGGGCAGGCTCCTGTGATCCTGCACACTTTACCAGCGCCATACAGATTTAATCCACCGCAGCAATCTGCAGGCGTCTGAAGCAGCTCTTTAACACGCAGCAAGTTTTCTCAGCTACACACAACACATGATATTTGCCCGGTTACAGCACATTTCTTCATAATTTGTGCATTATTTGATGTATAATGCTCATTGGATCAATAACAATCTTTGTCTGCTTAAATGGGTGATTATGCCACAACGTTAATTGCAGCGGGCAGAGTTTCGTCAAAAACTTGCAATCTGTGATCAACCAGATTTACAAAGAAAGGAGGCTTGATGACTCCTTGATATAAATATTCAGAGCTGTTTCAGCACATTTAGATTTTGATTAAAGTGGATTACAGATGATTAGATGAATAGGATGGTGGGTTTGTGCTGAAATACAACAAGTCGCCCTTCTTGGTTTATAGAACACACAAATCATCAATCACTACCACAGCATTACAGAATAGAGAGAGAACACGCACATCTATAAAGAATAAGAGACTTTTTAGGTTTGTACATGGATTTGATTGATGTAAATAAATGAGAAAAGATATTTGAAAGACATTTGGAAATAATGAATTCAGAGCAGCAAATAAAAAAAGAGTGGGAATAAACAGCAATACAGCAAGAGCTGAATCACAAGCAGATCAACAGCGTTTACAGATAATAATACTGTATGTACATACTGCCACAGAAATAAGAAATACAATTATTTTCAGGTATTTTTTATTTCTTGGTATATTTGTAGTTTAAATGTTTATTTATGTTCATTCTATGAACTAGTAACAACATTTCTCCCAAATCCCAAATCAAAACATTGCTTTTATTTGCAGTAAATTGAAATTGAGACAAACAATAAAAAAAAAAAATGAAAAACTGGTAAAAATAACAAAAAGGTCGCTGTTTGTGGACCTTAAATACTGCAAAGATCAGTTTACTGTATATGTATTTTAGTATCCGTTCAAAAATAAATACATGATAGACTAACCTGGATTCTTATTTTTCTTGTCATGTTGTCAGTCTGTCACATCTCTGTTTGGTGACTTTGTCACTCCTGCGGTTTGTTCATGTTGAAATTCAGACACTGGGTAAGAATGCATACAGAAATACTGATTAAAGACAAAACTGGAGGGATTTCTTATTTTTTCGCAGCTGTAAATGGATGGTCGATGGCTTACGGGAAATTTTTTAGACAAGAAAGATCTGGGGTATTGCTGATGTTTTTACATTTGATGGTTTTGAAAAGAAGATTGTGTGAGCATTATTGTTTTGGCCAGTGCCCCGGGGCCTCTGAATGCTAAACGCCTCTAAAGCCTCAGGCTGCACAAAAATAAGATGAACACCGAGTGTCTCATGCATACAGTGGATCTGTGCTCCAGACTCCTCGACACATATAAAGCACAGGACATGCTGATCTCTCAGACCCTCATCCTCCACGTCCATCACTACAAACTTTAGAAACTGTTTTTCAATATTTTTACATAATTTTCATACAGTATATGCTATACATGATTCAAATTGAACAAGACATTTTAAATGTATAATTATTTATGCAGACATAAGCTACTGTATACATTAAGGGTGCTCAGGGGTTTTACTGGACCATGATCTAAAACAAATGCAACATTGTTTTTAATAGTATGAGCTGAGAATGCATAAACAACAACAACAAAAAAACATAATCCCACCATTGTGCAAAACGTTTATGTGAGGAAGTCAGTGCATGGATTTATAAAGAAGATGTCTTATGTGGTTATTATGTGCATAACTGATCCTGTTTAATGGCACGAGAAACAACTGAATCATTTAGACGTGAGTGAAGGAGTCCCAATTATGTTGTGTGACATGAACCTTAAGTGAACCTGGCAGACAGTAATGGATAAGAACACAAGCCCAAGCTGAATTACGGGATGATGAGTACTAGAGATTGATGCAGGAAACATAGAGGTGTAATAAAAACTGAATGCACGTATACCTACAGAAACAACATATTCACTGGTGTGAAGAATGTGCAACAGAGGTACAGTAAGCGGCAGTGAATATCCAGCTCCAGTGTTATTTGACTTGATGCTTTGCCAGGTATGTAAAAGATTATTTATGATGAGATCAGCAGAATAAAGCGCAGGTGAGAATTATTCATACTGCAGTGTTGACTTTCATTTAAAGTAGAGCCGATAGTTTTTGTGCTTTCACACTAGAGAGTTTGCTGCTCACCGGAGTCCGTATGGCAACACATCTCACTTCACTTACAAGGTGTGAGAACTGTTTTTTAAACTAAAAATAACAGAGGTCATGTGGACCCCAAAACACTTCATACCAAGGGAATTCTGCTTTATTTGACTTAAACATCGAATGCGACTGTTATTTTTCAAGATTTGTTGTTATTAAAAGGATACTTACCAAAGTTGTTTTAATGTAGGTTAACATTAAAACTGAAATAAAATAATGATATAGCAAAATAAATAAAAGTGAGAAAAGCACACATCAAAACATCTGAATATTAAACTACCCTTAACACTAAAATAACATCTTATTCAAATTTTTAATATAAATAAAAATATAATAACCATTCAAAAATATGAAAAATTACTCCGATGAAATAACATTCTAAATGATTTGAAATGTTACAATTATACAAATATTACTAAAATATATATTCACTTAAATAATAATCGTAAGTCATTTTAATAAACCTTTCATTTAATTTAAATATAACAAATAGTATTGAAATACATGCTTCTTTAGATATTAAATATAATATAGTACTTATAATAAAACATTTTACCCTGGCAAAAATAATACTCAGACATTATATACAGGCTAAATTTAGTAGATAGAAAACAAAAAACACTGGTCATGTGGCATGTGCGCACATTTAGGCACTTTTCCAGTCAATTCCCCCTGTGGTATTTCATGTCGGTAATGACAAATCCAGAGACTTACAGTAATAAACTCCCAGACTTTCTTAACCTCAAGGGTGTTGGACTTAAACTCAACAGCCACGTGTTCCCCTGTGCAACTGTCTGTGGATTACAATCTTGCGATAACTGACTTTCACAAAACAGTGCAGTAAAACAGGCGCATCTTAATGTTTCCTCTTCGCCATTTTCCCTGTCTGAAATGTCAAAACGTTAAGGGAACCGTTGAAGTCCAGACAAGATCTAGAAGACCAAAAGTAATCTCTAATAGAACCGTTTATAGACTTTCCAGGGACAGAAAATGTCGTGTGAGAAGTTTTGTCTGGTGCCCTGTGGTCTCCCGCACAGCGGTGCTCAAACAAACAGCACACGAATGAAAGAACCATCAAAACCAGACCTCACTGGCAATCTCCATCACAAACTCAATGTATGAAGTACACATCGCTACACATCACAACACTTGAGCCAGAGGCATAATAGAACCCTGTGCTGTTGACTGATGAGGTAAATAGATTTCTTTGGATGCAAACATATCGTACAAAGCATTTTATTAAAATAATGTCTTCAGCAGACTTTATGACTAAATACAATTTGGCTCATTGCTCTGTGTGGACAGAAGGCAGAACAGATTTCAACCGTGCATGACCAGATTTAGCATTCTCAACGGCATAATATAAGCATTTGAATGGTTTGAATGAGGAAATCTTTTATATATAGAAACAGTTTGAGGAGACCCAGTTGTGCGCAGCTGTCGTCTAGCAGAGAAGATGAAGAAAGCAGCGCTTTGACACAAGTGAATGATGTTAATGAATGGACACCTGTCTGTTATCATACAGATGGTCACAGGACTGTTAAAAGTAACACAGGTGTCACTTGTGTTACACACTAATGATGGCTTCATTTTTAAGATTTGTTTAGCGTTAAAGTAGCAGACCACTCACCTGAGCCATAAATGTCACATGACTAATCACTCTGAAGATGATTTACCACAAGAACATTGAACACAGAGCCAAGTGACATCAAAGGCAGAAATTTATCAAGGACTGAAGTCTATTTGACACTTTGTGAGGCCATTTTTGAAAATAGAAAACATCAGGGTTGGATCGGGACACAAAGTGATATTCAATAGACTTGGTTCGACATAGCTGGGAATGCCCATAAAAACGTCATATCCATGTGTGCCGTGGCAAAAAACAGACCGGTGTAGTCCCGCCCCCCTGCAAAGCAACCGAGGAACTTTCTAAGAGGTTTAATGTGAAAAACACTCATTCATTCAAGACCACTTTTTTGAAAATAGAAAGCATCAGGGCAGGTCTCGGACACAAAGTGAGATTCAAGAAACTTGGTCGACATAGCTTGGAACGCCCAACTTTTTTTTATTTCTGTTTGTGCCGTGGGGGAAAACTGACCGGTGTAGTCCCGCCCCCCTGCACAGCAACGCAGTGAAAAACACTCATTTATTCTGTGTTTCTGTGATATGGTATTTGAATCTGAGTTTGGGATAGTTTGTGCGACTGATTATTATCTTACACTCATTCATAGAGTAAGTTTTGTAGTTATAACCAAATAAATCATAAATTATTTAAAGTGACCAAAGTAAAATATGAATGCTCATATGGCTCATTACTATACGGAACTGTTATTTTAAAATAACATTGATTAAAATAACACTTTTGTCCTCCCCATAGACGTCCATTATAAAGAAGCAGCTTCGTGGCTTAATGTACCAGAACAACGACTATGGGGTTATCTATGGAAAACGCCACAACGCTGTATCGCGTCACAATCTCTAGCAAAGCGACAGTAACAGGCCTGGGCGTGTCAGCTCGAAGCTTTCGTTAAAACTGTAACCTTCCAGTGTGGTGGTCGGGGGGAGGAATATGGTGGACATAGGTATGGTCTCATCCTTGGAGGAGAACGCATGGAATGTGCGGACTGAGTAGTTAACCGCGAGGTGGAGGTCCACCTGGGGAAGATCATGGGTTACCAGGAGTGGGAACCATTCTCAACAGGATACATCAGACAGAACAGCCCACGAAGGGGGTTTTACAGACGTCCGGTAGCACTAGGACCAGTTAGCCCAGCCCGCAGCTCTACAGATGTCTGCTAGAGAGGCGCTTCTGGCCAGTGCCCAGGAGGTGGCTATACCCCATGCGGAGTGAGCCCTCACTGCCAATGGGCATGGGAGATTCTGAGATCAGTATGCCGTCGTAACGGCATCCATGACCCAGTGTGCCAGCCTTCCCCTTCTGCTTTCCTTCAACACAGACAAGGAGCTGTTCAGAGCTACTGAAGCTCTGCGTGTGGTCCAGGACACAACACAGATGGGGTTGGGTCTTCCTCCCCTATGGGGAGCACCTGCAAGTCCACCACTTGGTCTCTGCATTATACCTGGGTCGGCCTTACCCTCGTGGAGCTCTCTCAACGCCTTGGCCTGGCGCACCAGTGATGTTGAAGTCCTACACGCTTTGGACAGTAGGCGTGGCCGATTCCCCCAGGTGGCAGCCGTCTGCGGCACAGGTGCACCGCAGCCGCACGTTCCACCTGGGGGATCTCGACATAGCCTTTGGCTGCCCCACCATCAAGGGAAATGAGGGAGCCGGAGCTGGTTTGACTGGAGCGGGCCGTGAGTGGAGCGCTCCAAGTTTTACACAGCTCCTCATGCACCTCCGGGAAAAAAATGGCACCCAGTGTGGGCGCGGTTTGCACCGGGCTCCGACCTCAGGAACCACGTATCCCCGGGCTAGCATGGCTGACATCACTTCTGTTTCCTCCTGAGCTCGACCCCCCTGGGGGGAGCTCGGATTCGTCAGAGTCGGATGCCAGTTTCCCTCCGATGCTGCGAGAGACATGTCATCTACGTCACGGATCGTTTCCGAGTGCATGCCTGAGGATCCGGACGGTATGCCATGCTGCGCTGGAGAATGCTCAGTCCTGAAAAGGACTTTTTAGAAAAAATCGCTAACACCTCCGGAACCGACGAGACGCCCAGGGGAAGGTCGACAGGGGAAGGCCGACGAGACGCTGCAGGTAGGAACGATCCGCTGCTCTACGTAATAGATCCGGCAATGTAGAAGAAGAACTCGTTGAATTCGTTTTGTTCGTAGTCATGAGCGAAGGCTCTGAAGAACAAAAGGTAAATGAATGCTGCACGCCGGCTTCCTTTTATACCGGACATCCAGGGGCGGAAACCAGCATGCAAATTTCATTTGCCAAATTTCATTGGCCTTTTCTATAGTAGGCAGAGTTGATTGGTCCTCAAGGGCGATCCCCCATCTGTCGTTCTCCACACAACGTCGAGAGACCGACAGAAAGGGAACTAGTCTTTTATATAATAGATTCAATGAACATGGGAAAAAAATTTAGACTGTTTGATGAACCTGGGATACTGACATTACAGTTGTCGCCCAGTTGGAGACTTGATCAGGTAACAAAAATGTCACGACACCTCCAGGCCACAGTCACAGATACTGCACGGTGTCTCCCACCTGATACAGCTCAGTTTCTCTCTGTATCTTGATTTGTTGAATGGTAAACATGATTTTATATAGACCATATTGGCTAATGGCTGCCAAAGAACTGCCAAAAAAAACGGTAATTTACTCACCCTCAAGTTGTTTCAAATCTTTATGAATATATTTGTTCTGATGAACACAGAGAAAGAAATTGCGAAGAATTCTTGTAACCAAACAGTTTTTGGCCACTATTGACTTCCATAGCAGGAGAAAATAACAATGGTGGTCAAAAGTGCCCCAGAAGTTTGCTTTCCTACATTCTTCAAAATATCTTCTTTTGTGTTCAACAGAACTAAGAAAATTATGAAGCAAATTTTCCTACTGTGAAAGTCAATGGTGGCCAAGAACTGTTTGGTTAAAAGCATTCTTCCAAATATCTTTCTCTGTGTTCATCAGAATAGGGGAACTTTGTGACTTGAAACAACTTGAAGGTGAGTACAGGATGACAGATTTTTCATTTTTGGGTGAACTGTTCCTTTAAGAACAAGCAATCAAAGTTTTAATTTACTTATTCATAGTTTTATTTTTATTTTAGACAAATAGTGAGCTCATTTAGACTGTGGGAATAATATTTGGACTAATAGTAAACAAAACAATGTAAATAAAAAAAAAATTGATCACATTCAGTTTAGTTTTCACCTTTACAGTAGTCACCTTTTATTAGAATTAGTTTCTTGTCATTTTATCAAGCAGCTTCTTTAGGTTTTCACTGAGATGCTTTTTAAACAATATTGTTAATATAAATAATATTTGTATCATTCCATTCCATTCCATTTTCTACCGCTTATCCGAACTACCTCGGGTAATATTTGTATCATGTAAAATTTAATTTTAATGATAAACGTTTATAGTTGCACAATTATATTTTTGTCTCCTAAACTAATTTCCTTCAGATCAAAACTTGTTTAATATAAAAAAAAAAATTCAAAACGTTTGACTGGCACACGAATGACACCCACCACTTTTTTTATTTAGTTTTACTGGTTATGACTCAAGCAATAGAACTGATTTTACAACATAATTTCCATTTAAATATTTTATTACGGAGAGCACAACTGAAGTGTTGATTTTACAAGAAGCGATAAAACACTTTCCTGACATGGAGACTATTATGCGTCTTTTGTTTGGAAACTACGGTATAGTGTGATTCCACAACAAACAGAATTCATATCTCTTCATGTCACACCATTGAGCATCAGTGTTTCCTGAAAGCTCACAGTGGCATATTGCTTGGCAGCCTCACATATAAACAGCATGTTTGTTTCAATGGTAACAAACAATGTTTACAAAGAAACATTTTGAAAAGCAAATACATTATCTGAAGTGTAATATCTTACATTATTAGAAGCTACAAGAACTTCTTGACATAAACAGACTCTCACGTGCAGATTGAAAACAGTCCCATGTTAGATTATAGAGAAATTGATGTGATCACGAGAGGCAATGACCTTCTCAAACTTTCTTTGACTTTGTATTTACAGTAAAAAGATTTTCCAGAGGTCATTTTTTCTTTTGGTCTTAATAATAATCTAAACTTTGGTTGTACTTTCGTGTAATATTGTTGACAGCATTAAAGGCGTCATATGACACGGTTAAAACGAATGTTATCTTTTGTTTTAAATGTAATGTGATGTGTATACACAATTTAAAGTTTCAAAAATGCAATATTTTCCATATACTGTATCTCCACTTTCCCCCTCCTCTCTAAAACGTACAGATTTTAAACAAAGCTCATGGCTCTGAAAAGCGAGGTGTGCTATGATTGGCCAGTTAGCCAGTGCATAGTGATTGGTCAAATACTGGAAGCTTGTGACAGAAATGTAACGCCTCTTACCATATTTGGAACATCAGGTTCCTCTTCAATTGTACTGACAGGTAAACCACTTACTCTAGTATACATTTGGGCGGTCTTAGTCAAATCATACCACCAACTGATGTAGATTTGTGGGGGTGTGGTTACAGGAGGAGTTTTAGGCAGGTCTGGGTGAGCATTCGCTTTGAGATAAAATACATCTATAGTTTTTGCAATTTTACGCGTCAAATGCATGCATGGGCAACTTATGACACACCAAAGACACAGAAAAACACGTATTTGCGCCAATTGACCCCTTTAAAACATTGAAATTATACTGCAATTACTTAAATATATTACAGTAATAATTTTGAAAAGTTTCATTATACAAACATTGGATTTAAACATACAGATTTGAATCACTTAACCGCACAGACATCTGCTGCAGACTTTTTGCGATGGATTAGCTTTCCTGAGTCAAAAAACTTGTGAGGAATTTTACTGTTCATTGATGCGCTCTTGAGCCATCTGTTACTGCGTGTTCAAACATTTCTTATCAAACACACATGTACTGTATTGTAAACAACCGCACAACTATCAACTTTGGCATTAACAGTCATGTAAGACAAATTTGTTCACTCATATGAAGTTGTTTAATCATGCTTTACCAGAATAAACTTCATGCTGGTTAACACTACACAGATTCAAAGAAGTGTAACTTTTTCAACAGCACACGACATCCTAAACAAAACATGTCTTCATCGATGTCCCATTGAAGCACCTTTACACTGATTGGTCACAGTTTCTAAATAATGTAACACACGCTGTGTTGAAATTCCTCTGTGGATGGATGTAAGTAATACTAGACCAGGTCAGTTGCTTTACATGTACACACAGGCACCTTGAATGACTCAGATGGTCCATTTTGCTCCCTTGACAAATGTTTTATGGCGTTTGGTTTATGATACGTTCTGCAATAACACTAACCCTTGACCTTTTTAAGTATGAATCTGATATCTGTGAAGATGTTGTAAACTAAAGTATTATCTCACAGGTAGGCCTCCGGTGAAGCCGTACACAGTTGTAATGGATTGGACAGCCAAGCTGTGACAGCCGAGGATCAATGAAGACTTTGTCTGGCTAATCAAGGATGTTGTCATGGGGCCACACGCAGGGCAAATCAGCCACCCCTGAAGCCGACGGGTTTTTTGGGTGTCATGGCGGAATCAATGTAGAATGTCTGTTTTCTTGAAACGTGAGTATGAGCTGTGATATCTTGTTGAATGGTTCCTAATGGTGACTAAAAACTTTCACGCTGATAAACAGTCTAATGCTTCACACAACTCATTCATTTTTGTCTTTTGTTTGAAATATGGGATTCTTTATTTCCAAGAGTTTCAGGGTTTCGGGATTGTTAGCTTGGGTCACTAATGTAATCCACCTTTGCTGGAGAAACATTTTTTCAAGCATCATATTGCAAATACTACTTTTTGTTAAAGTGTTGCCAGTGAACAGGTTTTTAAAAGCTTTCTAAAAAAAATGTTTTTCAACTTTTTTCACCTTCACTACTTTTTTGCCTGTGGAATGATCTTTCTAACTGTATCTGGTCTGCTGAATTTTTTTAATACTTGACAGGAAAATGTCTCTTCTCTACTTTAATCATTCCTTTCACTTTCGATAGGCATTGTTTCTAAAAATGATTCAAATTTTTGCCTCGGTAACTGTGCGTTCACATCGCCAGTGACACCCAGCCATAAAGACGAGTTGATGTCATTCATTTCAGTGGAGAGCCCGCAACTTCCGGCAACAAGAGTGACCTTTGGCGACAGGAAGTGGGCATGTCTAGCGACGTGACAAAGTTGAGAATTGCTCAACTTTATGCAAATGATGAGGAACTTTTGGAAACGACTACCAATAGGATTAAAGCAGCAGAGTTTACGCCATCCGTCTCTCGTCAGTTACTGCAGAGTTTGTTTATAAATGTTACTAGAGCAACCGAAGCTAGGAATGCCTTCCTATGATCTCGTAGCAGGAGATTAGCGACCCCTAGCAACAGAGTCGCTTGCCGTGTGAATGCACAGTACGTATTTCTTATGCTGGGCTCACACCAAACGTGAACAATCACATTCCACGCTCTTTATTACTCGCGGGTAAAGTTTGTTATTTCTGCGTAAGTGATGCGATCTGACAAATTTTTTCAACCTTCAACCGAGTTTGCATCTATATGCGTCTTTGCATTGACTTTGTATGTTTACTCACGCAAATTGCTTAATTCGCTTTTGGTGTGAACCCAGCATTAGTATAGTAATCCGCTTTGGATAATAGTGTCTGCTTAATGTCTATTTGTAAATGTTTTGTTCTGTTTGTTTTTGTGCATTCATCTGATGTCATCAATTACGTAATTATCCAGTGGCTTTGAAGTAGATTAGTCACATGGTGTTTACGGCTAAACTGTTTGGCTCAAAACCTGTCATGTCCATAACGGAGTGCCCATGGCACAGATGGCCTACGAAGAAAGTCCAGCACCGACTGAGCAACTTGCATTGAGATAACCATAACAATATCTCGTGCAGGTATCATCATTCTCATGTCCATTAAAGCCAATTAAAGAGCTTGTTGGATTTATTAGATTATAATGTGCGTGTAAATAGCAGGTTCTAGTTAGCATTAGTTATGTGTCCAACCGGCGTGATTGCATTTCCAAATTGAGTTCATAACAAAAACGTTGTACGCTAAAGGGAATTCCCTATTTTCCAGTTCCAAAGACAATAACTTTTGTTTACAATTCCTGTCACTTCCTGTCCCAGTTCCAGTTCTTTTATCCAGGGAACGCTACACACTCGGAAATGTCAAATGTGTATGTATATATGTCTTCCTCAGGCAATGATGTGCAGGCTCGGAAAGGTCTGGCCCTATATGCAGCTTTATGCATCGAATCCATATCGAGTCCTCTCATCTGATTCTGCCGCAGAGGTCTCGGTTATCATCCTCTCTGCCCTGCCAGCCTGGCTTTTGCTAAACCTGGGAAAACAATCGTAGGGGGATGTCTGCAAAGACTTGTGGAGAGGTGGGCTGCTGCTGACAGCCTTGCTCGCAGATGAAGGTCTTTAATGCATGGCTCAGGGGACATGCCATAGCAGGGAAGGAAAGAGAGTCGACATTGATGTCGTTTCATGCGTTTTTGACCCGCTGAAGTGTTTACTCGCTGCCGGCCAATCCGATACGCGTGAGAGAGGGCTGCTGTTGACTGTCGTTTCGTTTGGCATGCCAATGACTCGTTCGTGCTCGTGAAAGATTTGGGCGTGCGTTTAAATGACACGGAGAGCAGGAGATTATCTTTGCTGTCTTGACGTCACAGCAGAGAGAGCAAACTAATAGGGGCATGACAGAAAATGCTCGTCGGCTGCTGTGGACAAGTCGCATGACAATATCAGCAAGGCCCGAGAAGTCTTTCAAGAATCTTGTCTTCCTGTGGGGTACACGCTCCCGCAGCTCAGGAATGATCTAGATGCAGATAATAGAGCAGATGCAGAATACACTGACATCATTCAAATTACAGGTGGTGTGTCCCATTTTAAAAAAAATAGTTTTTCCAATTAAAGTTTAATGTGCAGAGATAACTTAAGGAAGCCATTTGAAGGCCGGCTTCCTGAAAGTTATGAGTTATGTCGCTCATTTGCTTGGGTAGCCTGACATTTTAACTTCTTAATCAATGGCGTCAGTTTGGGCCCGGGCTAAAACTATTTTCAGATGGGGGCGGAGCATAAAGGGGCACTAACGGTGAATGCGTGATCTGTTGGGAAACAGTGAGTCTGGTGTTCAAACATCACTGGGAAATTCTGATGAGATTTCAGGACATTTTACGCCATTTAAAGAAATGTAAAATTCACTGGATTTTTCTTAGGGTCTTCAGAATCAACTCCAACCAACCATAATATACAGAAATGTACAGAGTCAAACATATGTAAAGTAAGCTATGTTATATTATAGCCTATTTATCCTTTGTGTTGTTGTCATCTGATTGGTTGACTTTAGATAAATCGTGAGATAGCCTTGTTCAACATCATCCATCATCGCAATTCCTCTCACATGTTGTGAGCCACAACCATAGAAACCCGAAGATTTCCACACGATATCGGACGATCATTTGGAAGGTTAAATTAAAAACCAATATGGGAAATTTGAAGCAATACCCAAAAGCTTTTTTTAGCAAACTCTAATTTCGTCATACTTGGATGTGGATGTCCACACAATCCAACCGAATACCCTCCACAATTTCTTTAACGTGATTATATATTGTGTTTTACTTGGAAATACGTCACAGTATGAAAACAAAATAAAACTCGAGTGGATTTTTATGTTGCTACACATTTCAAAATCCTTAAAATCACAAGATTTTTACTTGAAACATAATAAAAACCTTTTGTTAACAAAAGCAGGACTGTGTTGGAAGAGCTCACTAATGGAACACAGCAGGCGTTGTTGATTAAAGTCTGACATGTAGGCCTGTGAAGTGAGGTGAAGTGTTCGTCTGGTCAGTTTAATACCGTACATACAGTACGTCAGAACTCTCACCCTGCTGGAAATAATCTTTGCTTCTCGAGCATAGCACTCTGTGTTTCCTGTTGGAGGAATTGTGTGCGTGGCTGATGGGAAATGATGTGTGCTCTGCAGAGAAACAGAAACCGCTCTCGGCTGCCTGCTATCCATCATGGGTGTCACTCTGAACGCTGACTTTTTTCTCCCGGCCCGTCTGTCTCCAGTGAATTTGCTCTCCGCACCCTTTGAGCTCTTCTTTTCATTCGGTTGCTCTCGACTCAACCTTACTGTGGTAATGGAGCCAACAAATAAAGAAATAGGATTGTTTGACCGCTGTTGAAGTAAGTGGTAATTTGTAATGCATTGGTGATGTATAATCATGCGATCGGAGGGGTCACTCCCCTGCAGTTTTCTGGCCTCAAGAATTTGTGTTTTGTGTTCACTGTCATGTTTAATTCTTATGTCATTCCCTAATCCAATTTGGAAAACCTTTTAGTTAAAATACACAAAAATAAATTAATGTACAAGTAAATAATCTGTGTTGGAAATGGTCTCCTCGTGTAAATCTGTTTTACAACTGCAAACTTATAAAAATGATTTATAAAGCTGTAAAAGAATATCTTATTATAGAGTTCCTGTAACGCTTATAAATGCTGGGTTGCAATATAAAATTTGTCACAGAGTTGGAAAGACTTCAAATATTCTTAAATATATTGAAAGATATTGTCCATATATTTTTGTTTCTCGAGGGTGTAATGATAGGCAGAATCTGGATCCAAATGCAGTAAAAGACTCAAGGACACAAGGACACGAGGAACATACACCACTAAACTGAGACAACAAATGACAAAATGTGAAATCCAAGTGCATTTAATAAAAAGAACAAGAAACACCCCGGGAGACAATGAACAGGGGACCAATGAACAAAAAATCTACCAAAGACTACAACACGCAACAGGAGACAAGAACTCAAAAATAAAAACTTAAAGTCCACAAAACACAGAACATGGCATATCCAAATTTTTTCCAGTTTGACATGATTTGTCTACAATACAAATAAACATAAGAACATAAAGTAATCTATTTTTTTAATGAGATTAAAGTGATGTAATGAACACACAAAAGTTACATAAAGCAGATAAATGATTTGTATTAATGTAATAATTACTTACTTTTATATACAGTATATTAAACATTCAATGTCCAAACATGTTTGGATTGTAATCAAACACAAGAAATTGCATATAATGTTTATAAATAAGGATAAATCTTTAATTTGAATTTCAACAGAGGGCGGATTTAATTTACTGAATGAGCTGACAGGTTCATGAGATCAAATATTAATAAAAGAATAATTAGTAATGGAGGATTAATCTCTTACAGTCACCTTTTTACAAAATAATGTCATAATGAACAACATGCTTTTAGTATGTAATTATTTTCTGTAGCATTCCTAATAATAGTCCTAGTTATGGCAGAAATTAGGTGTAATATGTAGTATAGTAAAAAGTCTTCTCAGAAATGTCACACACTGGATATCATGTTCTTTAAAATCTGTGAAACAGTCAGAATGTGGCCTGACAGCACTATGTTCCAAACTCCAAGAAAAACAAAAACTCTGTCTAGGATACTGTACATTTGGAATAAGATGTGGCCCAAGTTTAAGATTGATTTGGTTGTGTGGCCTCTATATCTTAAAAAAAAATAATGAAGTTGAACATGTCAGCCACAGGCCATCAATGATGGGATTAATATTTATGTATTAGACCCCTGGGTGCAATAACTTGCTGTACCTTTCACATTCATAATATTCTTGGGGGAATATTTGCCTGCGTCTTAATTGTCCAGCATTACAAACACCGCTTTTATCAAACTGCAAATTGAAGATGGTTGTGCTTTGCTGTTCCCCTGATATTACAGGGCTGTTTCACTCTTATTAGGGTTTTTCCCATCTAACCGTGCGATTGATTGTTCACATGGAAAGTTCAGACTCTCTGGTCGTGCTGGGATGCGGTAGATCCCGCAGGAGAGGAAAAAAGATGGTCCTCTGTGCCATTGTTCAGAGCGAAGGGTTCAGGGTAATTTGCTCTGAGCTGCTTATGAGATCGTTTCCCAGGAATTTCCAGGCAGATTAAAGCCATTTGGAATTTGCTGTATGCAGACCATATTGAAGTCTTTCTGTAATGGATACTTATGAATTCAAGCAGAGAGAGCTCCTTTGACACCAAACAATGAGCTATACAACAATGCGGTACCATAATGTACAATCGAGACATGATGTATAGTGCACATGTGTATTATATACAGTATTTGTGTGTTTACTTCAACAATTTGAACAGGAAACAAGCACTTTTAAACTGTAAGCGTGTTTCATTTATCTGAAAAATACACAGGGCCGTCCTTTGTGCAGAGCAGCTGGTGCGACTACACAAGGCCCCGCCCTCTAGGGGGCCCCGCGGCAAGTGGAAATGAATAATAATAATAATAAAAAAAGTACAAATCTTGAATTTATTTTAATCTTTTGGGTGAATTTTTTAAGGTATGAGTTTGCTCTTAATAATTATCTGAGTAAGTATGTCTAGTGATACTGTTTTAACGGGTTTAACCTTGACGCTGTTTTGCACAGTGGAGTAGAATGAGTGCCTGTACTGTGTGGAAAGAGTGAGCAGCAAATGTGTCTGGTCCTTCACAGAAACGAGTGAGAGTATGCGTGATCCAAAACATCTTAAAACATGGATCATAATGATCTCAAGTTTACATTTAGTTTTTTAATACATTTATGAGGAAAACCTCTTAAATAAGCTTATTTTACGGATGTACTGTAGCCTATAACTTTGATTTCTGTTATGTTTTGTAGCCTGCTTGTAGGCCTACTTGTATTCTCAAAAAAGATGATGGTTTATTTAGGAGAGATGGAGATCGTTTCCCCTCACACAAATGCAATACCTAAATGTATATAAAGCGCCAGCCAGGAAGGGCCCAGCATCTTCTAAGTCGCACTGTGCCCCGCCCCATGCATGGGATGGCCCCCATAAATACATCAATGTTAAAATAACTCATCAAAAATACATGTGTCATTATTTACTTTAACAGTCTGTATTTAAAAAATGATTCTGTGTAAAATATTTATAGCTTTTTTAGCATTCAAGTATATGATTTGAATTTATACATTTCAAGTCTTTGTATATAAAAAGTAATAATAACATCTTCCCACTGTTGCTTTCAAATACAATTCGTGACATGTCTAGACATCAATGACATCAAGAACTTTAGGCATGTTCGACTTGATGAGGCGCAGGAAGATCCGACAGGCGGATGACATCAAAGTACCGCGAGAGTGATTCGAAACCAAACTTTATATGGCTTTCCGAATCGCTCTCGCGGTGCTCTGATATCATCCGCCTGTCATATCTTCCGGCACTGCATCATGTCGAACAAGCCTATTATTTCTTTCTGTGTGTCATATGACCACTCACCACTGATTCACATCTAATGTCAGCTTATTGGTTTGACGTCTGTTTTTGATACATTTTAAATATGTTTTTGAATATCACTTTAAAATACTTGCACCGGTCATGCAGGCAACTTTTCTGTTCTTAATTCTTAAATACTTTGGCAAATTTAACAGTTTATTGTGAGCAAAAAATCTTCATTTATGAATTTTAATGGGGTTTGTTTGCTTATTCAACGGTGCTTAATTCAGTCAACACCGATTTCAAATGTGCCATAGGCTCCGCCCCTGAAGTTGGCGTGTGAAGACACGCCCCTAGACATATTTTCATACACAGCAGAATGCCAATTAATACACAACAGCCGAAGTCCAAACACATATAATTGAAAAGAAGAACCCGAGGTAGACATTTGATTGAGAACCATGTCAAATTCTCCCAAAAGTTTCCCTTCCTCAAGAACCGCCTGTTCTGATGAACTCCGCGAGCAGAATAAACCTAACCTGACATTAGCTGCCATTTTAAAATGCCGACAGCAGCGTAGCGTCTAGAATGACAATGCAACTTCTCAGATATGATAGAGAAACGGCTTGTTTTCTTATAAAACAAGTGTACGAGTCATCTCCAGTTCAGAAACAGCAGATGGGCATGTTTGTGGAATTGCACGTCTGATGATTGATTTGCAGATGGTCCACAATAGGTGGCTATAAATGTGCCTGAAAAGACCACGAATAATAAAATAGTTCTTTTTCGCTGCCGCTATTGTAATATTTCTTCATTTGTGGGGCTAGGTTACCATGGCGTTCTCAAAAACAGTTGGTTTCTGGCTGAATGAGGACTTTCTCAGAGTATTTGCAGCGTGCACATTAGGCATAATCGTCTGTCTACCTCATACAGTGCGTTCCCCTGCAGATTTCCATAGATTACACACTAAATTGCATTTTGGAAAGAAGCCACCGAAGGGGATGTTGTTTTCGTTGGCTCTACTTGCACCCTTAATGCCGGACAGCTCACTATAGAGCAAACTTACACTGCATACAGAACTCAGATGTGAAACATACGCCGAGGCTGTGGATACTTGGCAGAGCAAGCAGGCGGACTGGATCTGATCTCTGATTTTATTTCACGTCGGTTGAATAAACCCCAAAACAGGCCCGATGATGGGTTTGGCCAAGCTTATTTCATGAGGAAGTTTTAAAACAGTGCACATGGTAGGTGGTAATATTATGAGCAACTTTTAGAGGCAGGTAGAGTATAATTTCATTGTAAGCAAGCAGCTCTGCTGCGGGAAATAAATGTAAAACTGATTCACACATTCAACTCATCCGAAAACAATATATTGGTTTGTTACAACAAACACACCGTCAGGCTTATAAAAAGTAAACTATAAAAAGTTATTAATAAGTTCACAGCTTCTCTAAACATGAAGGTGAGAGAACCTCATTGCTTCTTGTCCAAATTCCTTGATCCAGTTTGGATCTTACTAGGCATGGGCGGAATATCGGTTTAAAGGTATACCGAGTCGAGGTTTCAAAAACACAATTTTTTATGCGATACCGTTTCTAAGGTATGAGCAATGTTTACAAAAAAATACATAATTAAATCATGTCATGCATGTTTGATGTTTAAGCCTAATACATGGGCTATGAGATTTTTTTTTTAAGTATTATAATTTTAAGACTTGTTTTTATAAGACATATGTTCTATGAATTTTGGTAAAAATTAAATGTATTTGAATACTGTTAAAACGTTGATGTTTGAATACGCAGACATTTGAAAAAAACACATTTTAGTGTTGTAATTGCAATACTTGCTAAGGTTATCATACCATCAAATATCATACCGCCCCATGCCTAGATCTTACAAACGGCTGGTGCAGCCCTTTCATGATGACAGCTGTTGATTCAGACATCAGTCAGAGCAGCTGTCTCCAACTTAAAGAAACTGTATATGGGGGTAAACCCAAGAGGACCAGATTTGCTGAAAGAGACACGTAAACCCACCTGCAGTTTACCAAAAACACACCTGGACGTACCTTTAGCAGCCTGAGGACAGATAACAATAAACTGGTTAAGTATGGTGGGCTAGGTGTGTGTGCACAGGTCAGTGGATTCAATTTGTTTTCTAAGGACCCGCCCCTTTTGTGAACAGCCAATAGCTTTTTTAGTTTACAACACAGGTGTTCCATAGGTTTGCGGCTCATATTTAATAAACGACACGCATGCTTCTCTCTTGATAAACACCAGGCAATACTAATATGGGTGTTTGTTTTTATGAGCTGTGCGGTGCCATTTACATTCACTGATAAAATTTAGCTCTTAAGCCTTAAGATAGTGAGCTGATGGCAAAAAACCTGCCGTATGCTCACAGATTCACAGAGCGACTGATTCTGTCAGCCTGTCGTGTAGAATGTTTAATGCTCTAAATAGCTGAAAAAATACTATTAAATTCATAAATAAAATATGAAAACGTATCACATACAGAATATTTGTCATATATGCATTTACCACACTGAAAATGCATTTGGCCTTTATATAATATTTAATATGATATATTTAACTCTCCCCCTATTTATTTTCATTTTCTCACTCTTTCTATCTTTATCTCTCTCTTGTTATCATGCGCACCACCGAACTACTTTCCAAATGGGCTGTATTGACTGATTTTCCTAATGACGTTCCTGAGGGAGGATCTGCTCTGCTAAAGGGTGGACATGAAGCCATGAGCTTCTGGATTTTTTAGGGTCATTAAAATAACGCAGGGTTTTCCTTTCTTTGAAGAGAAAGAGGAAACTGCAATTTGTCAAAGTTTTAGCACCACTATGCTGTTCATTTACATATATAGTCCAACTGTCCCTAATGATTAATGTGTTTCTCAAAACGCAAACTAGAGCCTCCAAATGATTTTATCCTTCAGGAAAGCTGAGGAGAAGTGCTTTCGTAAAAGCTGGTATTATCACGGGGATGATAAATTAAGGAGACCTCTGGACTTAAAACCGTGATGCTGGGTTGAGATCATCTATAAATGATATCGTGTTTACATGCACTGGTAAATTAAGGGCATGTATTTGTGTCCTTGTACGGTGGAGTGCATGTTACGCGCATATATAAACGATCAACCGCCGTCTCTGCTCTGGAATTCAGTGTCATTTTTGTCAAAGGCGAGCAAACTTACAGTCTGCGTCCAGTAAAAGTGCTGTGTGTTGTTATATAATGTACCGTGTGATGTAAAGTGGCATATGAGACCACACTGGATGTTTTGATTTCTTTTATTTATGTACACTCGACAGTTAAACTGTAGAGTTTAAGGATTTTGAAAAGTAATGAAAAGAAACGTTAGGAAGATTTTTTTTCGATAATAGGTCACTAAAGCCAATTTGTGAAACCGTAAAACAGGTCAGATTTTACATATCACCAGGTTTTCAACAAAATGTCCTTTTCAACTTTCTGTATATAAACAGCAGCACGATTTACACTGAAATTTTAAGATATGCTTACAGTTGTGTTCAAAATTATTCAACCCCCAATGCTGTAAATGGTTTTAGGGAATTTAGTGTACATTTGTAATTGTATTCAGAATGAAATCCTACAAGGACTTCTTAAAGAACCATATGCAACTAAAATGACATCAATTAGTTTTGTAATACAGAAGAAAATATTTCTTTTGTGAATTCTGCATTGACATAATTATTCAACCCCTTAAAGACTACCACTCTGAAGAACAGAGGTGCAATGAAGTGTTCTCAATCAGGTATTGAAAACACCTGTGGATATCAGGGAGCAGCAATAAAGCCTAATAAGCACAAATTAGGCAGCTTTAAAATGACTGTGATACTCAGTTCCTTCTAGACATTTAATGGTGTGGTTACAAACATGGTGAGGTCAAGAGAATGGTCCAGGAAGACAAGAGAACAGGTGAATACTCTTCACAGGAAGGGCAATGGCTTGCAAAGATGTTAAACATACCAAGAGACACCATAGGAAGCATCATTCGCAAATTCAAGGCAAAGGGCACTGTTGAAACGCTACCTGGTCGTGGCAGAAAGAAGATGCTGACTTCGACTGCTGTGCGCTACTTGAAGCGTAGAGTGGAGAAAAGTCCCCGTGTGACTGCTGAGGAACTGAGAAAAGATTTGTCAGATGTGGGTACTAGAGTTTCTGCTCAGACAATACGGTGCACCCTGCGTAATGAAGGCCTCCATGCCAGAACTCCCAGGCGCACCCCCTTGCTGTCCCCAAAGAATAAGAAGAGTCGACTGCAGTATGCCAAAAGTCATGTGGACAAACCACAGAAGTTTTGGGATAGTGTTCTGTGGACTGATGAAACAAAATTAGAACTGTTTGGGCCCATGGATCAACGCTATGTTTGGAGGAGGAAGAACAAGGCCTATAAAGAAAAGAACACCTTGCCTACTGTGAAGCATGGCTGGGGGTCAATCATGCTTTGGGGCTGTTTTGCTTCTGCAGGTACTGGGAAGCTTCAGCGTGTGCAAGGTACCATGAATTCTCTTCAGTACCAGGAGATATTGGATGACAATGTGATGCAGTCCGTCACAAACCTGAGGCTTGGAAGCCGTTGGACCTTTCAACAGGACAATGATCCCAAGCACACCTCCAAGTCCACTAGAGCATGGTTGCAGATTAAAGGCTGGAACATTTTGAAGTGGCCATCGCAGTCACCAGACTTAAATCCGATTGAGAACCTCTGGTGGGACTTAAAGAAAGCAGTTGCAGTGCGCAAGCCTAAGAATGTGACTGAACTGGAGGCTTTTGCCCATGATGAATGGGCGAAGATACCCGTAGATCGCTGCAAGACACTTGTGTCAAGCTATGCTTCACGTTTAAAAGTTGTTATAACTGTAAAAGGATGTTGTACTAAGATTGAATGTCACTTGGGGGTTGAATAAAACTGATAATGATGTGAGCTCAGAAAAGACATTTGTGGTTATTTCATTATAAATGTTATGTTATATTTGTCTGACCTACACGTGCCTCTTTGATTTAATTGTAAGCAGGATGACTGAATGATCATAATCGATGTCAAACCGACCAAAACAATCAATTTCAGTGGGGGTTGAATAATTTTGAACACAACTGTAAATGTTAAAATGAAAATCCATGCTTTGGCAGATGATGGACATTGCATGAAGGGATGGAAATATACTGGACACACATGGTATCATATGGGTGATTCTCACGAAATCTTGGTTTCAAAATGTCAAACATGATTTACTTAAAAACATTGCATCAACAAATTTTATTTTATTGATTAAACACAATAAATAACATGTTTAAAAGCATTCATTGGAAAAGCTTTACTGACACTGGTTATTGTCATTACCATTACCATTAGAAAAATGTCAATAGCATGGCATATTTGCAAAAAAAAGAGTTGCCACGATGGCTAAGCAAGCATTATCATTTGTATATCATTAGGCATTGAAAGCAATATTGGTAATGAGAATCAAAAAATATGTTTTTCTACGTAGAAAAAAATAAAGCGATCTGTTAACCTGGTAGCCATTTTAAAGGTACTGGTAGATGTGTTTCTTCAAACAAAATCAATCTTCATATAAAAATCTTGCAGAGGATGAGAATATCAGTCATGGACACTTCTTATTTCCACTATTTTTATTATACATGAAGATTCTGTGAATGATTTTTGTCATTTGTGAACATCTGAAATAAAACAAATACAGAGTATTCAAATTTTATTCTTTAAATACAACATTTAATGCACTTAAATCAGGACGCATTATGGGAATGATAATGTCAGATCATTTAATTTTTCGAAAATTCTAACATAATAATGTTAAAAACTGTAAAAAAAATAATGCATTGTGCAAAGTAGAGAATACAATTATCTTTATAATTAACATTTTTTGTTACAGAATTATATGTTTTAATTAAACTTTTACTGCCATCTATAGATTTGATAAAGACACATTCAGTTTCCCAGACAAGGATTAGATTAAACCAGGACTTCCTTTAGTTAAATTAGGGCAATTATGCAGTTTTTAGAAACATGCCTTGCAAACCAACATTACTTGTGTGACTTTTGATACAATACAACGGCACTGTTGTATCTAAAGATGCGTCAGTGAAAGCTGTTTTCAGTTTAGACAGATCTAACATGTATTTAAATCTAGGACTAGTCTTAAATACAGTAAACCACCCCTTAGACTTTAAAGCACAATATTTAGGGCCAGATTTCCTAAGAGCTTGTCAGAGCAATCGCCTCTTTTGCCGTAAAGAAAACTACTGTCGGTATTTACTAAAGAACGCAGTGAAAATTAGCTCTGAAACGGCAATTTTTCCACTGAACTTAGTAGATATGCATTTGTGGAAGTTTCATCTTCAAACACAAACTTTATTGGAAAAGAGTATTTACATGAATCACGCAATGTGAATTACTAAGGTTTAAACTTTATTTAACGCTCAAAAACAAGCGTAGTGTCAGTTCTGGCAGGTGACGAGAGTTTACTGCTTTGTTTACTGCGATTTAGCCCTGTTTAGTAAATCTGGCCCTTAATGTCAAACATATGCATAGTGTCATTCATGCATATGTTGGACATACTATTTCAAAAATATAGGCTATTGCACTGGATATGTTAAAATGAAAAGCTGTGTGCTTATCTATTTCTCTATATGACACATCATTTCTGTTCCAGCCAGCGAATAAAAAAGTATGGCCAGGTTCAACTTCAGTTCTGCACATTAGAAAAACACTTTCTCAGTGTATTCTCACATGAATTCTCAACCGCAGATTGAGAAAGCATGAAGGCCTTTGTGAGAGAGATTGAAATTGAACTGAACTCATAGAGAATTGAAGGCATGTGAGGATTGTATGTGAATTGTCCGTCTCTCCTGAGTGGATGTCCACAGGTCCCTCTCATCTGCTCGCGAGCGGAGTGTGAAATATCACACAGTCCACAACTCCCACGAGACCTGATGTCTGCTGTAGCAGCTCCTTTAAGACCTGACATTTACAACAATACACCCCAGATAGACAGATCTTCTGAAGGAAATATGGAAGAGTGTTTTCTTTTCGATTGTATTATCATTTTGTCAGCACGGACAGTAACTGTATGGACCTTTGGACTGAATTTCATATCAACGTGATTCAACATGAAACTTTATTTTCTGAGAGCAGATATGAACAAATCTTATATGTATTACACACGCATCTTAAATTATAAATGCGGTTATAGCAGCCAAGTCCTTTCTTATACTAGATTTTTATATTTTGCAAAGAGGTGTCTGAAATTTGATGTGCAGTGTTTTGAGAGGATTTTACCATGTTACTGTTTGGATGCTGGTGTGTTCTGTGTGATTTCTGGTGCATTACTAAGTGGTTGCTAAAAGGTTTTGGGTGGTTACGGGTTCAGGTTAAGAGCCCACTCCCAAATATGTATGATTTTCTGTTCACTAGATATGACCTTGTAGATCCCTCACAGTAAATGTATTAAATTAGTTTTCAGTTTCATCGCCATCTGTAAGCCCATTCTCTTAATGGGGTACTTCCCTAAAATGACAATTCGTTGACCATTTATTGACCCTCATGCCATTTAAAACCTGTATGACTTTCGTTCAGAACTCGAAAGATAGTTCGAAGAATCTATGTTAATACAGTATGCATGCAATGTTCATTGACAATGTGAAAATACACAAATGTCTGATATTCGATTACAACGCTATTTGCATCTCAGAAGACTTAACAAATATAACTGCCTTTAAATTTATTTTACATTTGAATAGTATCCTTTTTGCATATCAGAAAACAAAATCTGTTTATCATTGAAAAGTATTTTGATAATGTAATATTTACATAAAAGAACAATGCTGTCAAACCACTGAGACATTTCTCAAAATGTCTTCTTTTTTGTTCCCCTGAAGAAAGAGTCACAAAAAGTACAACTTTTGAACAAGTAGTTGTAAATGCTGACAGATTTTTTATCTTAGGTAACCCCCCCAAATGATCCCTTTAAGTCAAAAAGTAAATGCACACCTGTATTCGAAGAGCCAGAGATTTGAGAAATTCATGCATTTATAGCACAACTGGTACAGGATAAATTACACAATTATACACGTTTAATACAAGGGATTAAGCATCTATCTCTCGAAAGTGCACCACCTGGATGCTCCATCTTTGTCTCATGGGAAGGAACATCATGGCTGCATCTAAATCCACTGTTTGCTTACCTTCATCTGGTGGATTTATGATGGCAGCAGCATGTATCCTTCGCTCAAGTTGCCTCCAAAATCATGGCTGTTGGGGGAGTGAGGCAACAAGTCATCTGCCTAAGGTTTCGGATGCAGTCTATGTTTGTCTATTGGCTCTTGTAATTAGAAGGCGGGACTTCCTTTTTCGCAGCAATCATGCTGAGCATTGCTACTTCTCACATTGATTTCCTCAAATGAGAGGTCAGCAGATTCAATGCACTCTTATTTTCATCAAGTCAGCTCAGAGCAAGGGAGACAGTTCACTTCATCTCAACCCTCCTCTAAAATACCTTCAGGACGATATAGAGTTTAACCAAAAGACTAAGAAGACTGAGCAATTAAATTTCAAAGATGGAGAGTTGAGTGGCCCTGAAGGCATAAGAAAATAATGAGTCAGGAAGTGTCCACAGGATCAGCTGAAGCTTCATTTATCACTTACAGAAGTGAGGTTTGTTCTCTGGACTGCGGTCTTAGTTACAACACAGAGGTCTTTGAACGTGGCGCTGGGCGAAAGAGGATTATCGTGGCGTTTAGATCATCTGAACAAAGAGAAGAACAAACAGCGACAGGGAACAAACAGATGCTGTTAGCAAACAAATCACTACATCATCTCTCAAACACACCTGTGGAGAGACACTCCACAGTCTTCAAATAGAAGAGTCCATGTATAATAAATCTGCTGTATATTGCTTAAAAAAATCACATGTCATAATTGTTCCATAATTGGCTCATACAATAATAGAAAAATAAACATTATGAGAGAGCAGGAGCGGACTGGCCATCTGGCGTTCCGGGAATTTTCCAGTTGAGCCGCTATCGTTTGGGGCCGGAACGGATGCTTTGGCCACTCAGACGGACGTATTATACATGCAAATCTAAAAGACACGTATGCATAACCCCCTGCCCCCATCGACTGACTATACCATACCCCCTCCGGTCGACAGAATGGGTGAAGGGCCGATGTGGGCCAAAAATGCCAGGGCCGACTTTTTTTCCAGTCCAGCCCGGGGAGATAGGAATACTATGCAAACATGAAGTACTTGACAGTGAAAGGATTCTTGTTTTTTTTAAAGGCGAAAGTTAATATCCGAAGTAAATCACAACATCAAGAAATGTACAAATGCAATCATGGCTTTTTTATTTAAATGGAATTGGATTTCTTAGATGCTCCCCCGAAAAACATATATTTCTCTATGTCATTTTACTGTGGTGGTTTACAGAAAAGTACCACAGAGAACATAAATTCCCCTTTTTTAAGAAAAACATTTTTCTGTCGAAGAGGGGTATAATTTAAACTAGTACAGGAATACAGGTGCTGCGAATGTAGCTCTACAAGCTGGATTGTATGCACCATAACTCATAATGCAAAGCAAAAAAAGCAAAGCATTGCCCATTAGGACATTAGAGAGAACTGTTTCTTTACAAGCAATACTTGGTGCTCCTAAATACTTCATTCTGATTGGTCACTTGCAACAATTCAATTTTGAAATCATTTTGGTCAAAACTGAATTATTCCCATATTCTTATTCTGTGACAACATATTTACTTAATGTTTTTACAAATGTTTTTTTCAAATGTTTTTTTTACAAAGTCAAAAAAACTTTGAAGCTCCAGATTTCAAAACTGTTTACTCACGCTAGTCTCAGCCTCAGACGTCACGACCACGGACCGTTGGCTAAATGTGTGAAGCATATGGCACACTTTTCTGGAAACACTTCAGCACGCTCAAAGTTGTCATCTGATTGGTTGAATTTCACAGGATGTCCGTCAAAACAACACGAAGCCGTCAGATCTAAGAAGTAAGCGGTCATGTTTACAACAGGTTGCTATAAGAATTTATCACGATCGACTTAATGATTAATTCTTTGAAGTATGCGGGGTTCATGGCATAAACTTAGAATAATTTTGTTGCCGTTAACTTTTGACACGTTCATGAATATACTACGTTCTGTCACAGCGGGGACAATTCCACGCATCTAAACACGACGTGGCACAAAACGAAACGTGATTGGTTTCTTTACCTATCAGTCATATGGCCTATTGGGCGGGCCAAAGAAAGTGCCGATAAGTTGCAGAACTTCAGTATGAACTGGTTTTGAACTCTACCGTCATCTTTGATTGACAAGCATTTGTGACATTAATAAACTGTGAGTGCAGTACGTTCAAACCTGCAGCGTGCTTGCAGAGCATTGGACGGCATTTGCGTAATGGCATAGAGTGACATATGAGCGGAAGTCTTCTTCCTTCTCCAAAAACTAAAGTTTGCTACATCTTCAGCACACAGGGCAAAGACAAAAAAGTCGAAAAAATAATGAAAGGAAGCAGTTTTATAAACAGATTCAGCAAGCTCATCATTTTACAGACCAATGAGGCTCCCAGCAGCAGACATGAGTTAATCTACTCAGCGCCAACCCCGGCGTGACACATTCCTGCCTTCCGCAGGAAGCCCTTAGAGTACCGCAGCGTGGCGAGTAATGTAGTATTCTTTCCTATGAACTGTGTTAAGTTTTGACCTTTCATCCCTGATGGTGACATATCATTAACTAGAACACATACCCTCACACTCCCTAGTCAGCATGGGCAATACATTCTCTATGTCTTTTCCCGAGTGGGGTCTTCAGCTCCCTCCGCAGCACCAGTCGCCTCAGAGAAGCTAACAAACCCCACGCAGCTTTAAATGGACACGGTGCCGGCCGATCGCTCACGTTACTGTCGTGACTTTTGTAATTTATGACAGGATTTTTTGACAGACCTCTTTGTCAAAAATACTTTTCGTCATGAGCTAAATCGAGGTTGGGAAATAGTTTCCTGGCATAGATCCTTTTAGCTTATTTGAAGGGCCGCTGTATATTTTGTGACGAATTTAGATAGATTTGTTTCGTACATATGTGTCATATGGGATTGAACTCTGTGAATTTAGAGCTGTGAAGGACTTCAGTGTATCCGACGTCTCGGAAAATGAGTGTGAAGGGGAGTTTGCCAGTCAAAATAAATGCCGCATTTGAAGGTTTGATGATTAAAATCTCAACGTTTTGAGGCGTTTCATGCTAATCAGTATGAGAGGCTTTCAAAACTCTCACTTTCACGATTCTTTTGTTGGGTAAAAAACATTTGTATGAAGACATGAAAAGTGGATGAAAATGCCAAAGTTATCTTTTAATTGTTTTGTGTGTGTGTGTGTGTGTGTATGTGTAAGGAAGTGCGTCTGCCATATAAAGAATTAGAGGGCCAAGTTAAGGCCACAAATTTATTGAACTTGTCAATCAAAAGCATGAAAATCTCAAATAAAGGCGTTTAAGGAACATAACAGGTTTGGAAAAAAATTCCTGACAGGAAATCACAGGATTATACATTAATGTGGTCATTTGATATTTTTTTAAGATTAACTAAATGTATTTCTCAAGCAATAAGCCAGAAAAAGGCTCTGTGCTACTGTGATTTTACCTTGCTTTAGGGCTACTCTTAGGCACAATTCAACAACCAAAGTCACCAACAATGGGGGAATATAATATAGCTACAATATAGGTAATAAGCATAACTGTTGCTCTGTTAATGTTTGCCAAGAAGCTTGGCACATGAATACAGTGTGTGTGAAGCGGTACTGTATTGATATTTCTTAAACTTCTTTGTTAGAGGTTTGTTTTAATGGTCGGCAATTATTTTAGTTCGAACCACTTTGCATGCAGACTATTCAACTTCGTGCACTATCTAGTTTTTTTATGTTTAAGTAGATTCAAGATCAAAGGTTTAACATCACGCTGTCATGCTGTACACTAACAGACTGAAGGCGAAAAAACATAATTACATCATAATATTTGCAGTCTGAAATAAAGCCTATATAGTGTTGTTTCAGGTCATGTGAGTCATCAGCTAATCCACATCTACCTATTGAAAAGTGATGCTATCACAGCTTCAGTTTGAAATTCATTAATCTTATCGCATTGCTCACAGGCAAATAGTTTTATACTGTATTTAAGTAGATTTTTCTGATAACAACACTAATTATTTTTCTGACGACTTTTTACTTTCACATCTTACATTTTTACAAAAATATCTGTTCTTCTATTTCTTACATTATCAAACCAGGCTTGTTACTTTAGTTTTAATCTGTATTGGATGCACAATCTATATTATTTCTTGTCATTGTGTGACTTTTTCCACATAATGACAGGGCTGCCTAAAAGCCGAAGTGCTGTGTTAGATGTCCACTGATTGTTATTTTGAAGTGGTTTCTTGACATATTACTCTTATTTTCAAACTCTCTTACTGCATTTGTTATTTTTGATTGATTTTCCTGTTTTTTATTATATTTTGTCATCTTGTCATACTTTACTATAAGGAGATTAAAATGATCCTTATCAATGTTAATTGACATTTCAATAAAATTGTATCACATTATTTTTGGGCTGGTTTTTGTTGGACTGAGTGGGTTTTAGAGCCTTTGGGCTGGAAATCGTCCACCTAATCCGACACCGTCAGCAAGATTTTTCGGTTTAACGTTGAACGAGTGCAATGTACAATGTAAGAGGCTAACATATAATATTTTAAAACTCATTTACGATAGAAATGATAATAGATAGACATTATCATCCAACTACAAAACCATGTGTTGAATAGAAAAATGTCATAAACGTGATATGCAAACATATGTGTCCATGTCTTGTCTGTCCTTAATAATGGTTCATTTAAAATTGAAAGCAATGAAATTCAGTTATAAAATGTTTTGACAATCACAGAACCAAACAGTCATTTCCTTGCTATTACGCATCACAGACATGGGCTGGTAGTCTATGAAGCTGCCACGGACCAAGGCGGAAGGCAACACAAAGAATAGCTAAAATGGTGGTTGAGATCTTGAGACATAGGGAACTCTGTCACAATTATTATCAATACACTTGTTCTTTACGCTCTTATCTTACACGATAACTGTATTGTTATTTTGAGGTGTTTCCAAGGACAAGGGGTCTAGGATGTGGGCTAGGTGATGGCAAATAGTTTTTTTCATGAGTCTTTTTATGCTTGTGTTCTACATAATGGTAGTTCAGTTGTTAGGTCCAGTTACGAAACAGATTGTAAAAATGGCTACTTTTGACTTATGATGAAGTACATTTTAGCACCTATACTTCTATTCTTTTTCATGAGTAAACAATCTTAGTCAGTATGTCAACTTTAACCAGAGTACTTTTAAACAGGAGTATCTGTACTTCTTCTTACCCTCCTGCATCCCCATCTCCCCCCCAAATTTGCAATCAGGATTCGACTTTCTTATATTCCTCTTCATAAGTGTCAGTTATGTTGAATCATGTGTTACACTTAATATAATTAAAAACTAATGAGATCTGTTCGTTCTGTTCTTTTTAAGGGTTATCGCGGCAGGGATTTTGTCCAAAACAGAACCATACCCCAATCTAAACAGTATGAAAATCAGTTTGGATTAGTGATCCTGACAGAAATGCGATTGGTCTTTTCTTTCATGCGTCAGTTTATTGATAAAGTCATTTTGCACAGCAAAGCCTGTGTCTGTTGTCTTGTGTTATAATGCTCATACAAAGCCAACAATACCCATAAGAAAGAAAAATCAAACTCTTTATTAACTCTTTTCTTTCTCCTGGACATCAATAAGATCAAATGGAGAGCAGAAACCTCACAAATATCTCGGTCACACTGTTTCTACACCGGACGCGGCAACCGCGCCACATCCAGTGTGGACAATTTTTTTCAATTATAATGGGTTCTAATGCGTTTCTCATGTCTTTTGTCAAGTCGCGCCGGTCGCGTCCGGTGTTGACGCGGTGTTAGAGTTGCATAATAGATGTCATAAACTAAGCTCATTAAAAGTCAATGTTATTGAACACTTCAATATCAACAACATTTCTCATTAAATCAACCCAAATCCATATTATTTTATAATCTGCATTCATGTGTTTTTAACAATTGTCTCGTTTGTTTCCATTTTTATATCTCCTAAGCAATTTAAGACAAACCTTTGAGGCTAAGTTATTACTAAGTTAAAAATAACCGAGAACTCAGTTTTCAAAAAGCATTTTCCAGAGCAAAAATGTCTGTCACAACATCAGAAACAGTGGCCATGCAAAACAAAGCCAAAAAAAATCATGACTGGACATGCAAATCTAGTATTGGAACAAAAATTAATGGGAAAATAGCTAACAAACGACAATGAATTGCATATTGTAGATATATGCGGTATACTGTATTTATATGTACAGTAGCTGAAGATAATGGTTACATACAGCAGAGATTTTATATATGCAGTGGACTACATTACCTACACGACACATGTCAATGTAATGAGATGAAACGAGTTGTGTGGAGCAGTGACTTGGTCTAAACTCTGTGGATGTTGATCAGGAATGAGGTTTAAAAATGTTTTCGCTGTTGAAACTTCAGCCTGCCAGCTGCAGTAATGAGAGGCGTCACAGATCATAACTGATGCCCCAGTTATTATTATGACTGCCAGTCATGGTTATGATCATTAAACTTACAGTAAACAGTTGCACACGTCTGTGTTTGTCACGCTGGCCTCCATCTCTCTCTCTCGTTTTCTTGTGCTGTCGCTCGCTCTGGGAGCAGATGCCTGGGGTGTTCTGTAATGACTTGTGTGACTGTCGCTACATGCGCCGAGAGAGGTTAGACATTGTAGTGCTCTGCAACTTTCTTTCTCTCTTTTGCTCTCAAGCTCTCTCTCTCGAGCTGTTTCTCTCACCCTTTCTTGCATTTTCCATCACATGTGTCAGTCGGGGTCTTTACCTGGCAGGCTGCTCTCCCTGTTCAATCACAGGTGAAAAAATATTTAAGTTCATAAAATGTAGATGCACAAAAGAAAATGCTGTAGATATTTATTGACCGTCAGTAATGATATTTGGTGTTTTGGGCGCTGTGCAACCTTGTTTACTACTTTGGCTATATAAGGTCATCTAAGCCGATATGTTTTGGGATGTTGTGCCCTTGGTTGAAAAAAGAAAGCTGCTTTAGCTAAATAAATATGTCATGAACAATTTTACGCTTTTTTCACTGATTTACTTTTTTTGACACAGGCTTTATCCAATTTCTGCGGCCTGTGCCACTCCTCACCTTCATGTTGTTTTAAAACCCATATGTAATTATGTTTTTTCTTTGGAACACACACAAAACATTTATTTTTAGGAAATACACAGCTCTTTCCAAACAAAAATAGTTCAGAATGAAACAGTGAAAAGTGTCTGTCAAGCTTAAAAAAGACAATTAAAAAACATTAAAGCTGTCCAGTATAGTTACATGTGTTGTGCTCAGAGGGCTTTCAAAGTCACCATAATATCAAAATGACATCAAAACGTATGTGCCCTCATAATAATTTGTCCAAACACATCCCTTCTTTTCCAAATGTCATCTCTTTTTTGCATGACGTATGTCTTTGTGCCCCAGAACTGTTTGCTGTCCTACATTCTTCAAAATATCTTCTTTTGTGTTTAACAGAACAGAAAACTTATAAAGTAATTTTTCTACTATGGTAGTCAATAGGGCACAGGAACTGTTTGGTTACAAATATTCTTACAAAGTAATTTCTCTGTGTTCATCAGAACAAAGACATTTATACAGATTTAAAACAACTTTAAGGTGAGTTAATGGTGATAGATTTTTTATTTTTGGGTGAACTATCCCCGTGAGCCGGAAGTTGCGATCGTTTTTACTTCTGTATTCATTTCCGAGTGAAAATGAAATGTGGGCGTGGCTTGGGTTTTTCACTGCGAATTGATTGGATGTGTAAAGACAGCTGTTGCATTGATTTTCAGACTGACAGTTGAAGGGGAGGAGATAACAGATGCTGCGGCCAAGCCGTCTAATTGATGTCATTTGAAATGGATTGTCATTTCAGGGCCGAAGTTTAACTGAAGATTATGAGGGTACAGGAATTTTAAAAAGAAAATGACCCACAATGATAAGCTGTTTACTATAAACGCTGGAATCTTTCATAAAAAAAATAAGAATTGTTCTTTTTAATTTCACTGGGACTTTAAGATTCCATTCAGACGTCAATATACATTCTGTGTTGTAATTAACAGGTTGTGAAAACATTGCGGGGTTGTGACTTTACAGTATTTCCAAATGTAAATGTTTACATTTGTGCAGCAGCTGTACTTGACCCAAATGCTTTTAAACTGAAAGTGTTTCTTTGATTTCTGTAAACGGTGTAAAGTAAATTCCTCACCTGCGTCAGAATGTTACAATTGGCCCAAGGCAAACACCAGCCAGCTTTAATCCTCCTAGTAGCATGGCCTTATTTACTGTTTAGCATGTTGACAAATGCCTATATGCTCTCCTAGTTGTAAATCGCTTTGGATAAAATGAATAAATGTAAATGTTCTTACCATTACATGCTCACACCGCAAATTCTTTCTTCACACATAACAACATTTGAGTTATTTACAGGTAATGTTACAACTTCTCCGACTAAAGACTGAAGAACCTTTTCACACGTGATCACTTAATACAATTTCCACCAAACAATAAAACAATTAGCAACGTGTACAGTTGTAGTGATTTGTTCTGGATTGAGCATATTTTGTCATGTTACATATTATATCACACACACCTGCATGCAC